>NW_003805458.1:898825-1113510 GCF_000255335.2 Galendromus occidentalis
CACGGAGCTTGAGGCTTGATTGCACGTTCACCACTGGCGTATCGATGAAACAACACTCTGTTCTCGTTAGAAATCAGTCGCTGAAGATTTGCCGCATGGTGCGACAGCGTAGCGTGGTGACGGTCTCGACGTGCGACATCATCGCTTTCAAAGGGTTGCGTGCTGCAGTGCACCACATGCCAACAATTCAAAGAGAGTCTGGGGGAGGGAGATAGCGTCGATCGCATCCCTGCTCGGGTCAATCTACAGCGTGAAATTATGGAATCCTAGGCTCGCTGGGGCTTTCGGTCATAGTTTCATGACTCGGCGCTCAACCGGTGGATGAGAAACACTCCGGAAACGAGATTATCGAGTGAACCTATGGAATATTATAACTCAAGGAACTGGATTTCTCCCGAAAAGCGGGAAACCGGACATTTCCTACCGAACAGCACGAAACCGGACAAAAGGACAGGAACCGGACGTGTCCGGTAGAATAGAAACTCTACTGATGCGCCACCAGCGCAGCTACTCGTCACTCATCTCATGACGTCGCGCCGAAGAGCCGACCCGCGACGTCAAGGGAAGCCGCCGATCTCTATCGCTGGTTTTCGCTTCGATCTAGCCGACGGTACTCCACTGATTGTACCTAAAATGCTCTCCTAAATAATTCTCGAGTACGGATTAGCTTGAATCACGAGGTTTGTCAAAAATGGCTGGGGGTCGATATCGGTGTTCAGAGCCCCACACTGAGAAATCGTTCAAGTTTCGAAGTCTGTCCAATTCCAATTCAAAATGAAAATATATTACGCATTCGGTGCGTGGGGATTTCGGGCGACGAGGCATGCCGTATACTACGCAAAATATATCCATCCATCGCCTCTGACCCACTATGGCAGACGGACGCCACCGCCTGGAGAGTATCGCGCTTACTCTGCGAGCGACACAGGCGGAGATCCCAGCAGCGTGGCTCAGGAGCTTGTGGCAGCTATTCAGTCAATAACATTCTCAGCTGTGACGATCGGTGCTCGCAGCGGGCCATGTTCGGAAGTGTTTCTTCGATTTTTTGAGAGCTCTGAATGGCTGTTTGAGGCGGTGTTCCTGTGACTTCTCCGGAGGGCGTGATCTTGTGATGTAGTGGTCTCGCGATCCAGCGGAATAAGCTTCGATGATGATACCTGGCGCTGCTTTTAGACTCCTCAATGTGAAGAGCACTTATATTTTCACCGTGGTGTGCAGGGTAAAAGAAACTTCTCATTGCGGAAAATATTATGTTTGATAGTATAACGAATACGTGGCGAATTTCTATCAGACCACCAGAGCCGAATATCCTTCACTAGGCCTGATTCTACAGCGCGCGTCGACTCTGCACAGAACGTTCATGATAAGAGCTTCATGGATCTGTCAGTTAACTCCCTCGAATTGTTTCCAGTTGGGCTCGACCCCCGTGAGTCGACGAGCAGCCCGATGTCAGAGCCCGGCAGAGGCTCTCCAGGGGCTCAAGGATGGGCAAACCATAATGATCGGAGGTAAGTCGGAGACCGCAGGCAGAGCGTAAGATACGTATCCACAACGGATTCGTTTCCTGGTCGAGAACGGGAATCATTGTGGAAGCGAGCGTTCCGGGAGGAATGGGGAGATTTCTATGCTTTCCAATCGGCGATCGACGAGGTCAAATGCATCATGGTTGTAATGATGGGGAGTTAAGACACTGCCGAAAGGAAATACGAAACCGGTAATGAAACCTCCTCCTCGAGAGCGCGCACTAGACCCTGACCAGACAATACAGTAGATATAAGGTCTCCTTCGAGGAGATAAGACAAGCGTCCGAGCGTTGCCGTAAGCCGCCACCGCCGATGATATCTTACAATCGTCGGAATTTCAGTTTGAATTCCGTCATCATAATCAACGTCTCATTTTTCCTCAAGGTTTCGGCATCTGTGGAATACCCGAGAATCTCATCCGACACTTGTCCAACAGTAAAGTTCGTAACCTAACCATCGTCTCCATAACGGGAGGGCTCAGCGACTGTGGGGTCGGAGAGCTTATCAAAGCGGGTATGGTCAAACGCCTGGTGACTTCATACATCGGAGAAAACAGTAACATATTTGAGAAGTTCTTGGGAGGACAGCTCGAGGTTGAATTGGTTCCTCAGGTACGGATCGAATGGTCGTTTGCACAATAGCCGAATAATGATCGTTGACGAGGTTCCCGATCCTCGAATCGGTCGAAACGCAATCGGATAGGGGCACTCATTCTCGTTAGCACGGATACGTAGAATGACCATCAAGGTCATCGCTCGCCTAATGATGGAGCTTCTTCTCAGGGAACTCTCGCCGAAAGGATTCGGGCAGCTGGGGCCGGAATTCCTGCGTTCTATACTCCCACGGGTTACAAAACCATGGTGCATGAAGGCGGCCTTCCGATGATGTATGAAGACGATGGAAAAAAAATCACCATGGCTAGCGAGCCCAAAGAGGTTTGATTCTTTGAATAAGAAAACCCGGATGCATGGAGCGATTCGGTACAGTCTGCGGCCGATTCAGTCCTCGTGAAGCTCGGTCGTCGAATCTTGTGACACTTGGAGAGAAAAGCGTTTCTTTTCCAGAGCCGAGAGTTCAACGGTCGAGGTTACGTCCTGGAGACAGCGATCCACGCAGACTTCGCCCTGGTTAGAGGCCATAAAGCCGATACGAACGGCAACGTTACATTCAGGAAGACAGCAACAAATCTCAACCCTGTCATCGCGAAAGCAGCGAAGAACGTCATCGTAGAGGTAATTAGAGGCTCTGGCTCGGGGAAGCAACAGGGAGCATAGAGGAACCTCATTATGAATTTCTCACAACTTAATGCCGACACATTAATTATTCCTCGCGCCGATGATTAATACATAATAGTGCGTGTAGATCTGCATCCCCATGATTTCCAGGTCGAGGAGATCGTGAACGCAGGAGAACTGCAAGGAGAACACATTCAACTACCGTCGATATACGTTCACCGGATATACAAACCCAATCACTTCGTTCGCCGCTGTGAGGTTCGTCGCGTGCGGAATGTTGTCGATTGAATAATTATTCTCCAATTATTCTCTTCGAGAGGACCTGCGAATTGGCGGGAGCGTAGAGATTCCTCAGCGAGAGCGATAATTTGTTCCTCGATCCCGCAGAAAATGCGGCTGGCGAAACCCGCCGAATCAAATGCCAAGACGAGTGCATCGTCCCGGGAACGAATCATTCTGAGGGCGGCCAGAGAAATCAAAGACGGCATGTTCGTGAACTTGGGAATCGGAATTCCTGTTCTCGCCGCGAATCATATTCCGGAGGACGCAAAAGTGTTTCTTCATGGAGAGAATGGAATCATAGGATTGGTAATTTTCTCGACGAGTGATTCCAAAATGAGGCTCGAATCTACCAGCTTGAACGATCTCCTGAATTCTTTGAACCAGTTTGCAATGAGCCCGATTGCTTCCCAGGGTCCTTACCCAGCCGGGAAAAAAGAGGTCGATCCCGATCTCACGAACGCCGGGAAAGAGACCGTCACGGCCATCCCTGGGGCTGCGTATTTCGGTACCGAAGAGTCTTTCGCTATCATCCGAGGGTAAGATATGATCTTTTCGATCTGAATTCCTCAAACGTCGGAGTGAGCTCTTGGGGTACCCCAGATACTTGAGCTGTTCTCCGAGCAGGCCTCATGTCCGTCTTCGCTAGCGTTGGAACTGACTTCACCTAGTCTCATTATCGCCTGCGAAGTTGGGAGCTGCTCTGTTGTGGTCGCCGGAGCATACAAACAGTTTCTGGGAGACACTAATGACTAGTAGATGGACAATAAGGGTCCGCTGACACTCCGGTCTAGGTGGTAATGAGAAACCACGTATATTGAACACCCGAGGTCGGCCGGGTGTCCTCGCCGACGAAGAGTCGGTTGTACCTCGTTGATACCTAGCTTGAGCTGATGAAACGAAAAAAATTCGAGGTACGATTCCGGAGTGCCGCTGCTCAGGCGAACCGCTGTCTGTCGATACCCTCCGGAGTATTTCAATTCATTTATTTATTTCGCCTCATCGGCATTTTTTTGCTAGGCAATAATATGTACATAGATGCATAGATAGAAGCAGTGAGAACCCCACCTGTCATGAGTTATGACCTCTGTAATTTCAGGGGTCATCTGGACTTGACGATGCTGGGCGGCATGCAGGTGTCTCAGAACGGCGATATCGCCAACTGGATCGTTCCCGTAAGTGCAAGGGATCGGGATATGGGCAGATGCATAGTGCATGCTAGTTCAGTGTTCGAACGAGCCGGATTATATAGTTCAGTCAGAAGCGTGACTTCAACTCCGAAGGCCACTTTTGTTATGGCTGTCCGTCACACACCGGTGAACCACCCTCAGCAAGCACTTATCTCACTCTCCCCGTGGAGCCCGAGACCACTGATTTAGAATTCCGCGTCGTTCAATGACTGTACCGATGAAGGCGAGGTTCAACAGAAGAATTCGCTCACGTGCTTCTATTTTCCGGTTTGACGGGTCACGCTATCGGCAATCTCGCAAAGAATCAGAGATCCATCTTCGTTGCATCCAACGATCCCTCGGGGGCTCCGCGTGACAGAGCTCACCGAATCGTTTTCCGTGTGCGCTCGGAAAGGCCCCGAGAGAGCAACCTTTTGTCATATATAGAGAGCTCTCAGAATCACTTACCTTTCATGTTACAGGGACAAAAGATAACTGGTATGGGCGGTGCCATGGACCTCGTTGCGTCCGCGGCCGCCGGAACACGTGTCGTCGTCACTATGGAACACAACGCCAAAGACGGTAGCGCGAAGATCGTCAAGACCTGCAGTCTACCGCTCACGGGACAGCGCTGTGTAGACAGAATCATCACTGAGAAGGTTCGCTAATCGAGGTCCAAGGCCGTAAATGAAACAAGATGAAGTAACGTAGCTCACTCTGATGATGGGCCCGGTTCCTTCCGGGACTCCACCTCGCCCCAATACCCCTCGAATTCCCGGCGCATGGGACGCGTCAGGAGCCCGGGTGACTGCGGTCTATCCAGGGGCTCCCTGAAAGAGCCGCAGTGCATCGTCCAACCGTTGCGACTCGCTCTGAATCGTTTATGCGAAACGTTGGACTAAATTACGCTCGAGGGAACGCACGGGTCGGGTTCTGGGTCTATGCCCAAGCGATTCCGACCGCGGACACAAACTGTTTCTTCGACTATTTCCCTTAGACCTTCCCTCTTCGCAGAAAATCAGCTAAGTATGTCGAATGCTCCGCGTGACTCTGATAACTTTGCCAGGAGCCCTTCTCCCTCTGGGATCTTTCAGCAGCCTGTTGAACTCGATCCATTCTCCCCCCAAAACTGGAAGAGAAAACGATTCCGTGTATGCGAAGAGCGAGCCAAGAGTAGAGCGCAAGAAGCGAGCCGTATCGTTACATTCGGTCCTTGTGTGAACGAAACTCCGAGAGCACTCGCGGATCGAGCGGACTACCTTTTCAGAGTTCGGAGCCTGCTTGTTAAAAATTCCAAAGCACGTAGCAGAAACGGTTGGCTGGTGACGTAATGAGTGCAACAGCATTCGTTGGTAGGCTGGAGCGAGATGACGCTTTATGAGGATCCAGTGGAACGAGGCTTTGGATTCGGCCTTCATCGTTCTGCTGCCAGAGAAACATGTCATAGGCAGGAAAGCCACCTGATTCTTATCTCATGGTTCAGAACCTTGGAAAGGTTGATGAGGAGCCCGATGGTTGTCCTATGATTCCACAGCGTTCCGAAATATATTTGATCGGGGTTTGATTTTTTAGGCCGTGTTCGACGTGAGCAAATCCACCGGACTGACATTGATTGAAATCTCGAAAGACCTCACCCTCGACGAGTTGAGGGAATGTACAGACGCTGACTTCGAGGTAAGCTCTTATAATCTCCACCGTGAGAGCATCGCCTGACCGGTGAATGATTCCTTGAGTATCTCATATTGAGGGTAATTTCTCTATTCTCACAGGTCAGCCCCAAGCTCAAATGTATGGAGGATTGAGCTCGAATGGTTGGGCAAAGCCTTGCTCAGCTGGGACACTCGCACCGGTGGCTTCATAATCCATTCTGCGATCTCCCTTCCGTGAATCTTATGCATAATTCTTGTTTAGAGAGTTGTTGTTTAGAGAGAAACGAGTGATACAGTGAAGACGACGTTATTCACCATCATTCTCCTCGCGGGCTTATATTTGTGTTTGCTCCGCTATGCTCCATACGCTGTCACTCCTCGTTTCATTGAAGCTTTATTGTGACCACTTTGTACCAGAGAGAGCCTTGTGACTCTCTGCTTCCGAGGAGGGGCATCGAGATAGCTAGTTCCTCGATCGCCCTGAAATTTTGACGAGCAGCGTCCAAAGAGAATATGACAAGTAAACGTTTCCGGATGGCAGACAAGTGTTTTCATTGACGATGATGAGAGAATTTCGGCATTCTTTATCTCACTCAATTTCACCCCTCTCCAGACATTGTATGTTTTTTTCTCAGAATACCGAGTTCAGAGACGACTCTTCGTCAGACTGGACTGCAGACGTCCCCGCGCTTCCGAGTGAAGACGCCGTCCTCCGGATTGGCTGTGAGAACACGTTGTTGTGAAATTCGCCGGCAACGTTTCCTGCAGGTTTATACAGGGCCACTACGATGATTTTTCCCGCTGGAAAGCAAGGGGTCCCAGAAGAGCATGACCGATAAACCGAATCTCCAAAGATGCGCTCGGCAGATACGAACAAAGTTCTCACCTGCGATTGTGGCTTTCCCGATACCAAGCTTCTGACTGCTCTTCCAAACCATCTGAGTGAATCTCGAGGCCTGGGTATGAAGGAGCTCCTTGTGGTAATAGTAGTCGTAGCATTTTTGTTCTGAGTACCACCTCTTGCACACGGTTTCACCTGAAGTAGACTTCCCTCAGATTCGGGAGTCCTTTTAATTCGATGGCCAATCAGAGCGCTAGCTCCCGCCACCCTACGAGACACCGTCCTGACATGCATGGCTTACCGTTGACATCGAAGTTCTCATCGGTGTACGATGATTGGACGTAGAGGTTCTGCCCGATGTCTCGCAACTTCCGATAATAGCAGTCATTCGTGTGTGCGATCGCATTAGCCACTTGCTGAGCTTGGTCGCAGAGCTTCGAGGGCGATCAGAAAAACAATATTAGAATCGAAAACAGTTGCTTGAATTCGCTCCCGAGCGACGTCGGAAATCACAGTACTCGAGTCCAACTATCGGATTGCGCCTGAAGGAGAAGAGGTCAAGGAAGGTGTTTGCTACGATCAAGCGACCTACGCAATGGATCTGCCTACGGATATGAGACAGCTCTAAGAGAGCGGTACGCTTACTGCGTGAGACAGTTGCACGAAAGGAGCGCGATGTTTCCGCCGGAAATGATTGTGCCAAAATAGACAGTCCTGGACGAAATTGTTCTCGGAGTAGTCGACGAGCGAGTTTTCTGCGTTGTGCTGCATCACGTGCACTCCGTCTTTCAGAAATACCTTTGTTGAACAGAGAAAGGGATTTTTCTTAGCGTTGGATATGTTGAGGGATCACCGCCTACCTTAATGAAGTCGACAAGAGCTGTCTGTCATTTTCTAGTTTTGGGTGAACGCAACAGTGGAGTATAACTTAGGCGTCGGTAGGCTGCCTCTATATTCAGCGATGACTAGTTGAGCGAGACGCGCACGGCGAAATTCGAGCCTGGCTGAATTGGCGCGTTGTCCGATGCGATGTATGAAATGGCGCTACTAGGGTAGCGGAATGACTACGGTGATCCCGATGCGAATCAAAGAGGCCAATCTTCATGAATATATCTCGAACTCCAGGAAGCTCCTTAGTCGAAAGGGAACGCAAGCTCTTGTGAAAGTCCGTATATATTCTAGTTTCACGTTTGACAAAGAGTACCGCGATCGGGCTCGGGCTGACAGGAGTGTCCGCCACCGCGTTCGTCATCTGCGTTGGGACGTGAGGGAGGATCAAGCTTCTAATCAGAGAGAGTTGTTGAAACGGGGGAGTCTCGATGAACTGGTGAATGGTTTCCCATTCCATCATTGGGGTTGGGAGATTGGGAGGCCCATTTTCTATTTATTCGAGCGTCTCACATGGCCTTCTGTGAGCTGTAAAATCTTGGCGGGGACCTCCCCTCAGGTAATATGGATAGATTCTCAGCGCTGTTCGGTTGCTCTCGCAAACCCCCGCAAGTGTTCGCAGTGTTACCTTGTTGATGAATGCTGGTGTGCACACCATGGACTTCGGAGCGTGTCTCCTTGGCTCCATATCTACGACGGTCTCCGGAGAAGCGTCCTCCCCGATTAATCTGCTGAGACTTCTCCGTCTTCTACTCCTTGGGCTCATATGAGGCTCCTGGGGTCCGAAGCCGTTCATGAGTCGCAGGAAATGCTGAAGATTAACCCTCCGCAGGCTCCTCGATGTAAAACTCGATTTGCTCTTCGTAGAAAACTCTCCATTGCTAGATGGTGTGATTCTTCCGAGACTCGTGGTACTCTGAGGCTCTGCGAGTAAACGCAGACCGCGAGTTGAGTTCAGAACAAGAGGATAACCTCGACAGCTTCCATCGCTTTCAACCGTGGAAAGCGGAGCTGTCTCGACGGATTCCTCCGATGGTAGAGCCACCGAACTGTCCTTGCTAATGCTCGACGACCGCCATCGCTCCGTGAGCTCTAAGGAAACTCTTGAAGACGACGGTCCGGGCTCCCCGATGTCAACTTCTGCTTCGAACGTTATTCCTACTGGGTTCACACCCGGCCCCTGAGCTACTGTGCTCTTGCGTTGAGTTGGTTGAGTGTGAAAAATTAGTTTTCGATGCAAACCTCCCAAGATGCTGAGCACGAAATCCATGGTGAACACTTATGCACAAGAGTGATGGAGCACTGACTGGGACAACATCCGCGAGCATTGACGCAATTGGTCTTACACGGCTCTGGAAGTGGCGCGTATCAACGGCGGATACAGAAAAATTGTAGGAAGACGATTCGATTCGAATGAGGCGTGAAGGGGGCTGATGAAGACATACAATGAAACAGGTTTTCCGCGGAAGAAAGTTAATTTTGGGTTCAGGCTGCGGGTGGAATCTACTCTACGAGGGCGGTAGAAGTAATGAGATCAGCAAGAGAGTGGCAGGATCTCGGTCGAAACAATAAGCGGTCGTTCACAGCGTTTCGTGGGCTTTCTACCGTTTGGTAGTGGAGGTGGTGGCTGTGCAAGGTGCCGACCACTATGCCGGCGAGGGCAAGGCCAGGAGAGAGTTCATGGGGAACCACCAAGTGGTCGTAGTGGTCGCGGTCAGCCAACCCCACTTCGTCGCGGCACCCCTCATGCCAAAGGTCAACTCTCATATCGTGCACGTTGTTCCGAGCCACGCAAAAATATCACTTAGCCCCTCCAGAGAGCTGCGTTGCCCAGGACCGGTCATCCGTCCTCCCCTCGACATACCCGGGGCCATCGACGGATCAACAAACCTGTCCGTGTCGCTGACAACCTTTGAATAAAGAGAATATTACGTAGCGTGGGAAACCAAGCGGAGAGCGCTTTTAGATTACGTAATGAGATCGACATTGACCTTCGATGACGACCTTGCTCGTGGTCCAACCTCCGACTTACGGTAAATGATTCGCGAACGCACGAAATTCTCGATTCCCCTTTTCTGCGCCGTCTCCTGGCGGATCGCAGACCCTGCGACGTTCTCGAAGAGGCAATGTTCACTCCAAGAAATCGATTCCGATCACGACTCGGCCATCCGGAGGGAAATATCGATGCCGAGAATATCCAAGAAGTACAACTTTGTCATTTCGCGTGCGATTTTCACGCGTCGTTCAAGATGCGGTGGCTAAGCGGAGCGATCTCAATGACAAGGAGCGCGTCGGATATGGCGCAAAATATCCACCTTAAGTTTATACAGATCTTTATACAGACCTAGTGCTCGAAGGGACATCTGAATCTCCGTGGATCCGGGCACGCTTCCAGAGCAGGCTCGCCCAAAGAATGGGGCTGTCAACTCACAAGACCCTTCACGCCGAGGTGAGATGCCGGAACTCGGAGCTAGGTAGGGGACTATCGCCGCATGGTCGGCTCAAGACTTCCCGGGACGTTCCACCACCCTCCCTGAATGCTGATTCCGCTCACGGTCCTTTTTTTCGGACACACGGAGAATCTTCTCCGGGGGAAAGGCTCCATTCGAATCCATGGGAGATAGGGTTCCATTCAATGGGAGGGGAGAGCGTGATATGACATTTCATGGAGTTCGCGATTAAGGGCAGTGCAGCTCATTCAGGGCTGCGCCATTCTGGCCGAGCCGCGCGGTCATTGCCTGCGCCGCGCCGTCGAGCGAAATACAACAATCGCTCGCCGCTTCCCACGCATAATCCTCTCGGCTGATCTCATTTTTTTCCCCGGAGTTTTCGGATGCTCATGGTCCGTGCTCTGTGGAGTGAATCATGCGAAATGCGAATCACAGTCTGGTCCGCACCTGAATTTATTCGGTTTAAGTATTTAGAGAAGCTTTCGCTATAGAGTGATCGTGAAGCCCAGCCAGCTGGAAATAATTCGGAGGATTCATTCCTCTTATGGATTGCTTGCATTCTTTCTTTTCGGTGGAGTCCCGCGGCCTTTCCTCGTGACATCTCCTCTCTGAAGATGCGCAATCCGTGGTCGAGTGAACCAAGATTTGCATCAAGCGGGGATGACTTACTCAACTTGCGTTCTGTGTATGGGCCGAATAGAGCTTGGATGGAACTTCGTCCTCTCTCACGGCCGCATTATTCCTCATAGTCAAACTGCGATATTTCGGCAATCATCGCATACCAGCCGTGAGGGCGCTCAATCCTCAGCGACGCGAGATCAAACCTCAGTAGGCTTGTGGAAACAGAGCCGAACTGGGTTAAAAAAAAACATAACGGCGCTCGTTGGAGGATAATTGTAGAGGCTTTCTGAACGCTTAGTCACATGGAAGGAGAAATGAGGAAGTCGAGTAAAGCCAAGGAGTTTCGTTGAACAGAGGCCGGAGTTGAAATCAGAGTGCTTGAATCATTGAAATTCTGGGAAATTGGTACGATAGTGATTCCTTGTCGGAGGCTATCGGGATGGAAATCGTGAGGAGAAAGTTGCAGGATACCCGTACTCTAGCCACGACGGGTTTCCTCGCGGAAAATCGGAATTGTCGGAGTATCATTACTTCAGCTATGAGGGCCATGCTGCCATGCCCGCTTGCTCCGGAATTCAGAGTACCAATGCTTCAGCTCCGAGGGCAATGCTGCCATGCACGGCGCGCTCCACCGGCACCATTGCGTGCGCGCTTAGTAATTTCATGCGCGGCACGCAGGCACGCGCAATGATTCCACGACCGCTTCACTGAAGTAGGGCCGAGCTTTGCAGATTCTTCTCCGCAGGGGGGAGTTTCTCGGTTCTCTCGCAACTGTCTCAGGAGAACGATACCGAGGTTCCCTAGAAGCATCTTACCCCGACTCAGACCGATGAGAGTGGTCGTCGAGCCGCTTGGGCTCGACGTAACTCTCCCCGGGGGATGCAGTGGGCCGAACCAGCGAGGGATTGGGGATTTTTGACGGGACGGGGAGTAGTCCTCTCGAGTCGAGCCGTCTCATGAGGGGACTGTTCCGCTGAGCCTCCGAGCTCCATGTTCCCATCGATGCGTCAGTCAGTCTACGATTTTGGGCTGCTCACCGGCGAGGAGACTTAGGCAACACATACGACTGCCCATCCAGACCGAAGCCACCCCCAAGCAGAGTTTCCCCGGAGAATGATCAGAGCTGTTGGAAATTTCTGCATTTCAAATGATCCGTTTAGCATAAGACAGATCCAGCAGAGGGCCAAGCCCTGAAGCCAATCTCCTCCTGCGCTCCTTGCCGAGCTTCCCGTCCGAATTCCAACACGCCACGGCAGGTATCGTCTCGGCCCGCTTTCTGGACTCTTCTCGTCGGCGTCCTCGGCGGAGTCCGCATGACATTGACTTCAGCGATATCCGGTGCATGGGGAAGGACTTTCCGTCGGACATTGAGGGAAGGAGTCCGCGGACTCGATTGATTCGAGGGACGTCTCCGGGTCCCCGAGCCTTTCTTCTCGAGTCAAACCTGAAACATGCATCCGCCGAATAGCGAGGGTCGAGTATCCGAGATATTCCAGTTCAGATATTGCTCACTTGGGACATTCGCGGGAAGAAAAGTTGTGACACATTGTTAACACAGAAAGCGTCATCCGACGTGACCCACCTCGGTCAGACTTGGGAAATCGGGCTCGAAACTACGGGAACGTCCGCTCCGTAGGCAATCGAAGTTCAAGAAAAGATCAATGGCATCATTGTCCCCTCTCTCCCAATCACAGATTCTACTCCTATTCGACCTTTAGCCCGCAATAACTCGGCAGGTTCTTCATTAGGCTTGACATAGGCACAATTTTCCCATATCTGTGGGAAAACGATTCGAATAAGGAGAATAGCGGGCACGCATCCAGACCGGATTCCGTGTCTAGCTGCAAGACCGTGGTCACGGCAGGCCGACGCGGGAGAAAGGGAATCAGCTGTTGGTAGAACTGATGATGGCGCTGCAGTCGGATGAATGTTCGGCCAACGCCGAGAAGAGAAAGAAACTGGGCGAAGCAACCCCGTGTGCTGCTGTTTTTCGTTGAGTTTTCCACTGAATTAGAGCCATCGTTCTGTGTTGTTATCGTTAACGCCGCCTTCGCCACCGTGGATTGCCGTTTCTCTTGGATTCCGATGAGCTAGTGGGGAGTCGGGGCTCACTCAGTTCTATATCAACTGAAGGACCGAGTGACTGACGGACGGACTGACTGAGGGTCTCTTTGTCTCCGATCAGTGTGTCGTGCATTGGATTCGAGCCGAGTCTCGTCGGCCAGTCGGCCATCTGAATGGTCAAACTTCTATTGGATACTCCGAGCATGAAGCTCCATCGGTCGACAACAGGACCCAGTGTCGACAAGCGCCGACCGAGCTTCTTCGTTTTCTTATAATCAGCACTGGGATCAGTAGTCCTATAATCCATGCTTCTTAGAGGAGGTGAGTCGTTTTCTAGATATGCTGAGAGTAGGCCGCATCCTTGCGGCTTGAATATGAACACAACCGCTCGCGTACTCAGCTGGTGTTCCGACCCGCTCGAATACGGGCCGGGAGAGCAGCGACCTCGGCTACTTCATCCTAGAAGAATTCTGTGATATCGTCTTGTTTTCTCAAAACTTCCTGCCGTCATCCCTCTCGTATGACACATTGGTCATTCTCGACCCGAGTCGAGCTCTCTTCGAGCGCTCGAACAGAAAGTCACACTTGTTGACAGAAATCGACAGATATAATGCTCTCGACTCGAATCTGCTCGAACCTGGTATGGTCGCAGCTCGAATAGAAATTCAAGAACCTCCGTGTGAGCCGAGACGAATGTCTCAAAAGAGACGAACTTCCGAAAAACGGTCGTTCCACCAGAGCCTTGGCGCGGAATCACACTACAGAAACCTCGGAAAGAAGTTCCGACCAGGGTCGAACTTTGAAAGCGAAGAAAAAAGCGAACTTGAGCGAACCTATCGAAAGGGGAACAGAATGCCCGATGCGAAGAATGGAAACTCTCGGTTGAGCTGACTCTCGAGAGGCATCGAATCATGTTGGAGCCTAAATTCCACTTTACGGAGAATTCTCCTGTCGATCAAGTTTGGCTCAACGTGGACGACACACCAGAGTCCCGGTTGCACAACTAGAGCAACAGATTATTCTTGCTCAACACGACAACGGTGGCGGTGGGAGCGCCAGCGGCGGTGGTGGCGGCTGCGGAAAAAGGAAAAGAATTTTTAACGCGAATTCTGTCGGCCATACATGGAGGTTCGTGATCGTTCCTCCGACGGGCGTGACCACGATCTGGATACGGCGCGTCGACGAGCTTGGAGCGTTGTTCGAGGATTGCATCTGAGAGCTCTGATGACTAATCTTCTTCGCCTTGAGATCGCGTCTGTGTAACTTGGCGGAACGACAGAAATTTCTGTTCTGTTTGTCTCAATTCCAGAATGGCGGCTATTTTCTTTCTGTGAGACGCTCTCTCCGAGAGATCGAGATGGATAATTTCGAAGGAATGTTCTCTGATTCGTATCGCCGACGCTATCGGTGCGAGCATGGAGCGTTCGGTGTCGTAGTCCTCTAGGAGGAAGGAAGTGGAGCGCTTGTCGGGTCGCCCGTATACGTCAATCGTCTGAGTAAGAGAAGATCGCTGTGATTTCTCCCGCCTGACAAGAGCCGAACGCTCGTCGTGAGGATGGGCATCGAATGTCGATCGCTACGGATATCTGATGCGATTCTCTGTGAATTTGAATGAGCTGACATCTCATGGCTGTAGCGTTTCTGAGCCGGATGCGCCCACATGTATATTCCCGTATTCATTTAGGTATATCAGACTTCAGATAGAACATTTTTGTCCACTCATGTCCGAAACACCATCGGATAGCAGAAATTCAGCACCTTAGCAGAAATTCCAGATCCCGAGTATTTTCGGGATTTTCGTTTTTTTTTTATGTTTTTGTTGCGCAACTGGAACTCCTCGTCCCTTGCGGTGGGGGAAGTTTCGGCACCCGTGAGGGATTTTGTGAAACTGCGTCGGCGCTGCCATCAACAAGTCGGTATTCATGATGAAGACTTCTGATGCCGACACCTTGCGGAATTCTACCGCTACCATTACAAACTACAACTACAGCTAACGTCTAAGAATTCCTTGTACAGCTGATTGCAAGCGGCAGCCATCGAGCTCGCGGAATGGCTCTCGCTTGGGTGACTGTGGCGGTACCGTATTTCTGCGTCGTACTCTAGAAAAGCACAGCACTTTTCTCTTTTCTTCGAGAGCCGTCAGCAGGATTGAGTCGAATGACATCTAATCATCAGCGACGCGCGCGGCTGCCGATGGCGGCCACTATCATCACCACTACCATCGAGATTCCCAGCTGCCATATCGCACAGTGTCGTCGACATCGGTGACTATTAGTGAATCTTGTGGGCCCGAAACGTAGTGGCCAGCCGCTGCGTACGACCATTGAAAGCCATTGAAGTCAGTTGTCGAAAGCGACCCAGTCAATTGCGATTTTTTTCATCGCCGGGCGTCTTTGACAGAACACTGCCGTTGATGACCTCCGGAACGCCTGACGGAACACTCAAGAAATTCGCCGTTGCTGGAGATGACGCTTGCGGGCGTACGACGCACTCGTTTTCGGAGAGATTGGAATATGTTCGACAGTTGCATCTTGCTTCGAGCAGAGGTGTCCGTGGACAAATCGTTCCAAGGGGCTTGATTGTCTCTGGGAAATTTTGGATAATGAGGTCTTCTCGAGGAGTCGATTTCCCGTCTGATCGAAAGTAATTACTGCTCGCCGATATCGACCAATTATGAGGTACGGAGACTGGAACTATCGAACTGCGAAGACTCGATCGGGACGAAGTCGGCGGAGATTTCGAATCCTCCGTTCGCTTTGCGGTCGCTTCGACGGCCCAATGCACGCCTGGGAACGCCCCGAGGATGTTTCCGATAACGTTGTCATGCTTGTCGGGCGAGGCGATTACAGTTTCTTATTCCCCGGGCTCCAGGTTGAGCAATTATTGGATTCCTTATCTGGTCTGGGGAGGGCCTGAAGTCTGAAGTTTCCTCCCTCCGTCGCCCGGGTTGTCCGGAGAATCGAGAGTTTCTCGCATGGCATCAACATACGTGCCGATTTCCTAGGGAGTTGTCGAGTGTCTGGGGCCTTTTTCGGAGCGACCCGTTCCGCGAGAACGAATGTTGAGCGCCAGTTTTGTTTGCCTGAGTTTCGCATTCAAGGTCCCAAGCGGTCGAATATTACAAGTTCGAACATTCTTCGAAAGGAAATCCAGAACGTGAAATATCCGAGGAAATGCGATTGTCCGTCGCCATACCGTCGAAGCCATTCACGGTCGACGTCACCTTTGCTGCCCTTTGAAACTCGTACAGTTCTCAGCAGCGAACCGGCTGTCCGGTATCTTTACAAGAGCTCTGGAAGAAAACAAGAAACGGAATGCGGCAGCCGGAATCTATCGTGGGTCTATTTCTACCGTACGATTCTGACTGCTTTGACGGCACACAACAGTTAACCGTGTTCCCGTGGACTCCAAGACCGTCGCTGTTTTCCACTTCGCGAAGGGACGATATCCGATGAGTATCCTCGACTTCGCCTCGATTTCACCCTCGCACTGTATTCTCGATCTCCGGCTCCTACGGCGTGCTTGTCGAATGAGTACATAATGTGTCCTCGGAATCCGTGGAAGCGGAAAGCATAGTCTGGAAAAACTACTAAATGAATTTGGGCTCGAGAAGCTCGCGACCCTAGACTCTGGACGGAATGCGGGTGATTGCCTTTTTGTCGAAACACCTTGTTCGAATGGAATTCGGATGACGCGTAAACGATCTGTGTTGTGGAACTACAAATGAGAGCTCTGGGAGAATGCCGCAAGAATCCCAAATCCGATGGCCGCTTATCGGGGGACAGAGTACAGTTCCGGGTAGAGCTTAGTTTCGCTCCACAAATATACGGATGCGAGGCGCTTGCGTTCGCTTCCCTCCGCGAGTGTGGCTGCACCTTCGAAGCTGAAGTCGGAACCGCAGTCATCGAGCCGTTGGATGTAGTGGATGCAGTGGGGTGGGATCTTGACGTTCTCCAAACATCGCCGAGGTATGTCGGACTCCGTAGGTGGATTATTCATCGTTGTGTTCATGGCCCCGGAGGAGCACGCATCTAGACCTCGGTCAGTTGGTCGGTTGGTCTAAAACAGCTCGGAGGGATCGAGCCGCCATTTCTTGAGGTGGATTACTCCACAAAACAGTCTCCCGACTTGGATCTTGGGCGTTTTTAGCACTCAGGAGCTGCGAGAGAAACCGCGTTTCTCAAAGTAGTTCACCAAACATTCTTTACGAGCTGTTTCCTGAACACGTCACTGCAGGAAGTTTCCCGCGACAGTCCGTTGGAGCTCGAGAAAAGAGCGCTCCCGAGACTCCTCGCATTCGCAATCTCATGTTCGAGGCTCGTAACGGAACGCAGAAGATTCCATCGTAATCGAACGAGCGGAAACCCTGCGGTGTACCGAGCTGGCTCCCTGACCGTACAATGATCTCATCTCTCAGACGAATCATTCGGAAGGAATCATTCAGACCATGGGGACACGAGTTCTGTCGCCCTCTGACCCGCAATATTCTTCCGTGGTCGGCTAGACAGCCGCTAAACACGGCTCTTCGTCGGCAAGCTCATTTACGGGCGCAATGGGCGCTCGTGGATTTTAAGTTCGGGTTACGATGGTTCTTTTCCTGAATCTCGCTGCGAAATTCCCGTGTTGCTCGGCTAATCATCGAGAGATGCTTGATTCCGATCGGGATGCCCCGTGAATCCATCTCCGAGGGTATCGATCGCTCGCAGTTCCTCTATAATCGTCATTGCCCGGCACGCGATGAGGTCATAAATAGGGGCAGCGGAAACTCGTGTGGTCGGCTCTCCGTTTGTCGCGACGCGGCGTCACCATCTGAATCTCGGTTCTTCAAATAATATCTCAACATGATGGAAGTGACTGACGAGTCGGATCGACGAGGACATTCCGAGTGGGAGCCACATTCCGGTGTGCCGTCACAGCGGAACACGACTATTACAACGCGGTTCTATTGTTCCCCCGTCGTTCTCATGATCTTTATTATTTCTTTTGTCAACTTCGTCCTGTCGGGAGGAGACGGAGTTTTGCTTCGGTGTGACAGCAGAGAAGAAGCAACACCAGAAATGCCTTCGACGTCGACGGAGGGCAGGTCGAACACTGTCAGTGTTTGTCCGAGAAAAAAGAGATCGTCTTTGTACTCAGTCAGATGACACACGCTTTGCGATGTACCGAGGAGCGTGCAACGCCGTTGTCTCGTTTTTCCCGTATCGGGCACTGACCAGTATGGCGGATGAGATACGATTCCCCGAAATCGCTGCCCACCGAGGAGCGCTGTGCCCGCCGAAAATTCGCAACCACTCGGTTCGCTCACTGGCCGCTCGGTCATCCGATCTGGATGGCGTCCGGCAGCGGACCGTCATTGGGCGTAAACCAGGATGTCGTCTCAATCAGACGAACAGATATGGAACAGGCAAAAATGGAATCGACAGCTTTCGAAGAGAATGACGCCCGACGTGGGGCTCCTGTGATGCATGACGCGGCTCGTCGTGTTTTCAGGACATCGTTAGACATCGCGTCTGTCATCCTCCTGTTTCGAAGGAGCTCGTCGAATCATTATGTGGATCTGTGTGGAGGCTCTGGCTTTCACTGCAACTTGAATCGAATTAGACAAAATCAAGAGCGGCCTCCTGTCTGAAGCCAGAACTTCCTGGAATCGAGTCTCGAGGGCGGAGTCATTCGCGATCCGCAATACAAATAAATATCTCGGGAGAATGATTCGGCAAACGGAATAGACTACGCCATCGAGGAAATAATGATGGTTCAATTCGGATAATTTTTCCTGTCCGGGTTGAGGAGCCTCCAAGCGACGAAGTCGTTCGGTGCATCTTCGTCTTCAAACAGACGTTGATCCGAAATCAGAGTCGGCACCGAGAACAAGAGATGATCGCCTTCGAGAAGCGGTCTGGAGGAAAACCCATTGGCAAAGTGGATTGGAATAAGGGAAAGCGGTCACTGGCTCTTCGGACGGCAGCTAAGCGGGCAGCAGTTTTCTCCCATGGACAAGCTGACTGCGAACGAACGAGCGAATGATCAACAGAAAGAACAGGAGGCCCACCGACGTTTTCGACACGCTGTATACCGGAGCGGCTGCCTACCGAGGTAGAAACGATTTGCCCACGCCATATTCCAGTGACTTTGGCTCGAACAAGATAATAAAAACAGCTAGGTACCTAACTCGGGGAATTCGGCTTATCCATAGGGAGAGAACCGTCCCGCATATCGAGCGACCTGGCATTTGCGTTGGCCAAAATAAGACGGTGAGGGGGACATTGCCGACCCCCGTCGCAGTGTCATGGAACCACGTATTTTACGGTGAAGTTTAATGAGGAACAGCTGCCGGATGTATGGTTCCGGTGTATTCTTCCTTCTCAGCTTATGGGGACCTTGGACTTCAATATGGGTCATTTACGGGGGTTCAAGTGTACGCGGCGGCCCTGACTTTTTTTTTATAAAATAGAAAGTCCGTGTACGAAATATTAGGCATGAATCCCAATCGGTCCTTGGGCAACGGCGATGGAGTAAAAATATTCACATTATTGGTTCATTCATTCATCGGTATATTCATTATTGGTTCTTTCTTCATTTAATAATAAACTTGCGGTATTCTCCCTCCGGGGTCGCCCCTGGTCATTGGCTCACACAGTCAACATCAATATTCGACGTTTCTGATTGCGCACACATCGATTTCCCTCGATCCAGAATTGAAATGCTCCTAGCGCTGCTGTAATGTCAGCAATAAGCTTCGTTCGGCCAAAACGCGAGACGCGAAATGCTAGCGATTACAACAGTATCGTTTCCGGTGAGGTGTGACTCATCGGCGAGTCTCAACGCGATTGTGTGGACTTAGATATGGAGTGCCGCGATCGCTCCCTCGAGCCGTCGAGCTGCGGTCAAATCTTTTCATTAATCGATGACCTTTCGGGCTTCTGACAAAAGAATGCAGGTTCCGCTCACCTTTGAGCGAACTCACTTCTATAGGTGATTCACTCCTGATTACTGATGAGATGACGCTATGTATATCACCGCGAAGCTATCGGGCGACCCCTAGACGTCTCAGACGAAGCTACAGCCCAAGAGATTGTTGTGGAGTTCACGTTCTCGCAGAGTTTCCGCTGCCGAAATTCTTTCGTGTGGGATTTTCCGTTCTCGCGCGCCCGGGACTTCCCTTTACTTCCCATCGCCGACACCAGGGAAGTCGGGAATCGTCGCTGTAAATAAAATGATTGCGTTTTCTGCATCTTTTGTTTCATGACGATAACTACATCCACAAGGTTACGACGTTCCGGTCTTTTCACTTTGTTCAGGTGGAACTTGTGCCACAGAATAGAGTCGTCCTTGGTCAGCGGACGGGCTCCACAGGTAATGGCCAGAAACTTCCTTAGTTTCCCACGCTGGAACTCGCCTTTTTCCATGCCTAGGCACCCAGACCGTGGAAGGAGCTGTGCTATCCCTATGCGTTCCCATCCGCAGAATCCGATTAGCCGGCGAATGTCGACGGTTAGATTAATTAGATAACTTGAGGCACCCGAGGACATGAATGCGCTCTATTGGTGCGTAGAAACGTTGGTTATCGTCAAGGAACATCATTGCTTCCTTGATCGCGAATCAATCTAACATTTATCACAACATATAGAGGTCGCTCGTCCACAGACGAACAAATTTTCTGAAAGACATAAGGAAGTTCGGCTCTGATGACGACTGTCTACATGCTTCGAGTCGTTAGAATTCCATCGGACTCCACCATTCTCTGCCCGCGGAGTGAGTCATTCGCAAACGTTCAGCGGCCAGCAGCAATGCCCAACAGCCAGCTCCTATCTCTAATCGGCGCACACCGCTTCACCGGCCGAGAGGCAATCTGCTGAATGCATTTCTAGGGAATCGACTCCTGATGGCTTCACTCGAACGAACAAGAGCCCGATAACCATGTTCCTGATAAGATCGAGCCGAACAAATTGATATATGCTTCGACCCCGGAATCGTTCCGCGGATTCGATCGGAATCTCAGAGAATCTCTATTGGAATTTTAACTCGTCTTATTTCCAGGTGATTAGTCCATGCACCTCGGGGGGCTCGCTTCAAGAAGGAGAGAATCGAAACGGCATTCTCAGTCTGAGGTCCTCCGAAAATTCGCTTGCTCAAGCTCTGTGATACCTCGTGCCGACGTTTACAAGTATCTGCACAGGATATAGGAAGGGATTACGCTGATTTTGAAGGCTCAGACAAATCACATGACAATTGGATGAAGACGTTCTCATGAATCCAACCCAACGACATACATAGAGAAATGGCGCCCACCCACGTGTCCCTTGGCCTCTCGGGATCCTTGGAACACCAAGAAGAGTCACCGAAATGGGAGTACTTGAACTCCACGCGTCAACACATCACCGAGAAGCTCAAAAACAAGGACTCCACTATACAGTATCAAGGTCAGTTTCCCTGATTCTAGAGGGACCACACCTTTGGATTGTCTCCCGACATCATTTTTCCCGAGGAAACCCCTTCCGAGAATCTGCCCCTCCCCCCCCTCATTCCCCGATTCAGGGCCGGAGACCCTCGAAGTGAAAACGATCATTCTGCGTCCAAGGCAGCTCGTCTCCTTCGAAAGAATATTGCGTCGTATAATATCGCGGCTTCTATCAATGATGGGTCTGGTTCGGCTATCCCGATGTCGCCTTCAACGCGACAGTGATTCGCGATTTCACCACACTCTTTGTGGATGGTGACTTTCATGGAATTCTTTAGGATTGGCGCTGAATCGTGACACGCGCCTCAGTTTCACGGGACGACAATGTAGATTTTTTTTTCAAAATCCCCCGGTTCGTGGTGACGAAGCAGCTCTTGAGAATCGAGTCTTTGCTTCGAACGCTGGAGCTCTCGGGAGCGTGGAAACGATTAATGAGGATGGAAAGATCATGTACCCCCTCGGGGGCAGACATGACGCATCACGGCGCGGTGCTCCACGATTCCGATCGAGATCTCTGAGACGTCGACACTCTCAGTCGTAAAACCCCTCCAGAGCTAAGGACTGTATTTTGGGGCCTCCCATGAGTCGTGAAGGCTTTTTCAGCTGCGGGGTCTCCTTCGCCGTAATTCCGTGAATTTGTCGTGATATTCAGGGACCGAGGAATATCCGAAGCGGGGCTGCGAACGATTCGAGTCTCCCTCGTATCTGCTCCATTGCTTCCCGCTCCATTCCTCGAAATGATTCACCGCGGCGACCCCGTCGGTTTGGCGCTTATAAGTCGAGCGAAGTTCGCCGCAAGTCATTTGGTTGTCATGCAACGTGACCTTCGTTTGGGGACCTTTCGAGGTTCCTACAAGCGGGAACTTTAGACTAGGACTGTTGGAGATACCCAGAATCTCTACGATAAACCCGCTGCAACTGCCCAAGATATCTATCGGATGATGTAAGGGGCTCGAACTATCCGAATTCATCTAAGGCGCCTCGAAACTATTTCGGCATGAGGATGCTTAGGAGATATCGCGTACGCGCGGAGATACCCTTCGACATCGCCCGATGCGAGCCAACCATGCCCTGTGTTGAACTTTGGTCTCAGAGAGCGAGCGCCGATTGATAAAACCTGAGTGGCCATGCTAAGCCTTTCGAATTCCTCAGTGTTTGAGACGTCGTTCAGGTTCAAGTTCATTCCTGGCACGCCGGGTCATCGATTTGCCTGAAAGCTTCGATTCTCAAAGCTGAGAAGTCTTTGATATGATTCCGGACCACTACTCCCCCCTGAAAATTCCCTTGACCGGGCTTGCGATTGATTCGAGTTCCGAGGAACTCCTCATCCACGCAGCTTCGCCTACCCGATAGCCCCGCCTCCGAGTTTAATTTCCTCGCGGAGTTTCGCATGGGGTGATTCCCTGAGGATATCCAGAGTGAGAAGGAAACTCCTCCCTCTGGACCGAGCCGGGAACGAGGCATGAATGGATGAATGGCGGAGATCGCAGCGAATCCTACTTCCATTGTGATCTGGATCTTTTCCGGGTTTACCCACGTGCGGTCTCATTTGCTCGAATGGCCTGTTCTGAATCCCAGAGAAGCTGCTCTGCGCGATTCCCCGAATCACCATCATTCTCTGATATGGTTCGGTACTCGAGGGACTCCCCGGTGACGATCTAAATTTTTAATTTTCGGACGTGTTCTCGATCGCTCGGTGCAGCGAACGAGATAAGTAGCTTTCGCGCTGCTTGCAGACGCAGCCAGAACTCCGGCTTGGTTCCAGTGCCTTCTGTGCCGCCCAGGGATAGCGGCAACGATTTCCTGTATCAGCGTCTCGAGTCCAGCGAATTTATTCACGAATGAAATTCGAACTTTAAATTACCATTGGACCGCGCAGGGGCCACCTCGATTCATTGTGCTCGATAGCGGATCTCTCAGGACCTACCGAAAGCAAGCCGTTCTGATAAAGGAATACCATTCCAGGTCTCGATAGCCTAAACAGTGGATCATCAGGGTCACCATGTGGTTCACCTTCGTCCACGATATCACCTCTACACACGTCATCCAATTCAGGTACACTTCTCTCTTTATGATTCGACGACGATGGGCTGCGGATGATAGGAGTCAGGTACTCCGAGGGATAAGCCGGAACTGTCTATGAGAACTTTCATCGATGCAGGAAATATTTCTTTTTTGTAGCCGCAGCACAAGCCGGCAACCCGAACACGTTCACGTACTCGACAGCGGACCTCACGGATTGCATGGTCCTCGGCAGTCGGTGGTCGTCGAATCGTTTCTGGTGTTTTGGCCTCACGTTGGACGAAGTCATTGCTGAAGATGGCAAAAAATGGGTTTTTATAAAAGTAAGCCTCTATTCCCGTACGTGCATGTTCTGAATGCTCCCGGCAGTGTCTGACCAGAGCGTGTATTGCAGAGAATTGTGCCGCGATCGGCGGCCGACCGATCCCTTTGTACGCAGTTAGACGTCATCTATTCTGTCAACGATCAGGGAGTAAAGTACAAATCGAAAGAACGCGTTCGGGAGCTGATCATGGCTTCCGGGGAGAACCTCTATCTCAAAGTGGTCACTGCCAACCCATTGAGATTGGCCAACACGAGAAAGGACATGCTCCAAGTGCGTATCAAGCCTAAGCTTTTCTCGCCCGACTCGTAGACGACGGCGACTGATCACTGATTATGATCATGATTCCTTAGATCTCATTTACCGCATCTGGGAGTGTTCCGAACTCAATTCATCACCCGATGTCCTATTGTTTACAGGTGATCGAAAGACACGGTACCGTTACCTTGGAAGCTTACGGAAATCCGTCCTATTGCGGGCTGCACGTCGACGTAGGCTTCAAATATATCTCTACGCTGACATACAGCGCGGAACTCAGGAAATTCATAACCATCTACGTTATAAGCGAGGTAATAATAATTAGATACTGGCGGATTAATTGCTCTCGAAGCGATCCATTAGGATATATCAGAAGGGGTGAGGACAGAAAAAAAACGGCGGAATGCGGTGTTTGCTTACGTTCATTGTGGCTCGCCTTCCGAGCGATTTTGTTTAGACAGCTAACGCGAGCTTCTCATACCAGAATCTGAATCTCTGAACACAAAGCGTCGGTGCGTCCGTGACTGTGTGAATGTTTACCTCGTGAACTGTTCGACTCGAGTCACCCCTTGGAATCGCTCGTGAAGTGCTCTGAGAGCTTCTCCACGGTCTCGTCTCGCCGGCGCTGCGTCTCGTGGATACTCAAATGAATTCATCTGAAAAACGACAGTTAATCGCACGGCTATGATATCTCTGCGAGTGATTTTTGGTTCGGAAATTATTCCCCGTCTGTAGAATTCGCGGCATTAGGGCTCAACCTCATTTTTTCGGATGAAAAGTCTGGAACTGAACAAGACATTCCGAGCGCCGCTTGAGGAGATGCTCCTGAAGAGCTGAGACCTTTGCGTTCCGCTCATAACCTTCACACGCGCTCCACTCGTTATTCCCCATAGCCTCCGTAGACACCGTCAGTGTCCCACTGTCGAGGCATCTTGCTCTAGTCTGATTGACTCTGGTCGCCTCATTCGATCAGGATGGAGCTCTCAAACGGAAACTCAGAGAATCTGACGGGAAAATAAGAAAACTCGGAAGGGTGCTCTTGTTGCGCTCATGATTCTGGGAGGATGAACTCGTTTCTCGAATGTTCGATCTCTGGCACCTGGCTCAAGTCCCAGGCTCCATTTCGAAAATGAGTCAGCATGCGAGCAACTCTATCGAGGGGCGTGGCCTCGAAGATTCTCCCCACTGGCAGCGACGTGGGGATTCCGAAGAGCTAATCTGCTATCGAACAACTCGAATCCACTCGAAGTTATCGGTGAATTTTCTCTTGTGTGCATTCCCCCGAGTTTTTCGAAGTCGGATGCTTCTGACAGGCTGAGCTAGGAATGCGACGAAATTGGAGAATGCCCTTTATTATTCTTTCGTTCGTCCGCATATATCCGAAGTTTTTGCTTTACAGGTGGACGGTCGTCGTTACATGGATTTGAGCCAAAAACAGTGTTTGTTCATGGGCGATGTCCTTCTATGCGTGAATGGAAACAGCGTCGTGGACGTGTCCCGGAGCGCCGTATCGAAGCTCATGAGAGAATACGATCGGTAGGTGAACTGATGCTGTCCTCCAGCTGAGAACATACGCAAATCCCGTCTTCCGAGTCAGCATCGACCTCGCATCGGCTTCCCGGAGAAACTCTTGCTCTCGCTAACAGTTTTGCTTCTTATTCAGGTTCACGATCAAAATTGCTGCGATGTCGGTTCTTCGTCGAGAAGTCATCAAAGATGACGTACGGGTGAAGCGTCGTCAGCTGGAAGTCTGCGATCTGGAGGATCGAGGTCATACTTTGGATATGACCGAGTTCCACAATCGTCTTAACTCGAACCGTGCCAAACGGTGAAGCATAGCCTTCCGTACGTCGGACAATACTCGTCTCCTCACAACGAAATCTTGACGACCCCGTGGACGTCGATCCGTCACTCGCGGATTGGTGCTGAGCTTCTGCTCCGACGCACTGCGAACGGCATATGAGCGGAAGAATCCGACTACGGTGTGAATATTCCCAATAATAATTTCGATGCCGAGTTAATCGTGTCTGATGATGGAGAAGGGACGGCGACGGAAGCAACTTTTGAAGGAACAAGAAGAGAGCTCAACATGGCGAAGAGTCTTCGAGTCTGATGATTCGGGCGTAGTCCCTACCGGAAGATAGTGGAGTCGTGTCGATTTGTAAAGCGTCAGGATCGCTGTCCTCCGATGGGTTTCAACGTTCTTGACACGTGCGGTTGTACAAAATATAACCAGCCTCTCGCACAGGATGATCAATGGCTGTCACGTTTTCTGAGCAAGCTCGACACTGAGGGGAGCGTTCTCTACAATTCTGAAATTTTGACGGTCACTCAAGTCTCCTCTTTATTCTGAGATCAGTGACGAAGCTCTCCGACTCCTCCGCCAAGCTCATCCGCGACCGGGGGTAATCGTTTTCGACTATCCCGATGTCTGTACGCTTCCTGAACGCAACATGTACAAAAATGTGACAGAATACTTCGAGGATATGCAGATGATAATCGCTCAGGGTGGTCGAAGGGGTGAAATACATAGCGACATGGAAGTTTTCACTCAAACATAGTACATATTTATTTTCGAATTCAAGAGACGAAATGGCGGGGAGAAGCATGGGATGAAGCGGAAGTGAGTTTTAGAAATGTAGAAACCGACAACGTCACCTGTGAACAAGAAAGAACGAAAAAATACAGACGGACCCTATGCAGAGGCGACGATTTGGTGCCGGAGATTCCTCAGGCATCGTTGGCTTCCGCGACCGAGTGAACGCTTGTAAAAGCGAGAACGAGAGCGTCAGGGAGGCGCACTGTTCCAAATCGACTTGTGGGTGGCATTCGTCATCAGTCGGATGGAGCAGCTGTGGAGGAATAAAACCTCGAGACGAGCAGCATCAATGTGAAATGTACAAATTTCGTATGATGTCGAATAAAATCCCGAATGAATATCCCTCTGAGACAAAGACGACTCCCTCTTCTTGTAAATAATGAAATGTATTTTATTGACGGATTCTCGTCCGCTGGACGACAATAGCGCAGAAAGTCCTCCAAGTCAGATTTCAGCCCTCTGCTCAGAGACTATTTAGGTACTATAATATAATAACTCGAAGTCGAGGCGATCCCAATGGTCGCATTTTCCGTTGATTGAGCTCTGGATTTCTTTCAATTAGTCAGCTCCAGAGCTCAAGCTGTCACTCGGCCGCTCAGCGGGTCCCAAAATTTCTCCCAGTATCCACTCGTTATCCCCAATCCCAGTCTGAAGTGTATGATCGGGGACGGAGAATCCCTCCGAGCTTCATTTTCGGGGGTGGCTCGGATTAGAACGCGGGATCAGGATCTGGACTCGGGCTCATCCTGAGATATGAATCCGGGTCAACCCCGCGTGCGCTCAGCCTCATGGCGCGCCGGCACGGATTCTTCTCTTTCGGTGAAGAACATTCCGCAACCGTTCTCCTCTCAGCGCGCCGAATACAATGCGAATCCACTAAAATGCATGATCACCACGAGTAGATTGAGCGAGCTCTCGCAGACTATGATGCGGCCACTGTCGTCTGATGCGGCAAGCATCACGCTGACTTCGTGTCGGAGAAAAAAAGATATATTGGAAGGGACCGCTCAGAGGTTTTCCCACTTCCTCGGAAGCGCTATCAGAAGAAAATTTCTCTTGAGCACGCTGATGATGGATACCGTGCTGTGAGAAAACCTAAGATGTGAACTTACGTGGCATCACGCAACCGTGGAAGAACGCCACGCAGTCACAGACAAATAATGTACGTAAATGAAATTATTACTACAAGTGATTTTTCATTGGTTGTAGATGTAGTGATGGATATCGATTGATCAATCGAAGGAAGAGTTTTTATGATACATATTTCCGCATGAAAACACCTGAATCAGGACGCGGACCTCTGAGAGTGACTAAATATTATCACATGGCAACAGGAGCCACATTTTCTCCGCCGTATAAAGTGGGCGACTCTCGTTAGCTTCCTCGTGTCAGTCGGGTTCCGATTCATCGTTCTATCCGTTATTATCGCTGATCGGTGTTTTTAAGGTTTCACTCTTAGCTAGCGAGTAACGTGACGGAAAATGAAATCAGGGAGGAAATACCCGATCGTCAGTCTATCTCGATGAATACCGAGTCGGGCAGAAATATATTGCACATCGAAGACGCTGCCTCAGCGTCTACAATCACGTAGCTCCAAGAAGGAAGGCCAGCGAAGGCAATTAAAATGGACAACATCGATCCGACCCTCACGTGCTCTCTGGAACGGTTTATGGGGAGTTCCACGAACTCCACCGATCTGGACGGATCCACGTTTTGGGTCAAGCGAAAGCGAGACGAAGCCCAGCAATGTCTTATCGTATCCTTCCGTTGCGCTTCACTACATGAACGGTCGGCCAAGGACGAGAAGATTTGCCTATGAGCTTCTCTCAACTATCGATACACGGACGTTTCGACTGAAGCAGAAGATTATCTTCTTTGGAAAATGGACGAATCGCTGATGTTCATCTTCAATGATCGTGCTTTCCGCGGGATAGAATCTTGCATGTAATCCACCCAGGCTGTCCAGCTTCCAAGCTCGACAGCTCGTCGTTGAAGCAATCCATCATCAAATGAATACTGGCATACCGTAGCTTCATGAATTCTCCAGTATCAAAAATTCCTCGCGATGAAATTGCAAAGCTCATGATTCAAGCATCCCTCCTCAAAATATTGAATATGGAGAAATGTTTTTTTTTGTTCTAGAGTCTCAAATGTGTCTAAATGCAACGTTGAAGGTTCACTAAGGTCAGCGACGTTGGTCAATGCGGACCACGCTCGATGGGAACAAGATTAAGCACGCAAAATCAAGGAACACATGAATTATGAGATCTATACGAATCGCTACTACAGCTTTGGCCTCTCCATTTCAAAACCCGGATGAGTTGCAGGACTTTTTGCTCTATGAAGTGTCAGCGGACATCCGCTGAAACTTCATGAGCACGTCGTTTGATAGATGCAGTGGATTATCGCCGTTCCCTGTCGGGGGAATCACATCCGGTAGTCCTTTTGGCGTGCCGACGTTCAGATTCAGTTGGAAAGTGGGTCGTCCTGGAACGAAGGAAGGATTCAGTTCGAGAGAGTTCCTCCGATGACTACAGGGATAGAAGAAGGAATATTGGCCACGAGAATTTGATCCGTCGCAACGGGAGTTTCTGCTGATAGGAGCGTCGCGTCGGAAGATTCAGATCGCCACAACTCGGAGGACTGACGACTGCAGTGTATTTCGCGTGGGTTGAACGAACTCCGATCGATTCGTTCGGAAATTGTTGCCGCGTTGGCATGCCGAGAATTGATCCGCGTCCCCGCCTTCAGGGGTTCGCTCGGTCTCGTATGCGATGCCTCGAGACGGCTTACGTCACGAAGACATGCGTCATGCAAAAGTAGTTCGAAACGAGATCCCGCGGAATTTCTCCAAGCGAATGTCTCCACGGCAGTGAAATCCGAATCGTACGTTCGGACGATGGAGAGTCCAGACGACGGTAAGGAACGGAGGGTCTGAAAACCGCGGAATGAAAGTCGAAGGCTCACCTGTCATGAATTTTGAACCAGGCTCCTGCAACTCCATTTGGTCTTGATAATCATCATCGGCGTACTCTTCTTGATGCTCTTGCTGCGGCGTGATCGTTCCGTCTGACCTCTGGTCGAGAATGTTGTCCAGCTCGTTGACCAGTGAGCTAGGCTCGCTGAACATATCTAGAGTGTCCGAGTCCGCATGGAGTGGATGTGAGATGGCACTAAGATTGCCATTCGAAGCTGTGATATATTCGGACGGCATCACCTCATTGGCAAGTGTAGACGCTTCGCTCTGACCCTCCACAACCACCTGCAAAACATGGAGATGAGTTTCAGTTCCGAGACGATCCCGGCAGATGGTTAGAGGGGTTATCCCGTCACCCCATACTCTCGTTCGGCAGAACCGCAGCAGAATAGTTAACAGCTTTCGCCCATTAGTAAACGCATCAGTCCGGGAAAGGTTCCGGGAAAGTTGCAGTGAGAGTCGAGGAAAGAATCTGTGCCGAAGCGCGCCGATGTGAGAAGTCTCGCGCCCAGAGATTGTTCACTCATTATGCGCAAATGGAACCCGTACCAGATATTATCGGGAACCCGCCACGTCAAGCGGAAGTTAATAGAGAAGTTAGCGTGCATGGGTTAAGGGAAACCGGTTTGAGGCTCGCATTTGGCGGACGGGCGTAACGCCACCGATACGTCGTGTACTGCAGCCCGGCAAGCGTGTTGCGGTTTGTTGTAAGGCCCAATGGGCGTGGTGGTCGGTAGGTGTGGAGTGAGTTAGTTCAGTGGAGTGAAGAAACAGATTCGAGTAACAAACGTGGACCGTCATGTTCTCTCCCTTTGTTTCGGAAACTTCAATTACCAACTTTTCAATGATTCGTTCCCTCTCGAAAATGAAGAGCACGCCGACCCATCGGTGGGACGTCAGTTAACCTGGACGGGATAATTCGGGCTCTCAATCGTTATATCCGGGAGTGAATGCGGAATAATTATTTCGATTCTTCTGATAGCGAAAATCCAGCCATATATCAATCATCATATATCAATAGGGAGAAAGCCTCGAATCGAGAAGCATCAGCATAAAGCTTCTCAGGTACAGCTGAAGTTTTTTAGTCAGCTGGGGATTGGCGGGAGCGTAATCCTGTAGGCTCGTAGAGACCCGAAGCGATTGACTCTTGGTTCGGGGACGAGGATTTTCCCCGATCGAGTCCCGAGGCATATCTCACGTACCTTGTTCAGCTCGTCAGGAATCTTCCATGTAGAGCTCTCAAGCTGGGAGAGATCGGCATTATCAATTTTCCCCGTTCTATTCCCCCATAAGTAGTTCGGAGGGAGACCAACTGACGAGAGATGCTCCGTCAATTCATCATCGATCACGGTGATTTTGAACATTTCAGCAACCTTCAACAAAGGAAAGAAACATTTTTAGACACATCCTTCGAGGCGAGACTCTTCTCGGGGGAACGCGAGCACGAAATGCGATGACTCTGCGGGAACAGCGTTTTCGCATCCTCCCGTGCGTGACTATGAGCAAGAATGTTCAACGCGAAGAATGTGCCGAGTATCGAACTCTTTCGGCTTGGGACATACTTCCACGAGGGTCGATTTGGATGCTGCGCCCCGAAGCTATGGAAAATAGGAACCCACTCCTTCGAGGGGAGAGCTCGTATTCTACAAACCTTCTCGGGTCGTTCGTTTAGCATATCGTGCACGGACGTGCTCCTTTGGAAGCCGAGCGAACATTCTTCGGGCTCCTGGTACATCAGATCCCCGAGTTCTATGACGAGTTCCTGCATATGAGGTCTTCTGATGGGATCCAGGGAGCAGCACTTCGTGATGAGGCCGTTGAAGCCTATGATGTTTGTGTTGAGAGCGTACTCGGCATCCCATTTGTGATCCACAATCACTTGTTGCAAAAACTGTGGAGAGGAGGACGAATCCGCATGAATACAGTATCCCCTTCTCAGCGTCAGCTCGAGCCCGGAAGGAACGTCGGCTAGACGGCCGATAATTAGGTAGGAGGGAGCAGCCACTCATCGCAGTCGTTGCCACCGCCGCCGACCGGCAACCGGGCCCGATATTTCTTCTCGGCGAGGCGTTCTACCCGGCGACGCGACGAGTGAGTGCATCGAGAGTACTTATTGGCATCTGCGTCGTATGATCGAAAATGACGCATAGCCGTCTCGGCAATTATAGCCTCGGAGTACAACACATGGTTTTCCGTCTGACTCGTGAGCCGGAGCATGTTCCAAGAATGCTTTCCCGACTCACGAAGCATCGGTCAAGACGTCCGACACTCGGGCGGTCGCCGCCACGACACCGACGACGATAACGGCTGCGGCGGCCACAGCGGCGGAAACTGCGGAATCGTTCGTTGATTTATGTACATAGCATTTACATATCTGGCGGCATTTTGACCCACCTGCTCATCGTTGAGGTAGTCGAGGGGCCTCTGACAGCCTTTGGCGACCTCCCACAGCAGAACTCCGAACGACCATACATTCGCCGCTCTGCTCAGCGGCAAGAGCTCGACCGCTGTTTCCATGACCTTGAACGTTTCAGGTGCTGACCATCTCAACGGGATCGCCGAGTCCCCTACAACGTAGTAATCCTGTGGAGGGTACAAACTCCTTGAGAACTCTGTGGCTGCTCGGCCGAGGAATAAAGAGATGTGTGTTATGGCGTGAGTATCGGGGAGAATCGCGTTAGATTGAAGCAAGCGGGGTGTTCTGCGGTGGGCATTCGGTCTTTCGAAGAGCCCCCATATCTAAATCACGTCTGTCTTCGAGGTACATCCACAGAACGTGGCAGTGAAGTTTTCTGCTCGATAATGAGAGGTTGATTTTTGCGTGGCCTTTCCCGCTTGCGTAGACGTTTTTATATTCCCGCGCATAACTTTCTCATCTCTAGAATTACGACTGTCTCGTCCCCCGCGAGAGGCGGACATCAGATGAGGGAGCGGGAGAGGAGATCCTTTTCCTGTACCTATCCCTGCGGATTCTTTGGATCGGCGATGAGAATCCGCTTCGACGACGATACTTTCAGGTTTCGGGTGGGTAATCACTCATGTCGAGAGGATGCGTCGCCCAGGGAGAGCTCAGCTAGGCGTCAGGAATTTAAGAGGATTCGTCGCGTTTTCAGGAGCTCTGCTCGATCTTCGAACATCGAGACATGGCCAGATGAGCACTGAGACTAAAAGAATACTCGAGCATGTATACTTCGTCTTGTTCCTTCGAGAGATAGTCAAGGGTAGCTCATCCCTCACTCGGGGGACAGGATGCTCGTGGACCGATGTTCCCCCCCCCCCCCCGACGGATGAGCATGGGGTCACAGATTTGGAGATTCGCTGACGATGAGAAGCTCGTTCGTTCGCCTCCACTCAGCCGTGGTTTTCTCAAAGAAGCTCGTGGGCTTCTGAGACGCAAATGCGAATGACGATCTCGGCTATGCTTCCGCGCGAAGATCGAATTGGGCCGCCAAGAAACTCGAGGCGCCTCCCTGAGCGTTATGTTTTCGTCTCCTCTGAGGGGCTACATTCCCCGCAGAGAATTCAATCGGGAACGTCCGCTCAAGCTCACGACGAGCTCATGAGTCTTTGAAAAAGACTCTTCGATGGCTTCGGGTATTTCACATCGTGCTCGTGAAAGTATCGATTTCAGAGACGCCCGGCAAGATTGACAACTTTTCCGTAAGTTCGAATCTCTGTGCGAAGAGGACGTGTCCGACAGAGTTTCGCTGCGGGAAACGTGTTCCCGAGGCGTAAACGCCCGCATATTTGATCGCCTCGATCTTCCACCTCCTCTCCGGCTCGCTCTTGAAAATGCCGCTGTTGCTCGGAGTTTGGACGCCTTGAACGAGTAGGGACGATCCATGGAAGTTTGCGTGGGGAGAGAGCTCTCCCAACGGAGAGTCCCCCTGCCCGTCGACGGGGAAAACGACGGAAGCGCACTTCAGCGTCTAGATGCAATCTTCGGTCGCAACGAGCACTCGCGAGCCCTGATGATAGATGACAGGAACAAAAGGACGGCGCGGAGCGGGAGCCTTGCAAGGGACACGAAGGAAACACAGAACACGTACACCCGACGAGGACGCCTGCGACCTTGTCCAGGGCCGTTCGAATCGTTATACGGCTGAGTGAAGTATCAACTGAATGGGGTCAAGACAGTCGATGACGCTGCCTGTGAGCTGTTTTCCGCTACCCGTTTCGTCCTCTCGGCCGCAACATGCATAGCCTCTTGCTTGTTGAACTCGTTTTTTTCCAGGAGGGGGGGAAAAATTCGTACGAACCTGGGGGAACTTTTCAATCGAGAGTCCATAGTCCCCGATTTTGACCGTCCGTAGATCATTCATCAGGAGGCAATTTCGAGCTGCCAGATCTGTGACGATGAATCCTCGTTTGTGGAGATATTCGCTCGCCGAAGCGATATCGTGCGCCAAACGAAGAATGAATGCTGTGTCCAATGGAGATGCTGTGGGAAAGAAGCAAATAATGATTAGTATCTCGCCCCAATTGAATGTCACGTGTTTTCTCTTATCTGCCTCAGCCTGCTCTTGCATGGATGGCTCCCGTTTCATTTGCGGAAGTATTTTCATCGAGTACCCGCCCTCCTTGTCATTATGATGATGATGATGGTTTTAGCTCTTGCCGTTTATTCGCGAGGTCAGGCTCGCGGGAAGTAGCAGTGAAGGTCCCGAGGAGGAAAATCTCAGGTCTGCTCAAGCGTTCCGGCGCTAGAGCAGACGTCGGTACCGGGGACGAGATGTTTATTATATTTCGATATCTGTACTTGCTACATCGCCTCGAGAGATCGAACGAAGGATCTCCCGTGGCGAAATTCCCATCCCTACTCATCGGACAGCATCCGCATCACCTGGAGGCGGGTAGTCAGCAGGAAGTCAAGAACATGGTCCAATTCAGACTTGACTTCCTCCGGCTCCGATATCATCGCCGACGCTTCAGGACCCGTGTTCGATATGTATGAGAGTGAATGCTACAGCGTGCTAGACTAATCTTTCGCAGCGTCCTCGTCGATAAATCGATTTATTAGAGCACTTTTTCTACCGAGCGCTCTCCACGCGGGTAACTTCCCCATCATCAGCTTGACTGCTTTCCGATTCGCAGCGACGCGAGTGGAGGGCCACGCAGATAATGAGGAAGCTTGCGGAAAATCGAGCGCAAAACTTTCTCCCTCTCGTGCATAGATGCCCCGATTGCCTGACACCCTCAGTGATTGACTGCTGATAAATTGCGTCCCTGAAGGGAAACGAACGACTTTCGAAAATGAGCAATTGCTGGGGGCACAGTCGAGATCAGGTTGCGATTCTGTTCACACGGTGCGAACATGACCTCCGGAGGTGGACGGTGCGATAAAAAGAATTTATTCTCGATTTCCGAGTCTTTTTGTTGACCGCAGCAGTGAAGGAAGTATCTTTGTTGTCCACAGTAGAATCGGTGGTTAAACCGGGCGGAACGCGACTTTCGATGGAGAGGACTCTTTCAAAGCGTCGACTCGACGAGCTCGGGACAAACGCGGGGATTCTGATAGCTGTCTCTTTTCTCCCTCGGGGCTCTTCAGTTTGTCTAACTAGCGGCTCTGATGCCACGGCTCCTCAGAGGAATTGACTTCACCCGCGCATAGTGTAGCAAACGTATCAATCGGCATCGAACGGAAATCAGGGAAAAATCCCAGGAACGATATTTGTGACAGTTCGCGTCAGCCAATAACAGGAGTGATGGGGGTGCGGGATCAATCGCGGAGTGCTCGAGTCCAGAGCCGAATCCCACGTATGTATGTGGAGTTGATGAAGTTGAATCTCTGCGCGACTCTGCAGACAATGCAATATTTCCAATGAGCAATAGTTCATTCGCCCAGCTCATAGCCGCCGACAGCATAAGCCACCGAGGAATTAGCATCCGAAGAAAGCGCTGATCCAGGAGCTGACCACTAAGCGGTCTCGAGGCCGAGGAATGAATTCTTTGTTCACCGGATCATAGGTATGTAGGAACATTCAAGCGGCTCATACCATATGACCGCAGCGAGGCCTTGAATGTCAAAAATTGAGGCCAGCTCACTGGCTTGAGTCATCAACATGATAGCCGCTCATCTTCTCTAAGTCCATAATAGCCATGGTCTCCGCTGGCGGCGGCTACTCCTTCAAGTTGCGCTGCTCGCGGATCCGAAAGGACCCAGATACTTGAAAAGCGTGTAACTGTTACGGCATTACAAAAACACAATGAAGGCGTTCAGGCCGCTCCGCTAGTTTCTTTAGCCGACCGCGAAAGTACTGCGCATCGAAGACAATAGGAACGCACGGTGTTGCTGCTGCTGGATCATCATCGTCTGATCTATCTATCCAGGCCACTTAGGGGCAGAGACATTTCGGAAGCAGACGGTGAAAAAAATAGAACGGAATTCGAGAAATGGAAATCGGGGAATAGCTCTAGATTTCGGGTTTCTCTCCTTTCGCGGGAAAGAACACATCGTGATCTTAAATCGCTGGAAAATCTCCAGTGATAGCCACTTCTCGCTGCCGATCGATGGCAGAGGCAGCAAGAAGTCTGCTTTCGTTTTGGTTCAAGATCCCGAAAAAAAGAAGAATCTAATTGTTGAGCCGTTTTTCTTCCATCCGTCCGTATATTTTTGGTCAACGGAACCTCTTCATCGAAGGGTAGAAAGCGGGCCGACTGAAGTCGTGCCCCAGCGCGCTCCTGTTCCGATCAGCCGGAAGCGGAAAGTTCGATAAACGTTAGAAATCGGATGAAGAGAAAGAAAATCTCAGTCAACGTCTCCGAAGACCAACTTTTCCAGTGGTATCCGTGTCTGTCGACTTATCTCCCATTAAATCGAAGCGGATACTTGTCGAATCGATGTTGCAGAGGCGAGGGGAACCTTCCATGTGATTTGCACTGCTGTTTTATAGATACATCCGTTTTCCCCTTCGTTTCATTCTGAAAACACCTGTCCCGCCGCTCCTCGCTGGGGGTGTGATATACAGACCAAGAGAAGGAACTCACGTTGGGTGATGATGAAGGATTTCAGATCGGCTTTCGCTAGCTCTAGGATAAGGAGGAATGGATCGCTCTCCAGACATCTTCCGAGCAATCGCAGTATGTGAGGATGATCGCTGCCTTTGAGACTTTCGACCTGTAATTCATATGCTCTAGAAGCTGAACAACCGATGATTTCCAAATCGCGGTGCACAAAGAGTCACCCTTTCCCATTCAATTCGAGTACCTCTGTGATTCACCGATGGGAGGACTTGCTTACCTGCTGGAGGAAGTTTATGTGGTCCGTCGGAGTGGCATCGGCTTTCAGGATTTTGACGACGACTGGTCCGAACGATGTGGCCTTACCCGATACGACCTTTCCGAACCAGCCGGTGCCTAATTCGCTTAGGTACTGCAGCTGGTGTCGTGGGAAATTCGCCGATGGATCATCTGCAAAGATTTTCGTGAAGTCAATCGACAACGCAGAATCGATACAGAATGACTCTGTTTCTATGGGATAGCCAGCGCCCTAGTGAGAATCCCTCTGTTCCGGAGAAGATTGAATAAGTTTTCACAAGGATCTGATCGAATGATGTCCCCTCTGATAATCTGGACCAATTCGGACGCTAGGACAGTCGATCCGTTGAGGATTGCTACCATCGGACACCGCCTTCTTCATGACACGGGAAAAGCGTCGTCGTGAATCGTGTTGGGGGCTACGCTGGGATTCCCCCACCAACCCCTGTATTCCCTGCTGATCCCTCGTTCCAGTCGAGCAGCCGTGACGCGTTATCCGCGCTAAAACATGAAGTCCCGCAGGTTCACGCAATACGAGCGATTCGCAGTAAGAACGGTGGCACAGTCCTGTCCCGCAACGCATTGCGGCCAAGTATGAGCTCTCCGATTGGATGGAAATAGCAACTTAGGTATCGGGACGTCATCCCGAGCTAGGAGTCGATACAAGTCGAAGGATTGAGACTAGTTTCTCATCCAAGGGTCGCGTTCAATAATACGCTCAATCTCGGCATGTTTCGAGCGGTGGTCAGTTGGGAGATCGTATACATTTTTAGTCCCTCTAAAAGGATTATCTCACTGCGAAGGCGAGGAATCCCATGGCTGATGCGCGCTATGGTCGGCGGGCGAGCTACACAACGAACTTTATCCCGCTATCAACCCTCGATCGCAGTTGAAATCATGGAGCGAAGCTAGCTGCTCATCTTCAAAAGTAAGCTCAGCTGGTGTGTTCGAAGCGATACCTAAGGCTCTTAGAGCGCTCTGAGACGTCGTATCCGAGTGTTCCTCATCGTCCCCAAAGCTCTGGGTAAGCTCAGACAAGGCAAATTCTCGAAGCAAGAACTTTGGTCGGGGCGATGATATCGGCTTGCCGACCCGTCACTCCTCCACCACGTGTCGAGACGTGGTCGAGCTTCACGTCGGGAGAAGCCTCGTTCTATTTTTAATTAGATCGACCGGAGACGTGATCTCGGGAATATCCTCTCCCGACTACTTTCGTCAGGCGGACCTCCGCTTCTTACATAAGGCGCTCGAGCGAAGGACAAAGTTCTTCAGAATGTCTCGCTCTTACATCACAGTGGATGTACAGCCGGAAGGGATATGATTGCTCTGCAATGGATTTCGAATCATGATCCCGGACGGAACTCAAGACGCGAAGCTCTTCTATGCGTCCCTCATCGAGCGAGTTCAATGCCAAGATATTGATGTCCGACGGTTTTAGAGGGATACAGTCGCGGGAAGCTCTCATGAAAGGATTCTATCTCACATGACCAGCCAATTGTTCAGGTCGAGGTCGAATCTGATGTCTTCATGGACGATCTGATTCCGGAGGGAGACGCTCATTCGTACCGCATGGTAAACTTCCTCGGGCCTCACCCGATCGATTGTGGCGGGCGACGCGACACCTGCTCGGCCGAAACCAAACCCCCCGACATCCAGTCGATTCCACTGCGGCGGTGGAGGTTTTCCATCTGATTGCATCGCCGCCATTTCGCTCAAGACCTAGGGATCAAATAATGAGCCATCGCTTTCCGGTGCTCAGTCGAAGTGCACAGGCGAGTCGGAACGCAAGCGCGGAGTCTCTCCACCCTGGTCCAGTGCTTTTCCTTTCGTGTCGTCGGACAAAAACTGAAATCGAGGCGTCATCGATTTTTGTGTTGGCGTCTCAATCGTCTCTTCTTCCTAGTTTTTTTGTGTCCAGTCTTCTTATTCCCCCGGCTATTCGGGACTATATTCCGCTTCTGTTTTAGCGATACACACCTAAACGATGTAGATTTTGACCGGCCAGCTCTGAGCGTTTTTCTGTTTGACCATTGTCACCGCCAGGTCGGGACGTTGTCGCCAGATCCGAATGGGAGCATAGATTTTTGCGTCAGATCATGAGCGGAGCCGATGAATATGCCCCCGGATATCATCTATTCAGTAGACTGACTGAGATCGTCGTAGACCGTAGGGCGACACTGCGTCCGCCGCGCCGTGGCGATTATGACTGCTTCTAAAAATACGGAGCTGCTTCCAGCCAGACATGTTGAATGGAGTCTACAATCAGTGAGGCTCCCCTTCGTCCCCTTCTGGATCCATTGTGAATTTGAAAGGAGCGCGGAAAGAGGCAAAGCTTCCAGCTGAGAAAGAAGGTTCCGAGAGAGACCTCTCAAGCATATCACGCGGGAGAGATCTCTGCAGCGATTCCAACAGCGTGATACCCGGACCTAGGGCATTTTCGCAGTCTTTGTCTCTGCGGTGAGCTGCGCGGGACTGACCCGCGATCTGGGCCCTGCATCCCGTCGAGGTGCTGACAATCGTTCCTGCCTCGCTGGAGTTGAATAACTAGGTAGGTAAGCCGAGAGGGCCTAGCGAAGGTCTTGGGTCTTCGACCTTCGATCGATCCAAGACGAGTTGTTTTTGATGCAGTGAGAAGTTGATTGTTTCGGGAATCGCTCGCGAAGGTTTCACGAGATCGTTCCATTCCCGCCCTTAGAGGGACGAAAATTATTCTTGCGCAGCAGTGAGCGTTTCCTCCGAGACTGTATTCGGTTCCGGAGAGAGCACACTTTTTCAGACTGGTGCCGGTCTCTGAGCGACGATCTTTGGATATATATCCGTTTGAGCGATTCGAATGGAGAATCCCGCGCTGAATGGCTCTTGGCCAACTCTCGATAGATCCTAGACTTGGAGCGGGGCAGCAATCGCGACCGAGTGCGCTCTACGTGGTGGAGCATATTTTTCAACGGGGCGACCGGCGGCGCGGCGCTGCTCTACGATTCGGAGCAATCAGGCAGCTCCTATCGGATGTGGAGCATTCTTGTCCCTCAGACCCTTTCCCCAGGCAGTCTCAGTCCCCAGACTGTCGTCCCGGTCTCTCGAAGATAACTCTCCGTCATCCGCATTTATCGTCGTAGAGAGATTTTGGTGCTGTTTCAATTTTTTATCCGTTTTCATTCCTGGGCCACCCGCGATCCCTTCTCTCGAAACTCGGAAGGAAAATCTCGATGCTCCATAGTTGCTTCGGCGACGCATCGAATGAGCCGATGGAGCATTGTCTCGCTCGCCTTCGCTCGTCAATTCGTGAAGTGGCTGTGACCTCCGACATGGGACGACAGACGACGACGACCCTTTCCCGATCCTCATTTCTAGAGAGCCCCGTCCTTTTCGGGTCGATGGAATTCCATATCATAGAATGACCCTCCGGAAACCTATTTTTTTGTCCGTTTTCCTTGACATGAGGTTCTCCTCATTGGAAGATCTATCGATACCATTGAACGCTCTATTTGGGAAGTTTGCTGCTAGCTCGGTAATAAGCATCGTCGTGAACTTCAGATAGAGTCCGACTTTTGGATTGGACGCCGCAGGGCACGCGACTAGACGAGCCCAAACAAGGTTGTGGGACAACGAATTTTACGATTGCAAGGCCACTCCGAAGAGCCTCGATGCGACGCACAGAGGAACTTGTCAAAGGGAGTCTAGTTCCCCTCAGCCGTTGCGCCCATTACGAATACCGTCTTACCTTATTCCTCTACCCCAAGAGTCGCCCTCTCAAAAATACCTAGACCGAGGCAGGGTCGACCCGCCCGCCTCGTCAGATTGGAAGCCCCGTCCCAGAAGGACCAAAGGGACACGATTCCATCTCGACCGAGCGACCGCCGGGCGGTCTCTCCCACGTCCTTGGAGCCACCTCCGACCAGCGTCGTCCTGAAGATAAATGAACTTTTCCTACTCGCTCGTCGTAGCAATCTTTTCCTCTTTCGGAACTCTCCGCCGCTCATTGTTGCCCTCTGTGCACTCGCCGGGGTTCAGGCGTCGAGTGGACAGGGAAGCACAACGTTAGGGACCGGCACGGAGAATATGATGGAAAAGATACGGGCTCGACTCGCGCCGTAAGCTCTGTATTCAACCCAGTGTACAGTGTGGATTTCTACGGAACCTACGCCAATTTCTGCTTAGAAATATTTTTGTATTCTTCGATCGAACGAATTAGGCGAGCCATCCTTTCGGTCCTGCTCACCATTTCCCGGAATTCGATCTTCCGCGACGTTACGGACCAATATCGCGTTTGGGACAAGAAAAATTCTGGACAGGCTATTTTTCCTCGACCTCCTCGCAATAACCTCAAATACCGTCGTTTTTTTCTGGTCTGGCGACGGCGTCCGGTCGAGAAGCTCAGCTGTTACCATAACTCCCAAGGGGTGCAGGATCTCATTTCGCACCTGAATCACAGCTCACCGAGCTGTTTCGAAACCAGCGTTCTCTGACCGGGTAAAGGGGGATCCGATCCTTAAGCTCGAAATAAATTCTCGTTGGGGAAGGCCAATGGTCGAGCCTTCGGTCGCCCGTGACGCCACAGCGGCGCGCGTTGACTGTCTTCCTCCGATGGACGAGGAGAGAGGCCAAGTGAAAGCAAGTCTAACTCTATTGTCACTCTGTTAAGTCCTCCCGGACTGGGACTGATAGCAACTCTTCCATCCTGATAGTCGAGGGATCCGTTGGTGGCGGCTCGGTGTGGGCTTCCGGAAGATTTCCCTGATTGGCGGCTTTGTTGTTGTTCTCCTTAGAAAGAGGAGTCGAGAGGCTCCGTGAACCACCTGGCCTTCGAAGGGACGAGTATATCCCAAAGCTATCAGCTCAGTGGAGCTGGTAACGCTGTTGGAGAAAGCTCGATCCAGCATCGTATGTCTACCACAGAGGGGGAGATCGCTCTCGCCTGATAAGTTGCCGAGCAAGGTCGAGCCTAGTCTGCCTTCGTCCGCCTGCATCACGGAAATTATTGTTGAGCTCAGCCTTGAATTCCGCCTCACGGTCGGGTCGGTTGGCCTGGCAGCCCCCAACAACTGATTTTCCACCTACTCATTACCACCCGTCGATGGCTGATTTTCAAGCTCTCCTGGGGTTCAGGGTGGGGAGTACTTTCGTCCCTTTGAGGAACATCATCCATACTCTTTGCCTGGAGCTCTGCTTTTCCATCTATTTTTTTTCCACCCGCTTGCGCGCTATGATTCCCGCACGAGAGTTGAATGAGCGAGGGCCATCCTTCACGTCGCAGTCGTCGTCCTCTTTTCGGAGAGAAATTTTCCGTGCTAAAAACATACCGAGAAAGTCCACCGAAATGTCGTCTCGGATATCTACGCGGTTGTGGGGATGTTCTCTCGGCGAAAAACGTTTCCTCCCAAACGACGTCTCAGTGAGTGGATGACTGACTTGTCGCGCGCTTGTCGGGGCTCGCTGAGTAGCGCGTCCGCTTGCTCGCTTGCGTCCAGACTGGTCTGTAACAATTCGTCCCCTCGCGAGCGACGTCAACGACAAATTCGCGACGGCAAGAAGAAGTACAGAGTTACGAGTTGCGGCGCACTTGACAGCCATGTATTATACATCCCAAGTATTATCATCAGCCGAGATCTGAGTTACAGCCTGCTCCCACATGACGATTGCAGCTCTGAGAAACGGGCGCGAAGCACCACTTTCGACCGGGCGTTATAGTGAGGAATAAAAACGTAAGCGAGGGGCGATTACTCAATCGTGAATCTTACAGAGCCTCCGATCAGCGATGCATGCACATATCTCAGACTTGGATGATTTTAGATTTTGAGCGGATTCCGCATCGACAACTCTTTTAGCGTTTCGAAATCGCTCATTGACGTTTCCTACTGTCAAGGGTCTTCCGGAACACCGATCACAACATGCTCCCCAAGCCCCTTGCGATTGAAATTGTCAACTGTGATCGGTATCTTTCGGCTGCTCCGAGGTGTGGGGCACAAGCCCGAGCGGCGGCAGGGAATCGAAGAAAATGGTATCAGCGGACATCCTGAATGATTGAGCTGTCAGCCGCGGGCGATTGGCTCCGGAGGATCTCTGTAGAGCAGAAGGGGGGGAAAGAGCTTGCGGTCCAAGATGTGCCATTATTTTCCAGTCCCTCAGAGATCGCGGGGCGGAACGATCCAGAGAGATGTTCTCTACCGAGACAGGCCAAGAAGACCCATCCTCGGACCGTTGCGTTGTTCAAAACTTAGCTCAAGGGTTCACGCCAGAATTCAAGCCCTCCACCCTGGGTCGCACCGGCTGTTCCCTACCGATGTCGGGCGTTTGGGAACGTCCTCAGAGGATTCCGATGTGACCATTCCAAGGACCAAAACTGCCGAACCGCTCGAACGGGCGCAGCGCTGCTACCAATGGGTCACTCGGATGGTTTGCTGGGCGAACGATCCGTCGAAAGCGAAGAAAGTCGGTGAGTTAGTCCGTCAGTCGGCTCTTCGCACCTGTACTCGACTCACAGCTCATTTCATCTATGATCGTGAAGCGTCTCTTCTTCCTTCGCTCTTCTCAGTAGTCGTAAATGTCGAGTCCAGTTTGTGAATATGTTCTTTTGTGTTCCCTCAATATCCTTCCAAGCATTCGACCCAGATTCGGCAGCTGAGAGCCTTCCACATTATCCGAAGAACAAATATGTTTTATCCAGCACGAGGAGACTCACTCAGATAAAGCTCTGAGCTGCAGAACGGACTCACTAGCCGGCGTCGCACAATAGCCTCGGCTTGAGGAAAGTCATTTCGGAACAAGATGTAATAACAAGCTTGTTTGCGTCGAATCAGTGGTTCGAGTAGTCAATCCGATATTTAGCGGGCATTCTTCCTCCTCCTCGATGCTTCCTTGCCTTCTCCTCCGGTCATTGCTCATCCATAAGTAGAATCGGCTAATTCACGTTTGACTGCTTTAAAATCTGTATTCAAAAACTTTCTCATTCAAAACGCTGAATGAGTGAATGAGGCCGATCCGCTCCAATGAAATCTCAACCTTCACTTCAACGCCGCCGCGGACTGTCTGCCCGGCATTGAGTCGACACGGTGAAACGTGCCGAGTGCCTTTAATTTCCGGAGCATGGGAAATTGGATTAATTATCTAGTCAGGTCCAGCTGATGGTTAGAAGATCCTGCGGCAGAAAGCATCGCCTCTCCGAATGTCGAAACCGAAGCTGATGAGCGACGGCTTCCGCACCCTAAACGCGTCAAATAGCGAGCGTTGCCACTGACCGGCACGAATCTCCGAAAACTGCCTCTTCTCTCGTGAGAGGAAATCGCATTCAGAGTGTTTGGATCAGAGCAGTAACTCACTCGGGAAAGTGAGAGTCTTTTGCGGCCGCTAACGCGAGCGAGACTCGACCTTGAACGAAATTCAGAACGGGATTCGATTCGTTCTTGAAGAGATAGATTATCTGGAGCGAATAGAGGTCGGTCGCCGCAACGCGACCGCTAATTCAGGGACGTGACCACAAAACGCTTCACGAATCCGACGACGCTCGAGCCGTCAGGCTCGGAGTGTCGAAACGTAGGACAGGTGGGGAATCATTGAGGGAGGAACGCTTCGCAATACTTTTTCTGAAACACAACGTGAGCACCCAGACATCGGCATTACGACCAGAGATATTTTTAAGCGCGCGGAATGGATGAGCCGAGGGCCACGAGCTTGACGTCTCTAGAGCACCCGTGGCGATATCGAGCCTCAGCTAATCATTTTCCAACGGCTTTTTCTCAAGAATCCCTGCAGCAGCGTTTGCTTCTCTTCTCGCGCATGCGAAGCTTTCCTCTCACGTTATGATTCTTTCGTGAGCACGGTGGCTGAGTCGACGGTCCCGACTGGAACAGATTGTTCTTCGCTGGTCGCGGCGGTGGCAGTAGCGGCACACGGGTAAGAAGCCGGAGCTCTAGATTTTTCAAAAACAAGCGTTCCCTTCCACAAGTCCTCAATCAATTCCTCTCCTCGAGCATCCAATCGGTCGATCGTTCCGAATGGTCGTAAAAGAAAACCATGCTTGCCCGCCCGGCTGTCCCATAACAGCAGCAGCAGCAACCACACAACAGAAACATGGAAACGAATGACGGCTGCTGCGACGATGACGACGCCGTCAAATCGAATCTCTCCGTTCTGTCCCAGACACCGATTCCATTCTCCCTCGTGACCGAGTGGATCGGAATCGCCGTTATCGAAAAATGTGCGACTTACAGGGAAAGACGAGAAGAGGGAACGGATCGTTCATTCATTGATTGTAACGATGGGACGCGGCAGAAGGCTCTTCGATGGAAACTGATTGATTGACTTGCTCTGAGACTGATCGGAGTCGCGAGCTCTGCCTTTTTCTAGAATCGAACGCGCTTGGTCGAAAGCAAGATCGCACCAAAATTCAAAGTGGGTCCATTCGAGCTATTGTTCAACCGTACTGACCGCTTCGACTTGGATTCGCGGATAATATTCCCACGCTACGGTACACAGGGGGCAGGATACTTCCACAGTGGACGATACCGTGTATAGAGAAAACCGCATCGTAAATCATGGAAAGATGCTGGATTGTCAGCTGCATCTTCAAACGATCATCGGACAAAGTGAACAAAGGCCGAACAGGAGAATTCCAATGGGCTCTGCGACCTTTCCCGACGGAGGAACGTCCCGAAGGGTCGCTGCAACAATAAAGTGTTCGGCCACCGAACTGTTTGCCCATCCAGCTGAAACTTCGGCGTTCTTCGTAGCCCCAGCGGTAGTTCGGATCGAAGAGCGAATCGGATTGAAACTCAGCTGGGAATCAACAACAACAACAACGACGACAGCAAGAATGGAATCAACAAAAGCGGCCACCGCGACGACAGTGGACAACAATGGTCCGAGCGATGGCGCGCATCGATGACATCGTCCAGAATCGATACGGGAGGCGCATCGGATGCCACACGAATTGATTGAGTGATTGATTGAGCAAGCGACCGACCGGCCGATTGATGGATACATCGGAAACGATCGCTTTGAGGGGGGAACTTCGTCAAAGGCTTGCTGGAACAGTGACACTCGCTTCCTCCTGAGAGGTCTCTTCTTATCTCGCGCTGCTTGGGTCAGATTGAACATCTGTCAAGGAGCCATCGGCTTTTGCTTTCAGCGTTTCCCGCTTCGTTGTATCAACTCTGGAAGAATATGAGGGTTGCCGAGGAACAGGAACTCGCTGCCATTATAGTCCGTTTGTCAAGTGGCTCAGACCGCAGTCAGTCATTCACCCGGTCGACTAGGCAATCCGCCCACCTGACCGACCACCCGCCTGCCCGCTCACCATAGAAAGTGATGCGATGCCTCCCACCGTCATTCGATGTCAATCCGGAGAGCTCAGAGCGGGTATCTCCGACTAGGGCAATGTTTGTAATGCGTCGCCCTTTCGTCTCGGACCTGCTGACCAGCGACTTGCCTCGGCGTCGTTGTTTAGCGAGCGGTGAGCGTATCGCCGCTTCAGGGTCGCTTCGGAGAAATCCTGTGAGCGTAACGCTCTTATTTTGCTGGTGTCATTTCTTTGCGAAACTCTGTCGTCAGTCACAGTCAGTGTAACTGTGAATCTTCCAGATCACCGCGGAACGTAGGTTTGCGCCATGATTCAGCAGATTCAGTACCTTGCGTGCGGTAGGTCTGGCAGAATATATAAGATTCCTCAGCCCGGAGCATCCTTCAACGCTGTCCCGCGGATACTACCATGGATCATTGCACCATTAGAGCACGAGGGGTCGCTTACGGCTTCAATTAGATCGGAAACACGTCCGCCCGACACGGAGTCCCGCTCATGGCGAGCTGGGCTGAATTTTGTCGATTGACCGTTATACGTGTCCCTTTTCAAGCCTGACAATGGAACTGTCAGCGATTTCGCTTTTTGTTCGTGGAACCTCTGTCCGACGCTGTACCATGGAAAAGATCCCGCCGCCACGACGCTATCCTCTAGACTTTCGTCGAACTTCGATCGGGCTTCAGAAAGGTTCCAGCGGCGTCTCCTGGAGCAGACTCGAACCTCTACCAAAATCAGTCGAGGAAGAGCCACGCCCTTCGACTAGAATCGTCGGCTGGATTTTTCAAAAGCCGTCGAGCAGTTGCTAGCCATCGTCCCGGGAAACTCAGAGCATTAATCCGATTGCTGGCTCAGGTATCGAGGATCTTCATAGACTTCTAGGGGTCGCTTGGCAGACGAGGACAAGATCCTCGCCGAGACGTATCAGCCGGGGGGGGTGAACATTTTCTCATAAAACATCGGAGTGCAGTTTCTCCATAGTCGATCCGCAGGAGAGGCAGATTCTAGCTGAAATTTGGGCCTTCTCTCCGAGAGACCGGCGCGCTAATTCCTCGGCAGCATCTTGTGAGGCTAGGCATCGCTATCCCACCTGCGTTTAAGGGATTGGCTATCACCTCAACTTTATTCTGTCAAGCATCCGACATATGTACATATCGAAGGTCTCTGATCCGGCCGGAGCAACTTCGCGTCGCTGCTTGATGAGTTGCAGCACGCCACGTGAGCCGTGCCGCACACTGCACTCATCCGCCTGTCAGACAAAGGCAGCAACGACGTTTCTGATCAAAAAGACAGCCTGGCACCTTCGGATCGCAGCGAGGGGTCGCAGTGAGACAACAAGAAAGACGCAGCGCACCCACAACAAACCAGCGAACAAATAGAGCAGCGGCGGGCTGTTCATGAGTAGGTAGGCCAACAAGACTGAGGGAGCAGCAGAAAATTACGTCACGTACACCCAAAAAATTACTTGAGTGGATCGACATGAATGCGTGACGCCGACCGCCCCCGTTCGGCGAAGCGTCTTGAAGCGTTGGTCGGTCAGAAGCGGTGGCTAAAACAGAGCGCTCATGGAAAACAGAAGCCGTGGCCGCCAAACGCAGAACGGACTTCGTTTTCGCCGACTTCAGTCGCATTGAAACAGTTTCTGCTAGAGTGAGATGCTCTTCTTCCTTCTGCCGCTCGTCCATGAATCGCTTCCCAGCTTTTCGTTTCGGGTCGTGGTGGAACAAACGATTGGGACCGCTTGGATCGGTAGATGGAAAGCCCATGATGACTTGACGTCGCAGATCGAAGACGCGAGACAGAACTCTTCGCACCGGGACAATACCGGTGCCGGATAGTGGTGTCAAGTCGCGGTGTTGTTCCCGCCGACATCCTTCCACATCCGCATCTGATAGATATCTATGTGAATTCCGCTTATCGAAAACACGATCCCGGGCCGAGAAGGGTTTTCCTCTGTCGGTTACTGAGCCGTTACAGCCGGCTGATCGGCTGATGGAGAATGCAACGGGATCAGGAGTGAAGATTCTCCGGACAAGTTCTCCCTCCCTCCTCCCAGCCCGAATTTCCAGATCCGGAACATGGGGGAGCTACTTCTCATGCGTTCATTAATCAGCTGGTCGACTCGTGAAGTCTTCCTGCCCATCGCGCCGTACCGCAGTCGCTGCCGCCGCTGTCTGAGGGCCGGGCTTCGGTAATTCAACTTGCCACTGACTGAGATATAGCTCATCTGCCAACTAGCGTTCTAGACTGAGCCATGGCAAGCGCCAGGACTCCAGTCAAGTTTCCGCTCCAGGAGCGCGAGAGCGAGAAATTAACGATGCTTAGCCTTCCCGCTCCGCCTCGGGAAGGTGCTTCCCCGGAACCCAGCCGCGGATTGATGCAGCTCCAAAGTTTCTCCGAAGGCCCCACTCAATTGCTCATTCCGAGGGATTCGGAGTCGAGATCGCCCAGATTGATGCAACAGTTTCCTCGCCGAAGCACGGGGTGAATTCTCGCGGGTCGTCCCGAAAGCCCTGTGCAGAACCTCCCACCGAATTGTGAAATGAGACGACCGCATTCTTTCTCATTTTCAGTCCCCTAATTCGTTCCCGCGTGTCTAGGCGTTGGGTGATTGAAGTATCGCATCAGAGACATGGATATGTTTTCGCTAAGCTTGTGATACAAAAGGACGAAAAAAACGGGTGGGGCATCGTCGTCGGACGCTTTTGTCGGGACATTACGTCAGCTAGCGAGCTCACGAATAGTGGAAGCTCCCGATCGGACTCAGTCAGTGGAACTTCAAAGTGCCGCTCGCTTGCTTCCTTCCTTACTCTCCCCTCCCTGTGTTCTTTTCTTCCTTCCTCGTTGTTACGTTTCGAAACAAGCTTCGGAGGCTCTCAGCTTGAACGGTGTCGTTTTCGACGCGTCGCGCAGGAAATGCCGTCCGGCTGCTCCACTGGAAATATTCCCTTAGGCATCGACGTCCTGAGCGACAGGGAAACAAGCGAGCATTCGAAATTTTCTCTCAGCTCCGGAGCTCTTGAACGGAAAACTTCCCCCGTTTCACTCACAGTGAGCAGCAGTTTTCGGGTAGCGAAGAACAAAGGCAAACGTCACCCTTGCTCGGCCCGTCTTCGATCGAGGTCTTCCAGCACCGAAGCCGCAGTCGGGAATTTCTTTCTGGCGACATTTCATATCTACGATGCTCGATGAGCAGAAAAGTCCTCCCCTCTCGTGGGAATATTTCATGGGCGACACATTAGTCGATTTTGCTGCGAACGAGACATCCGAATCAGGAACAGAGCACCCGATACGCGCGCCCGCCCGGGTTACTCCCGCCGATGCACGATCTTCGGATCGCCGCCGTTTCCTTTCAGCTGTCATTTGCACTTCGAAACGCAGCGACGTCACCGACTCCACCTCGGCGGGTCGCCGTGACGTCTGTGACAAGATACTGGACCGGCAACGTAAGGCAATAACTCCCGTTAAGTGAATCAAGCTGTCATTTCTCGGTGAAGACAACCACGGCGCGGCGGCAACGACAGACAACGCCGGTCGTCGTCGGCTGTCAGGCGGTCGTTCACCAAACGGTCAGTTAGTGCTAGAATGTGTCGGGTCGCCATTTTCTTCTGCTGAGTGACGCTTTCTCCGACGCTGCGCTGTCGCGGGGATAAGGTCTTCCCGCTCAGCGAAAAGACGCCGTTGACCAGAACCTGGCAGAAGAAGTTTCGAACCGACGTTGACGACGCTCGCTGTCGCTGATTGGCATTTGACATCTTTTCGACCGGGAAGACCTGCATTCAGAGCCCAATCGAACCATCCCAGTCAGCCCTTCGCGTATTTGCCTGATAGACCTCCCATTAATTAGAATTAAATTCACTCTGATTCAATTTACCCGGAAATGTTTCTGCGCTCACAAGTCGGGTCGCCTCCTTTTGGCGCGAGCGCAAGCCCCATGATTCGATGGATCGACCCGTGAGGACGATATGTAGCGAAGTGATCGGCCAGTAACAGTGATTAGCTATCAAAATACGTTGAAGGCCAGAAATACTCGATATGCGAGAAAGATTAAAAAAGAGAGCTCGCGCTGGCTTCCTCTCGAGTGAGGTTGGTGGCATTCTCCCGTGACAGCTTGTCAGCCCGCAGACTGAAATTTATTATTCCTACATTCTCATCAAAAAGAGAGTGCAGAGAATACACCCTCCGGACTTTGGCCTCTAGGCCTCGTTGTCAAACTGGAGGAAGCGGGGATGTAGGTCCCGCAGGGAGCATGTTTCCCTATCGTTCGGACATATTTTCTTGGACCAACTCGTGAAGTCCTTCCCCTCGATTCCGCTGCTGTCAGAATGCTCGACGCTGTAGTCCGCGAGTGAGGGTTTCCTTCGCGAGAAATTCAGCAGCTCAATCGATGTAGCCGAAATATCGCAGGCTCTGATTGATCTAGGCGAGGGAGAGGGGTGGGAACCCGGGTGTCCCCGGGCAAGGCTCCGAGGGACGGAGATTCGCTCGATCACACCGAAAAAGGACGATTCCTAGAGAGAGATGAGGAGCTCCAAGAGGCGCGATTTTGGATTCGTCTCGGCACCCCGTCCCTCTGAACGCGGGCGAGATTCCCGTCGGTTTGCCCTCGAACGCCGGTTCAGCTGGATCCGACACTGATCAGAGGATATGAGCACGCATAGCGAGCCGACTTTTTTGTCGCGATCTCTCGGTGAGCGATGAATCTCGAAGAAGTCGATACCTAGATGACGCGCCCGAGTCGAGAATCTCAATCGTTCAACGCGAGAGCTTTTTCGACTGTCGAATCGGTGAAGGACCGAATGTTGATGGCACTGCATGCGATCAGATACGGAGACGGTGCGAAACGCGGATCGATTTGAGTCGCATCCCTCCAAGTTGCGTGGATCGCTTCCGCAGACACTCGGAAAATGAGTTTCTGCTGCCTCCAGTGCAGCGAGTATCTGACCTCGGAACCGCTTCTCTATCTCTGTTTTCCGAGCCGAATTCTAACCCCTCGCTGGAACGGAACAGCGCCTCGATTCCGAGATCGCGGAGTCGTCGGCGGACGCCGAACTTTCATTCTGCCCCGCAAACGATTATCGTTGGAGCAAGCGACGAATCGGGAAAGTTGGTAATTCTTAAAAGGATAAAGCATTTTATGGCTTGTGCTTTCTGCTCCGATGCGTCAACCGCTGTTTTCACAGCGAGCATCCATTCGTGGTTTCAGCCCAGTCAGAGTCGGACTGAATTTCTTTCAAGATTCGTAGAAATCGGCGAGCCAGAGCCTTCTCGTCGAATATCTACGTAGGTACTTCGAACGCGTGAGAACACTCATCGGTGAGCAGCGTTCTAGACCGAAAATTGGAATCGGCAGGGAAACGTCTTACCCGTAGGAGCATTTCCGTTGACTTTCCGCCTTCACGCCCATTATCTCGTAGTGAATTTTCACATCAAATTCTCACGGTATTCTATCGATCATCCCCATTATTCCAAATTTTCACTTACCGAACCAGTCGCATCTCTTGGAGTTTCGGTCCAGTCGTTGTTCGAAGTAAGCTGGTTTCAGAATCTGAGCTTGATCCAGTTTGACGCGTTCGACGTCGCGAGGTCTCTTGGATTGACCTTGTGGACGGGAGTAGATCTTAGGCAGCGGTTCGAAAGTGACCTCGTGATCACCGCAGAGCCCGCCCGCGTTGAGGGACAGGGGTGGCGTATTCGGGAAAAGGGTCAGTTCGGACGGAGTCGTGCTCTGGGCCTCGTATGCGGGGCTAGCGTCTACCACAAGACGCTTCTTCGTGCCGAAAAGGCGCTGGAATCGATAAAGAAGAGACATGTTAGAGAAAGCGCAATGGGAGTTGACCGTTCTGAGGAATTTAATTGATTATTTCCGGAATCCCCCTCACGAATGACGAGCAGCTCCCGGAAACCCATAACCCCCATCGGTTGGATACGCTCAGAATCCTGCGGATTAGCTGAGCAGTCAATGTGGCGCGAAGTCTTTTGAACACGTCGCGCGGATGCCCGCGCTCGCTCTCGGTAACCTTGGACCTTGTTAACCATCTAAGAGCTCATAAAATTTGTCGTTAAGAAGAGACTGCCTTTTTCAAGGAACAGAGAATGGGAAAACAGCGGGGATTTTCGTTCCTGCTCGCTAACAGAAATCGCCGAGGGGGAAAACACGAAGATGCGTTCGGAAGTCCGGCGTGTACGTGAGCCGCTTTGTGGCGCCCGAAGCTGCTTTTTGCAAGACGAGCGACCTGTGCTTCGCCAGACGAGAATCAACTCGACGGAGCTTCGGGTCTTCTCGGATGTCGGATATCCGCGAGTGCGATTACTCACGGTCAAGGGATTCATTCTCGGGTGGCCGTCGCGTCGACTCGACCAGTACCCGATCGGCTAGCGTTCCACCAATGATGGATATTGATCCCTGCCGGAACGTTTCTCACACGGAATAAACACCATGTGTGACCGGAATCATATGGAATTCACGATGGATTTTCTCCCGGGAAGAACATGGAATTACGCGGACTTCTTGACTGAGCGCTCGCCGGGCGTTGGTGAGAAGGGTGCCGTAGCGCTTCTGCAGCGAATCGCGGAGTCCGCTGCGTGGGGTCGCCCGAAACGGGCAATCAGACGGCAGCGACACGACATCTGGCGCCGAACACGACTTATTCGACCCAACGGACTACATGATTCTCAATTTGCGAAGTGACACTTTGATGGAGTATTTATCGTCGTTCGAACAGAAAGCTACGCTTGCTCCTCAACGACGTCAGGCCGAAGGACCTCGCACGTCAAAATGTGAGGCCGAACTGCCAATATTTTCTGACACAATCGTATAGATGCTAGATTATCGCACTCGCGAGATTTGCGACGGAGATGGAGCCATTGGGAGGGAGCAGAGCGGGCAGCTAATGAGCGAATGGCATATACGTTGAAAGCCCGGGATGCTCGAGCATCGGCGTAGCATGGCATAGCTCATGCTGCCTGTCGCTCCCTGTTCCCCGTAGGAAGGAGCGGGCCCTCGGATCCGAACCGGCAGGAGCCCTGGGACATCCGTCGGTTCTTTCGCGTGGGCTCCCTTGGATCGCTTTCGACAAACTTGTGGTCACGTGAACAAACTCTTGATCATCCCCCGACCTATCGCAACTCTTTCGACAGGCCGACAACAGCGTGTCAGAGAACTTCTCTTGAGTCACATTGGACGGGCAATCGGCTCGGAGGTTCTAGGAACCCGATTCCTAAACGGCCCCGCATCACGAAGAGGTCCGGCTCAGGAACTAGCTAGATATTCAGCCGATGGCTGTACCCGTGGAGAAAGGAAGATGGGGAGGCACGTGGAAGAGGATCTTTTCCCCTCGAAAGTCCACAGAGCCTCGAGCTCTCCCGGTTGTCTGAAAACTCCGAATCCAAGCACGTTCCTTTTTTGTGTACTAGGTCAAGCGACCTGATTCGCTAGGCACCGAATACGTTTTTCCGAGAGGGCCGAGGAGGCATGCGTTCAAGAGGTTAGGGACGGCCTGCAGAACTCCTAGTCGTGGGATTCTACAGAATGTAGGATTTGAACGTTGAATGGCGCTCCGATGTTAGGGCAGAAGATGTTCATATCGCATGGGACGATCGCCCGCGACGAGACGCGGGCCCTTGAGGGATTCCGCCAAAAGTGATCCATGCTAATCGAGACTCAATATGACTACATATACGGCAATCGTATCTTATAGAGCTCTATATACAGAAATCTATTGCCTTGAGCAGATCAGTAGGCATGTTCGCGCTCCGATGAAGGAGCCGTGAATCTGATACCTTATGTTCTTGCAAATTTCGAAATCTCGAATTGAAGGTTGCCAAACCGCGAAGGAGTATCTTGTCCAAGACGCAACACGACAGAGTCGTCGTCGCACGAACCAGCGGTCGAGAAACGGTTGCGAACCACCGAGAATTTCGCGGAAAAGACGAATTTCAAGCAGAATACCCGTAATATTCAAGTGACGCTCCAGTGAAGATGCCCGGGAACAACATGGACAATTCTGACTCCCCCCAATTTGATACTTTCCAGGCTTACGAAATGACGTGACCATAATAGATGACCTGGAACCGAATCGGAGATTTCTCCACAGCTGAGCAAAAGCTAACTTGGAACGAATCTCGGAAAGTTCCGAAGTTCATTGGAGCGGGATTTGATGAATGAAATCCTTGTACCGATAGAATCGCGTTTTTTCCCCCGTGCCGGAGTCCTATGAACACGGCTAGGCATTTGATCACCGCGCTATGTAACAAGACGGAAGTCAAAGCGGAGGGTAGATCGTGGATCGAACCGTCCTAAAGAGCCAATTGCTGACAAACGCTCCTGCCGGGAACTTTACCGCTGAAATAGCGACACCGCTAAATCACCAGAACCACGCGAAGCTTCTTCTTCTGCCTTATCGTCGATTCGAAAATCTTCAGAGCGGCAGGAACGTGAAACGAGCTCTTCAATTTCACCTTCTCGAAAAGATGATGAACGAGACGAGAAACGATGATTTTTGTCTTTCAATTCCTCCCTCTCGTACGGAAATGGTTCGATGCACGTCACTGAGGCGCAGTGAACTCGCGACACCGGAGCCACCTTCTGTTTTGTATCGATATGTAGCAGGTGATAAAATTAGGTTCCATACGTTGAACTTCCTTCGCGACCGATATTATACCTCGTGTGGGAAAGCTGCCGCGCTCGGTCACCCTGACCCCCGAGAGAACTCTCGGGAATCGCTGAAGAGACTCTTCGAATGCTAGTCCGTAGGATACGGTTTCAGTCCTTCACTGCATGCCTCGTCCAGGTCCCTCAAGACTCGACCAGGAAAGAAAGTGCCTGATTTTGTCCTGAAGGGCCGGATGAATTATTTAGCGGGTCTCATTTTGTTCCTCCCTCTTTATCCCGAGGAAGAGCCGCTGAAAAGGCCAAATCGCTAGACGTTTCTCAGGTCAGATCAAACAGGCATCCGCACCAGAAAGCGCCAGATAGTCTTGGTGGTCAGTGGTCACCGATGGGTTCCCTCCCAGGCTCTGATGAGGGGACCTCTCCGGGTCTAGGCATCAGAGTCGCCTCCGAGCCGCCTTCAGGTTTGAATCTAATTAGCACTAGCAGCTGCCGCAATGTCGCGACTGGAATCATGGACCGGTGCGGTTCATTAACATCTAACGAGGCGACAGGAGTGGTTTGCCTGAGCTCCATGCGAAGGGAAGCGCAACATTCCAATTTTCGAATGAAGCTATTCGAACATCTCCGAATCCATGTTCTTCGAAACGGAGGGCGAGGCGGGCGTCGCGGGGATTTAAGCTCCGGTCTCAACTTTCGGATCGTTCCGAAAGCTCATCGTTGTACCTACTTCGATAAAAAAATCTACGAGCGGGAACTGAGAGCGCATCGCGTAGGCGTATGAGACATCAGGCTCTCAGCAGGCTTGCTAAAGCACCCTCGGACGGAAGACGAACAGAGTCAGCCCTCGCCCCGAACACGCTTTACAACCGCCAGACAGCCGTATACCGGCCCCTTGCAAGCAAATTGAGCGTCAACGTATGAAGAGAGACGGGTTTTTTTTCTAGGCAGCGGAGAGGCATGGGAATTCCTCAGTTGCAGTTTGCCGAAAAGTCGGGTTGGGAGTTTGCTCCGGACCGGGTTTCAGACTCCGTCGCAAATATCCGCGACGGTATCAAGGGCATGCGTGAGCCTCTCCGGATCCGCATCGGAACATCGAGGATGGTTCCGAGAGCAAGACCTCCTGGTATCACGGCGGAATGAACGTACGGGCGAACGAACGCTCGAATGGATCCATTTGTGGATCCACAAAAGTCTGTTTTTCGGAGGGATGAAGTATCGCGCACTACCGGGTATCGACGACCGATACTTCGAACTTCGCCCCGGGATCCGACGCCCACCTGCAGTAAAGGTCGGGATTCCGAAAGATCGTGGCGAGCAAATAGACGAATCCTCCATCAAGGATAGCCCGGAGATCTACAAAAACTGATGGACGGAAAAAAATAAACAAAGCCCACGCCATTCACGATCAGTCATCTGACGTTGCCCAAGTCGCTTCGTAAGAGTTTTGCTAGGCCCACATCGTCCCGTGATAGGGATGACCTCGCCCGGACGACGATCACCCGCTCTGCCTCCCCCAACCCCTTCAACTGAAGCATGACTGTCCGTTTCGCTTCGCAGACAACAGCACTGTCTGGGCACAGTGAGGAGGGGCAATCCGTGTGACATTCACTACGCTATCGAATGATTAATTGGACCATGAAAACAGAAAGACACCGATCCCGTTCCTGCCTGGAGAACTTTGCCTGCGAGTTCTGTCGAAGCGCAACCCTCTGCGTACCTGCTCCGGGCCAAGGATTCGTGTGGAGTTGTGTTCCCACTCAAATCTCTCTGGATGGGAGCCATCCAGTGAAATGCATGGATACGCAGTTCCGACGTGGCGTGTGACAGGGAGCTCGTACGACACGCTCTCGAGGGAAAAAAATTACCGGACAGCGGTTTTGTCGAGATGTTGCCAGTCCCGGACCGTCACACTTCAGCATGGTAATGAGAGGCACATTTGCGAGAAACGCCGACAGACGCCATAAACATAACGGTATTCAGCGGGACTCTCTCACTGCTGGGGAGGACATCGAGCCGATCCGTATGACCTTGACAAAATCGCGAGTAGAACACCGGAAGGGGGGACCAAGGTCAAAATTTCAAGATCTAATCGTCATCCTCGATATTCCTCGTGCAAAGACAGGAAACGTCAAGAATGTTCCCAGACATCATCCGCGAAGAGTCGGGCAGCGTAGTCCGTGTGTGCGCACCGTTCTGGCGGTGACGCCAAAGGAAAGCGGCTAGGAGCAAGGAACGATCGACTTCCACGGGAAGAGGAAGGCAGAAGGCGATCGGTTCCCAGTAATTCCGTGCTCAGAGAAGAGGAAGGTTGGAAAAAAATCCGAAAACCAGAGCGCTTCACCCGCTGATGATTCGAAGCGGTGTAGCTCCAGAAAGTCTCACGGCAGCTTCAGCTCAGCAAGCCGAGAAGGCAGTCCGACTACCATCCATCGCTTCGGACAGTTATTCGCCCGCCCACACGCTGGGTAACGGGACGGCTGTTTTGGAATTAGGAGAACCTGTGCCGCTGTCTGAACTTTTTCGTGCAAACCCACACCTTCGGCACCAATTAAGAAGAGCGCAGAAGATTGGCAATGCCTTCGCAGTCGTTTGCCTGAGGAAACAGAAGGAAAAAATCACATAAAAAAGCCTCCGATAGGAACACTGCTCGACGCGTCACTGAAGACAAGCAACGTGAAGGGATAAGCCGACTACATAAGGAGAAGGGACACCGACTCAAAGTGAAAGTCTCCTCTCTGAGTTTTTCGAAGAGTAGAGCGATGAAAAAAGATGGAAAAACTAGGGGAAACAGGAAGCTTTCATTCGGAGCGAATGTGTCCCAACGGAGGATTTGACTCAACTTCAAAACAGCCCGATCGCTCAGCTGGTCGAGCAGTGGAATATCGGAACACGCAAGGGTACATTATGCTCGCAGCGTCTACATTTATCGGTGGCAGCTGTGATGCTGGTCAGAGAGCTGTAACCTTGACCAGATCATGATCGAGACGCCGGTTTCGGAGGGAATAAGCTCACTCTCCTTCTCTCCGGAGTCGTTTCCATCACGGAAGGAGTTTGGGACGTTGTAAATCACTCGATCGATCATTGTCTGTCATCGTTCCCGGATTCACGATAAAACCGATCGCAAGGAAAGCGAATTCGAATTCATTCGAATTCGGACTTCGGGAGGAGACAATACAGTTCCCCAGATAATTAAATTTCCACCTTCAAGAACTTGCGAACGGGGCTCGAACGACTTCTCGATACGTTCCTTCTTGAGTTCTATTTCTCTCTATCCGTGAATTCAGTCCGAGCAGTCAGCTGTTGTCGAGCGCTTCGCACAGGCGATCGCTGAGCGTGAAATAAGCATCTATGTATAGCTTGGTCCGCTGTACTGGAACCATCTGTACATCGAACGTCATGAAAATGACGGGTCTCCCAGTCCTATGGGCTCCTATTAACGGAAACCTGAAGAGTGCTCGCGAATTTCGGCAAATTCTCTATCCTTCCTACGCGTTCTGTCTCCAAGCGGAGTACCGGTGACTCCGCGCATGCACCCTGCCTCTCACGCTCACAACGGGACCGAGTCGACGAAGAGCGTAGCTGAGTCGTAGCTCGCGCGTCGTCCTCGCGGTGAACTGCTCTCTTTGAAAACTTCATACCTTGAGTCGCTCCTCTGAGCAACAGAGACAGCCTCCTACTGTGAGTAGGAAAGCCGTCATGGTGAGCACCACACAACCGATGACTGTTCCACCGAAACCGATGAGTACATCCTCATCAGCTGGATCGTCACCGAGAGAAGCCATCGCGCCGGGGAACACGACAACCCCCATCAGTGCCAGAAGAGTCTTCATATTCGCTAATGTGTAGCCCGTCGAAATATTATCCTCAGGGTGAAGCACAGTTGTCGCTGCTTTTCACTGATCTCTTTCGGTTCACATAGTGAAGTCGAGTGAAACTATCTGTCTGCCTGTGCATCAGGATCTGAGATAGGTATACTACGATGCTTTTGGTGGTGGCAGCGCTCAAAGAAAGAGGAGGGAGAGCACAGCGAGGGAGTAATCTTTCCCCGGGAAAGGGACAAATCCGCTCACATAGTGGCCGTGCCCTGCTGCTCTGCTGTCTCTGTGTCTCGTCTGACCGCGCGCCGCCGTCGAGTCCCGTCAACTACTCCGTATTCAGGCAGGGAAAATGCGGTAGCTGGGGTAGTGGATGATTCTTGCTCGAGTGGACCGCGTTAGCATCTAGATGGGAGACGAGGAACAGATCTTGCTAGCTCGAGCGAGCGATTGGAAATCCGGCATCGTAGTGACTCAAAGATTCGCGCGGGAGCGAAAGAAGTCGTCGGCTGATTCGGAGCTAGCGGAGTTTTCACGCTAGCTACGGAATAAATTATCACTCGGGATCCCGACTAAGCAATGAAAGTATATGGGGCGATTCCTTTCGGAGGAATTCTTATCTATTATTAGGCTAATTCAGCGAAGGCTCGTCAAGCTGTGACGACACGCTATTTTTCCCCTCCCGTAGATGGAGACCGCTCTGTTTTGCTCGGGTCTCCCGTTACCGCCGACGACGACCGTCTTTCGGGGTGTTCGCGAGTCGGGGAAACTGGAACTCGCCGCTCGTTTGGCTAGTTCCAAGTCTTCAGTCCAGGATGCGTCTGACACAAGTTTTGTTTGGCGTGTTCAAGAAGAAGGGTATACGAGGTCAACCTTTCCGATTCACAAAGCACACTCCAGGAAAGATTGATATCGGGTAAGCCAATACCGGCTATCGCGCGGTACTCCGTCTTTTACTTGTTTGCAATCGCTCGTACTGTCTTCATTCTTTTCGCTTTTGTTTTTCGACCGTCGCATCACAGTCAGTGAGCAGAGGCATCTCAAGTGTGAGGTTGAAAAAACTCTGTCCTTCCAGAAAGCATCGCATCGTACCAGATGTGAAGACAGGTCATAAACTGAAGATGTGGGAGAGATTGGCGATCGAAGAAGAGAATATTCTTTACATTTCGAACCCGTATCTCACAAAAGAGGAAGACCGGCATGTTCCTAGGTGAGCCAATTTCCCCAAGCGATCCGCTGGCCGCAGAGCATTAGTCTCTAGAACGTTCACCCGGTTATCGCTCTGTACCTCGATGACTGTTTCTCCGCATCATCAAGTACACCGATCATGAGCTCCTCGTTCGTGTACTCAAACATCCCTCGATTTTCTTCCACAGGGAAATCGTTCAACTCGGATGTAGAAAATTCGAGGCCCATCAGCGGCCACCGTTCAAAAGGAGACCTCTCCGGTCAGTCTATTTCGGTGAAATTCTCGATGGTCTAAACGCGACGAGACAATGGGAGAATTACTGATCACGTGTGGAATGAATAAAATGGGATGTAGTCGGATCAAGATGTCCTAACCCAGCTGGGGGCGGCCCGAGGAGCATGGCTCCGGCAAAAAAGCGAACCTCGTTCCAAACGTCGCGAACTTAACTCATTTTATTTCTTCAATAGATACAAACCTTATCAATGCAACAGAGCCTAGGAAGATGCCTATCGCTTACCTAGTGAATTTTCGCCGGATGCGCGAGTTTCAGGCCAGATTCGTGTACACGGAATTTACTTCCGGAAGTTCCTCTAGCGCGTCGCAGAATTTGCCAACCTTTTCGGCTTGTTCTTCACTAAGCTCTAGAGGTATCATCGGAACCCATTTTCTCCCCATGTCGCTCATCGAGTAGGTCTCTTGGAGGACTTTCGTTAAGGCGAAATGCGTTCCGGCAGCGCAAGTGAATTCGAAAATTTTGGTTTCCTTATCTATGATTTCCTGCATGTCTTCGGCTCCTCCTTCAATGCCTGCGCTCAGCAGTTCATCGGAATCTATAGGGCTCCCATCATGTTTGCCATCGACTATGACGTAGCCTTTCTCCTCGAAACGCTCCTTCACTCCGCCTTTCGCTATCGCGAACGTATGCTTCTTGCATACCTGGAATGGACGGATGCAAGTCAGTTATTTGATCCCATCTGATCCTCCGCAGGATTTTTCTCGCATGAGGCCAAGATTTCGCTGAAAACCCCAACCGAATAAATTCAATGGTCAAGCGACTCTGTCGCCGACAGCAGGGATGCACAGAAATTCTCCGGTAGAGTAATTCTTAACGCACCTGTTTGAAGTCATGTCTTATTTTCGAGATGTTGCTTATTTCCGCATCCGCCACGGCCAAAACTCCATGTTCTCCGAAGAATTCGAAGATGACTGATTGAGTGTTTTTCCTCGTCGAGGGGTCGGACGCTCGTTTGATCGCAGTCTCAATGACCGCCTTTGTGATTACCTTCAATTATGAGAGAGAAAAACGTTCCGTATCAGCTCCCCTGCACGTCTCGCGTACCGAGAATGATTGGGCTCTATGCGATTAACACCAGATCAAACGTCACCATCGATTACCTGGGTCCTTTTGGCTTGCTCTATTGCCTTGGCCAGGGTAGGATTGAATCTCGGATCGGGTCCTCCGCCTGTGACGACGGCTGCTTCGATCACTCTCACGAATCTGTTTGTGGTTGTTGACTTGTGCGCATCATTCGCCGCCTTAATGTGTCTAACATTCTGCCAATGAGCATGCCCGGCGAACCGCCTCGGCACCACGAAACCCCTGAAACACCCATCCTTAGAGAACTCCGTTCGCACGCGGACTCATCGCAGAAGTATAATCGTATTATGAGCTCCGGAATGTGTGAAATATCTGGAACCAATTGTTGAATCATGGCTTCATCGAATCTTCTCTTCCGAAAGAAAGCGATCGTTCATCGAGGCTGAGAGATCATATTTATTTCGAGGAAATCGAGGAGGACAGGATGAGCTGGGTCGCAGGCTCCCTCCGCCGGCCTTCGATCCGTGAGGCGCGATCGTGACAGACGCGTGCTCGGGACCATCCTCATGAGCCCACTTGCACTCGACAGGCTTCATGTTCGATCCGTCCGAGCTTCGTTGTGCTTCTCGAAGCACTCCTTGAGCTGCTTCACGAGGTGCTGACACTTTCTCCAATCACCGTGGTCGGCCATGCACATTTGCAAGTCCAGGTTTTGTTTGGCGCATCCTGATCTCTCGAGCATCTTCTCTACGGGATCTTCCTCGTTATCGGTTTTAGGCGACTGCACACCATGTCCCGGTCGAGACATGCTCGCTGAATTCGTCTAGCTCAGTGTTCTCGCGATTCCTCGGATCCTCTGAGACTCTCTCTAACAAGTCCACGGAATGCAAGCAGCCGGTTCTCTCAAAGGTCACCGTCTTCGAATTCCAGGTCTCGGACTTTTTTCAGGGCGATATCGTTTCCGAGCTCGTGTCTTTCCCACTCACCTCTGTCTCAGTATTTCCTCAGCGAGGAAACTTCTCAGTATAGGGAGAGCTTTTCCCGAGAACGACATTCTCAAGAAAATCAGTTGTTTCGCCGGTGTTCTGAGAAGAGACCGCGTCTAAATCTCGGAAGAGCGTCTTTCCCCGATGGCATCTTTTCCTCCGACCGGAGCACCGGAATCGATCAGGACATGATGGTAACAAGAGAAAGAATCGCTTCGATATCGGGAGCAAGCAGAACACGATACGATTCTCTTTGAATGCAACTTGGAACAGTTGTCGAAGCGCGTAACGCTTCCGAGATATAGCGTAGCCAAAAATGGCGTCTCCCATCGTTCGCGCACGCATTTGTGAGTTGATTCTGCATAACCTTCGAGTCTCAATGTTCTAATCCGCTGACAAGTCCACGAAATCGGAATTCTGCGCTTCGAGTCTGAACATCGCTGCTCGGTTTATCTGCGGGACTCAATACGGTGTGACAGACTCCTGCGATGCGCGTCTGAGGGAATCTTCTCGGACCCGGCAAAACTAGAGAGCTTCAGAGTATTTTCCGAAAATTTTTCTGCGGACCCTCGGACCGATGTTGCGGCCGCGCTTGAAAGAAACGGATCGATTCACGCGTTTAGGTGCAATCCCACACTCATATTCAGCGATTTCTTCCCATACGCCCCGTCCAGATGAGGCTCCCGGTGAGGGAAGTGAAACTGAATAACACCCGATTCTTCCAGCGGGCTCCCTCCTGCCTCTTCGATCTCGCTGCTTCTCCACGCAGCCTGCGATAGAATCCGACAGTGAGGCCGATGGCTCGAAAAGCGACCTCCCTAAACCATACAGAACAAATGTGGATTCGCCGGTAATGTTTTCGCGCTTGTCGCTCACCCGGGTCTCAGGATGCTTCGTATAAATCGCTCGAGTTCTCGATCCTCTCAGAGTTCTGGATAGCATGGGGGAAACTATAGTGAGGTTGGATATCTTCCTATCCTAGACTTTTGAATGAGAATCGGACTAAGAGGGCTTTGGGTTTCAGTCAAAACACCAGAGGCAGCATCTCGCGAAGTTTTACACGGTTCCGAAAAGCATCGAAAGGAGCTTATTCGGAATTTTCCAGCACACCAAGCAAAGCCGACAGCTTGTGAGTTTCTGCTCTGCGCTTTTCCCGTGGTATTCCTCTAATACGCTCAGGTAGCATAAGGTGACGGATAACGACGACCCGCAGAAAGTCATTTAGCCCTTCATTTTGCAGAATTCCTTCATGGGAGAAATGGGCGTGATGGTCAGAGAACCCTTTCTAGAAATACGGGAGTACATCGAGTCTTATGATTATTCACAACCCGCACTCCGCATGGTGGTTTACGGGAAATTGGGTGTCGGGAAGTCTTTCATTTTGGGACATACGCTCCATTACGCTGTGGAGAACAGCTGGCTCGTGATCGCAAATTCATGGAGTGAGTTGCTTTATGAATGAATTTGGTGACGCGAAAACTCGGTTCGATGGTATTCCTCCGAGTGATGTTCCCGAAAAGGATTTCCGAATGGACTATACGGTACGGCGTCGATCTCTTACAGTGCCGGAGTGGTTGAAACGTCCGAAGGATACCCAGCCCAATGCGGAGGATCCGACGATTCTGGAAACGCCAGTGGAGGGAGCTATCTGGCTCCAACATTTCCGTGCCATCAACGAACGTCTCCTGGAGAAGTTACAACTGAAAACAACCTCGACATGGAAATTCAGCGACACAGAGGTCATCGCCGAAGGAGAACCTCTCATAAAGCTGGTCGCTCACGGCATTGATCGTATGAAACACTCGAACCAATGTGTTCGGAGCCTTCTGCACGAAGTCAAAAAGCAGACCAACGAGGGTAAAACTAAAACCATGGTCGTTTTGGGAGGCGTCAATTGCTTGTGGGAGACCTCCTATGTGAAAGATCCCAAGAAACAGTTCATCCCAGCGAGAAACTTCCATTTGCTGCAGAGCTTCAAAGAAATTCTGAAAAACGATTGGAAGAACGCTTCGGCGGTGGTCAGCGTGGCCGCGCCGGCGCTATCCCTGACACATAGGAACTTGGAGTTGGAAACTGTTCCTAGTTACATGCCGCAGTACCTCTTGGGTAAAGAGGGTTTCGAATTCTTCGAGCCCTTCGTGCCTATCCGCGTAGAGAAATATTCTGATAAAGAAGCCGAATCTGTGCTCGAATATTACACCGATATGAATTTCATACAACACCCCAAAGGGAGAACAGAAGCAGCTCGCAACGAATTGAAATTCCTCAGCGGACGGAACCCTCGAGAGTTGCGCGGTCTTTGCGGATGGATATGAAATTTCTTCCTGTAGATTCCTACCTAGTGTATTCTATTCTGCGATCCCGGAGAAGGATTCGGTCCGTTCAAATAAACTCGAGGCGGGATTCAAGAGATGCGGACTATGTCTTTTTCGGCATCACATGTCTGACTCCAGAACGCAAGCAGAAAGCTTCTTTCGCAGGAAGCAGAGGCCAGGGATCTATATGGTCATCGAACGCAACCGAGGCCGATTGTTATCGATAGGCGCTATGCGACCACGAGCAAATCCGAACTTTTCTACCCTCAATCGATGGACACATTGAAGAGACCTCGGTTTCGATGTCTTTAGCATGATAATCCTCTTTTATTCTTCCCATCGCCAATAATATTCAGTCCGGACAATTCACTGTCCCTGACTTCACCGATGTTGGAGCGCGTGACTTACCATTTTTCGTGGTGAACGTGTCTCGGTATTCGTGCCGTCAATGACTATTCTATCAACCTGACAATGTCATCTGTCGCGGCTCTCAATACGAAGTCAAAGAGAACGTTCTTCCGCCTCTTGTAAGAATTATTAGGTACAGTATCTTTACGTTTCTCTAATCGTCCTCCGGGAGACTCGTCCATCGTCTCTCGGTTAAGGGTGCCGTCTCACAGAGTCCTCCCTTCTTCATTGTTATTGTGCTCCAATGTAGAGAAATGAAAAGCTGTCGAGGTCTCGGACATGCAGAGATTTCCGAGGATGAACATCGGCGAGTCGGCAGTCGCCCGGAAATCTTATCAGCGGTCTCGGTTCTGCTTTGCCAATAACAGGAGCTCGATGAAGAGTTTAGCTTCGAATCCTCCACAACATTGTATTCTTTCGAGGGGTCTTTCCGACGATGGAACATAACTCTGCTGAATGATCAATGAATGGATAATGTAATTTCTATATACAGATACTTTCTGGCTGACAGACAAAGCTTCTAACTCTAGCCAGCTCAGATATCGATTCTCCTCCGTACTTGTGGTAAGCGTCCTCTGAACGGGCGTCGAGTGAATTTCGAATGTTTCAATTCTTCCTTTTCTTTGCGCCGGTCTTTCCATTGGTTTTGCTCGGCGGCGCGCTAAGTTTGGATTTTTTGCTCGGGGGCTCGTCCGAAGCTTCCACATCGTCGGATTTCTCCTGAGTATCACTCTGCGTTTCCATCGTTTCTGCCGCCGCGGTCTGACTGGCGTCTTGTTTGAGCTCGATAGCGTCCTGGGATACGTCAGTCAGTTCCTGTTTGATAGCGTCCGATGTGTCCTCTTGGCCTGAGGTCAGCTGCTCGTCCTTCTTAATGTCGCCACCTTCCTCGCCCTCGGTTTTCGAATCCTTCGCGTCCGGCTTCTTCTCGTCTTTCTTTTTCTCGCGTTCGAGACATTTCTCCAGATTATCCAGAGTTTTCCTCAAAGTGTTCTTGACATTGTGCGCTGTGTAGCGAATGTCACTAGAGAACCTTCTCGAGTTACGGAGCTCCTCGTTCAGGTTCTCTATGGTTTTGTTGCATTTGGCGAGGTCGGCCTCGAGGCGTTCGCGATCTTTCTTCAGTCGTTCGCTCTGATGCTTGGTTTTGTTGAGCTCATCCTGAGTCTTCAACAAGGCAATGTCCACTTCGACCTTGGCCCGTTCGCTTTTCTCGACTTGTTCCTTGAGCTTGTCGAAATTGATGAAAGCAGCGTTCGGAGCCGCCGACGCCGACTTGTCGTCGTCATCCTCACCGACGATGTTGCCTCGAACTATCTTATCCAGTTGTTCCGATGAGAGAATTCTCGGATGCTCGAAACCCTCTGGTGGTTCCTCGGGGTTCAGAACGCGATTTGTGAGTTTCTTGTACTCCAGGTTGCCGTCCTTGTTGACAACCTTCTTGAGAGCGGACCGAACCTGAGCTCGCGACAGCTTGAAGTCGAGGGACAGAACGATTTCCTCGACCTCTCTCGTCGTGAGGTAGCCCACGTGGCTCATATCGAAGTAGAGACACGTCAGCAGAAGAGAACGGTTGCGCACGGTCTTCTCGTCGTAGATCTTCTCGTAGTCCTCGTCGACCTCGTCCTTGATCTCGATTTCTATTTCGTCCTGCTCGGCTTTCGTAGCCTCCTCTTTCTTGTCCTCCTTGCGTTGTTCCTCCCGCTTCTTCTTTGCGGCGAGTCGGTTCTCCTGCTCTTTGTTGAGGTCGGGAGCTTCAAGAATACTTTTGTAGAGGTTAAACGCGTGGTCACGATAGAACATAGATTTCAAGAACTCAGAGAATAAGTTTAATTCGAACAAAAACTCCTTATTATCCGCTTCGCTGTATTCGAGTAGACGAGACAGACTTATGATGCGGCAATCGAACTTGCCCCTGTGAACTTTTCGGTTGGGAAGCACGACAATGGCGGGATTCGTCGGAAGATCGAAAATCGGAAGGGCTTCCTTCTGCTTTTCCTCGGCAGCAGAGCCTGAAGCCGCAGCCGTAGACTCGGCGTTTTCCTTAGCCGTTTCGGAAGCGGTCGTGGTCTCGTCTTTCATCTCTTCGTCCTGTACAGCGGACGCCTTAACCGAGGGCGGTGCCGCCGCCGCAGCGGCCGCCGCTGCTGCCGCTGCTGCCTCCTCCTGTTTCAGGTTCTGTTTCTCCTGTTGAAGGAACTCAATCAAGCGTTCAGCGAGCGCCTGTTTGACTCCCTTGGTCGTCAAGCCTCGCTTTTCCAACTCGACCCGAAGATCCGCGACCTTCATCTGTTTCGGGTCGGAACCATCGGGGAGAAGGACTTCACCGGAGGACTCCTGTGATTCCTCGTTCTGGACGCTGGCTGTCGTCTCTTCGTCGGCTGGCTTGTCGACTTCCGTTTGCGCACTTTCAGGGGACTCCTCGGTTTCTTTCCGAAGATCCTCGCAGATCGAAGTCCACTCTTGGTGTGTGGGTACGCAACGCCAGACATCGGGGAAAAATAGCACAACCTTTTCGATGGTCTCGTTTCCATCTTTCTCACGGAGATACCGAATTTCGGAAATCCGCGGCCAACTGGTACAGCCGCTAAGATCGATTCCGGTCAAGTACTGCACCGTCCTGGTGGCGGTGTTGATGAGCGTCTGGGGATTTTCAGGATCTTCGCCGTCCAACGATGGGCTCCACGGTCCTCCGATAGCCTCGAACTTTCGGTCCTTCACGCCAACGAGCAGCTGGATCATTTCTAAGGGATGTCTAAGGAACTTCTCGGGACGCTCCGGAGAGCAGCACTGATCGTAAAAATCAGAGAACGGAGGACTTGACAAAAGAACAACTTTCGCTTGGTACCTGTAAGTGGTGTCCGACGGTTCTTTGATCGGTGGTTTCGCACCGGGCAGGCGTTTTTCCTTCGGACAAATCGCGTAGCTGCAATGACTGAGCTCGAGGTTGAGCGAATTCGAGACTGGGAAAGACGACTGCCAAAGTATCCGACAAAAATAGAAGTCCGACGGTATGTATAAGTTAGGATAACGGCGCTTCAGCTCGGCCGCGCTGCCGCTAGTGGATTCGATATCGATATGGGATAGAATCAGTTTGTTCTGTCTACGCTTTCCTCCCAGAGGCGACCTATCTCTGACGGGGGAATTCCGTTTCCCTTGGAGAGCTCGTTTCGGGGAAGGTCTCCGAACGATCGGCGATCTGGAACGCTGTCTCCGACGCATGGGGGAATGCCTTCTTGGGGGAGATCTCCTCATGTCTCTCTGCTGATCCGCTCGACGGCCTGGCGACGCTCGACGATTCCCGGGGCCCCCGGACCCACTTCCAGCACCGCCCCTGACCGGTGGTGACGGTCCTTTGCCGCCGCCGTTCCGATGATCGTCTCCAGGCTGTAGCTGGACACTGGTTGCTGTCCATTTGAAAGGCATTTTCGAGTTGAAAGTAGCCTCGCAGTACACGGTGTCGCCTTCCCGGGGGCATTTTCCTTTGACGCAAGCGGTTTGGAAGAAGACGTCGTTATCGACGAATCCGAAGTTATCCACTACTTTGGTGATTTTTCCTGTGAACCGCTTCTGGTTCTCCGCCACGGCGCCACCCGAAGGTGGATGGTGATGGTAACCACCTCCGCCGGCGGCGCCACCGCCGCCGCCCATGTACGCTCCGGCGCCCCCTTCGTAGGGTCCTTGCTGTCCGTATCCTTGCTGGTTGTGGTGAGGTGGGTATCCTCCTGCATTCCCGGCCATTCCGTAATGGTAGTCCTGGCTGCCCCGAACCCACGAACCACCGCCGGGGTTAGCGCGATAACCGGACATTTCTGTTTCTTCCACTGCAGTCTTATCTACACAAATTTCGAGCGTGAACTCAACGACACAGTTCAGTTGGAGCGGCGGAAATGTATCGCTTCGTCGTCCGGTAACTCGTCTTTTTCGACGACGCCAACGACGACAATTACAATCACACACACACTTTGATGATGGTCGTCGGCGGCGGCTGTCGTCGGTTTCGGCTAGCCGTCTGCTAGCTTGTTGTTGTGGTGTGTGTTGGTTGTGGTTGGTGGAGCGCTGCTGAGGGTGAGAGTAGAGGTGCGCACAGCGCCGACTGGTGCGCGCGGGAAGATTCGTCAGGGATGTCTCGATATGTGCCGTTCGGAGATCGCCGAGGGAGTCGGAAATGGATGGGTGAAGTCGCAGGCTTCGGAAAACTTGCCGATTCCACCGGACGGGTCGGACTGCTCTGTTTCCAAGAGACAAAGGCCAGGATTTGTCTCATGGGAGAATGGCGGTTATAGCCTCGCCGGCGCTATTTCCGAAACTCCGAACACTGTCGGGGCTCGGACCGCAGAGCACAGGGCTCTTTCAAATCCGGGAATTTTTATAATGAAAAAGCGAAAGTCGTCGGAGTCCGTTCCAGAGAACCCTTCCTGAAGTCCTCAGGATGAGAAAACCGGGAGTTATCCCCACGAGCTATCCGTGAGGGGGTGAGAAGATACTTGGCCGTGCATGAATCCACATTTTCTGAGCATATGCAGGCCTTCGTCGGACGCCTGAGCAAAATATGATTCATGCGCTATCGGTGCATAAGTTCGACACAGCAGTATGTACCCAGAGGCCTCTGTCCAACGCGATAGAATGATCTAGCATCAACTCGAGTATAACTAGGGCATTACAAGCTCTGATCGAGAACTGTGGCTAGGAGCTGAGTGGAAACCCTGTCCGTGTCCTCTCGCCACGATCTTGATAGTACTCACCACTGGCTGCCTACGGCTTACTTTTCGACTGACCGGATTTGTTTTGCGCCTGCCCGCGAGGCGGAGATCATCGAAACGAGACAATCCCTTTATGGCATTCGGAGCTCGAGGAAGCTGTACACTCGCAGAAGACAATACATAAATCCTCATCTCATGAGAGGAATTGTCGAATCGAGACCGTGAAGCGAGAGAAGACGCCTGAGCTTGCTTAAGTATCAGAAGCTCTCTAGGTCAGGGTTTCTGAGCCGAGGGCAGTCACGCATTATCTTCCCCCATCTGGATCCGCTGTTGCTTGTACGCAACGAAAAAACTGTTCGGGAAGTACACGTGTCCGTCACAATGGGGTATAGGCAACGTCTGGTCGAGATTCGCCCTGAAGCTCACGAGAAACGCTCATCAGCGAGGATCGCGACTCAAGACCCACAGTCAGAGCCGCGACGCGCGTCATCATCCATGTGCTTCTGGGAGCGCTACAAAGTATATAACGGAGAACCATGATGGAAAACATAGCCGCTACAAATAGGATCCGCGCTGAACAAGTCCAAAGCGCGAAAACGGAGGCAATATTCTGGCTGTAGAAAATCGAATTATCATGCTCGGCGAATTGAATAATAAGATCAACTCAGCTTCGGGGAAGCACTGAACGTGGGGACGAGTCAGATTATTATCTCCGGTTTGTCGCCAGTGGTCGCCATCGTCGATGCCGGCCGGTATTTTTCTTCGCGAGTTTTTGCATTTCTGCGGCTTTTCTCGTGCGAATCGTAGTCCGTTAAATCCGGAATTGATGTCCGTTATATCCAGAGCTGCACATTCAGCTCAATAATTTATTGAAGCAAGCGGGTACCGTGCCTCGTGACGTCACATTGTTGTGCTCTTCGCTGCTCGCTCTGATCCAAATCGGACCGGCTCTTCTTCTCGCGACTTCTGAGGAAGTTTAAGAACAAATCGAACAGATCACTCTATGTAGCACATTGATGTGTTTGCTTCCGCATGTCCGGCGCAGCTCGCACTTGAATCCTTGGCTCGATTGACATTCATGATCAGGACCATGTTGTGAGAGCCGAACAATGTCAGAGACCGGCTGACCTGCTCGAGGAATCATGCTAAATACCGGAATGATGTGCAAGACTCATTACAAGACTACGTCAGTAATTTTTCTGCAACAGCGCGACTCGCAATCTGTGCGTCAATAGCGCCTCGGGTGATTCTCCTAACGACCCATCATCTACTCGATGGATGAAATTTAGAGCGCAGGCTCTTTGTTCCATCTTTTTGAACTGGGACTTGCAATGGGAAAAGGGTATGCTATTGGGAGCTCTCCAAGCGTGTGAGGAACTCGCGTGAAAGGGTTCGAGTCAATTCAATCATCACGGCGGTGGGCAGTGGAATTTGAGCAAAGAGGAGGATGGAGTTCCGATACTTCCTTGAATTCTTATCGACACTATTCCGTCGAACTCTTCCCGCTTCATTCCGTGAGTATTACGTATCACAGGTCTTCTGTCTTTTAACAGACCATTTTCCCCTGTCTGACGGGAGATGGAAGTACTCGGGTACCCAAAGCGCTAATCGCTAATCACAAACACTCTTTCTGTCGCGCGGCTTTCCGAGAATCCCATTGGTTGTTCGATGATTCTCACGCGAAACCGGGAAGAGTCTTGCGAGGCACGAGAAAATGCGAAATCTGATGATGCAATCGTTCTCCATCGGATCGGGATCTCGGGAATGGACCGGTGATTATCCTGATCGGCTGGAAGCTGAAAGTCAGCTGTCCTCGATAGGGCTCACTCCTCGCTAAGCGCGAAGCCGCATCGAAACTCCGTGGTTTTCTCTCGCAGAACAACTAGTGGCAACGTCACACTCACACCTACAGACACACTACGATCGACGGCACTGACTACTGGCGCGATTTCGTTCACTACAGTAGTGCCGCATGATCTCTGCGGATACCAGGTGAGTTCGAATCCGGTGATCTGTGAGATGGTGAATAACAGTTCTTGCCCCGAACGATCCGTGTGAGAGTGAGGTCACCGCACAGCTGATGGCAACGCGACACCGCTCGGAATAGGTGTCGCTCCGACTCGAATTTTGATTTACTTCCGAACGTGTCTCGCTAAGCGTAACATAGTTATATTTTCAGGTGTGTTCTAATTTTCAGAATAAGTGAAAGGAGCTCGTGTCCCAGGCTCGTGTCTTGAAGAAGCGCTGCTCCCTGAGCCGAGCGAGCCGGCGTTCCGTCGTCGAACACTCATTGGGTTGTGCTACGTCACCATACTGTTGTTGAAAATCTCAAGCAGGAAGATTCTGTCGCTCCCTGTCTTCGTCGAGTGTCTCAACCGAAAGCGGACGAGAACCTTTTTTCCGGAGAGAATTCGGTCCGGTTCTCTGGCCAGTCGGAGTTTCTCCGAGAATCGGCTCGGTCGAGCTGCTCCAGCTGTGACCGCAAGGCGCTGGCGGGATCTTTCTTTTCCGAAAATCTTGGACAAGATCGTGCGAGGACCTCGACGCCGTGGCCGACCCGGTACCCCTGCCCTGAACGCCTCCGTCCTCCCGTATCTACCTCACAATGAAGGTGAAAAGCCTGAGTCGAACAGCAAACTCCTGTTGGTCGCCAGAGGAAGTCCAGTCGGGAATATATTTGGCAGCTGGTACTACAGCTCAGCAAGTGGACGCCTCATTCAGCACATCGTCGCAGCTCGAAATCCTCGCGCTCGATGTCGCGTCTCCCGAAAAAGAATTCAAACCCGTGGTTGTCACCCAATGCGATCACCGGTTCCACAAAATCGTCTGGGGAGCTCTGGGAATCCAACAGTCGACGGCCCCGCTCGGAATCATCTGCGGAGGGACCGAAAACGGTACCGTACAAATCTTCGATGCACAACGTCTCGTCAACAATGAGAACGCTCTGCTCTCGGCCTACAAGAACCATTCGGGTCCGGTGCACGCGCTCGATTTCAATCCGTTTCAACACAATTTGTTGGCATCCGGGAGTCGAGAGAGCGAAATCTACATATGGGATCTGAGCAGCACTACCGCGCAGCCCTATTCGCCCGGAGCGTCGAGTCAACCGCTCGAAGATGTTGTTTCGCTCGCCTGGAACAGACAGGTCCAACATATTCTGGCGTCGACGATGGCCTCGAGATGTGTCGTTTGGGATTTGCGAAAAAGCGAACCGATTATCCGAGTCGCCGACTCTTCGTCCCGTTTCCGATGTAAAGCTGTCGCGTGGAATCCTCAGGTCGCAACGCAACTCTGTCTCGCGTCCGAGGATGACACTTGTCCGTGGCTACAGATCTGGGACTTGCGATACGCCTCGTCGCCGGTGAAAACTCTGGAAAAGCACTCGAAAGGAGTTCTCTCAATCAACTGGAACCCGAAGGACCAGGACATGCTGGTGTCGTGTGGCAAGGGTAGCTCGGTTTGCATTTGGAACCCCAACGGGGCTCAAGGTTCGGAATTGATCTCTGAGCTCACGAGCACGTCCGAGTGGAATTTCGAAGTTCAGTGGTGTCCACGGAATCCTGCATTGGTTTCTCTCGGGAGTTTCACCGGGGAAGTCGCTGTCTATTCTGTTATCGGCGGTGAGCAGTCAGGAGCTGGGGACGTCCTCCGAAAAGCGCCGTCCTGGCTGAGTGGAGGGGTTGGAGCACAATTCGGGGTAAGGAACCGACCGACCGACACACCGACCAACCAGCCATTGATCTATTTTTCTTTAGTTCCCGAGTGCCCTCTTTATCTCCCGAGTGCTGTGATTCGAGCGATAACAATTTGATGGGGTTCAACGATCTCTTTCCAGTTCGGAGGCAAGCTCGTGTCGTTTTCGAAGGAGCTCGGTGCCAAGGTCGACGTCTCTCAAGTAGTCACAGATGATACCTTACTATCGCGAGTCACCTGTATGGAGGATGCGCTCTTCAAGCAACAGGCCGAGTCGAAGTTCTGGCAGCTCCGATTCGAAGGCTCGGATCCTGATCTCTGGCGCATCTTGAACGCTCTACAGGGTCCCGATCCAGTGACTGAGATCCAGAAACTCCTCGGCTACTCATCGAGCATGAACGTGAGCGGAGCTTCCCGAGTCAAGTGGAGATCTGATCGCCCTGTATGGATCCCTGCCTCGGTCCGTGCGCAGAGCTCATCTCTATTTTTTTTTCAGGAGAAAGAGGAGGATGACCTTTCCAATGCATTTGACAATTCGGTTTCAATGAACGGCGTCTGTAAAGATTCGACCTCAGCGTCGCGGATCGCAAATGTGCTCATTGCCGGCGAGGTCAATCAAGCGGCCGAACTTTGTCTGAAAACGAGACGTTTCGCCGAAGCTCTATTCCTGGCAGACTACGCGCAGAATCCCGTGCTCAAGGAGAACGTTAGAAAGGAATTTCTGAACGCGAATCGAGGAGACTCGGTAAGAATCGATTGTCTACCGGAATGAGCCCGGAAGCCCCCCTTGATCGAGCCGGCTCCGGAGTCAACGCATCGATTGACCTTAATATTTTTCAGATGTGTCGTTTGGTTGCGTGCGTTTCTTCCGGCTTGTGGGAGGAGTTGACTGAGCTGGCTCCGTTGGACGAGTGGAAATCAACGCTGGCGGCGGTTGTCGGTCACGTTCGAGATTCGCAACGAGCGCACAATCTATGCAGCGCGGTCGGGGACAAGTTATTCAAAGAATCTAAATTCGAAGCGGCAGCCATGAGCTATGCCATCGCTCGAGATCTCGTCAAGTTATCGGAGAGCTACCTCGCGATACACGGAAAGCCCGAAACCAACGAAGCTCTCCAGTCCTACATGGAAATCATGACGGCGGCTAAGGTAGTCAGTGGCTTGCAGCAGTTGCCGAAAGGAATTTCGAATTTCGTCGGTGACTACGTGAGTCTTCTAGCCGAGCAAGGTTGTTTGGGAGTATCGCTTCACTACCTCAACGACTTGGACACGAGCGATGCCAAACTCGCGCAGCTACGAGACAGGATCCTCCAGTCCCAAGGCCTGACAACGAGCCAACAAAGTCCTCAGCACAATCAGTATTCGAAACAGAACCTCCAGAGAAGTCGGACCCTGAGCTCGTCCAGTTACGATGCGGGTCGCTCAACGATTCAGCCTGTCGCGTCTCTGTTTCAAAATCAGCCGACCTCGGACTACAACTCCAACATACCGAGCTTCCCCCCGGTCCAAGAGTCGCCGCTAGCAGCGAAAGACGCTCCATCGAGACCCATGAGTCGGACTGGAAAGTACCACGCGCTTGTTGACCCGTCGATCCAGAACTCTGGCCCAGGCTACGGTTTCAACTCCTCGTACGCATCGCAAGCTTATCAGGACCCTTACGCGAACAAATCGCAGTACCAACCCTATCCTTCGCAACCAGCGACTCCCGCCTACGGTGCGAGCCCGGTGTCCAACACGTTTGGTTTCGCTACTCCGGCCGCGCCGGCCTCTCCTACTATCGCTGCAGCGAACTTGCCAGCTGGGAACGATTACACTCGTGACGAGAGGTACTCAGCTCCCGGATGGAACGATCCTCCTCCGATACGAAGATCTTCGAAGCCCATCGTGACGCCTTCTGCCATTCCCGAATCGATGCATCTGATGACTCCTCTTCCGGCCGCTCCTGTCCCCGCCCCGGAAAACTCATTCTATAGTTCGTCAGCTCGTCCGTCGCAACAGCAAAGTTTCCAGCAGGTCCAACAGTTCGAACCGCTGCAGCCCGCTGTCCAACAATACGTTCCAGCTCGTAAGAATCTTATATCGGGACCCTATATACTGCACATTATGTCCCTCATCTCTGCCGGAAACTCCCTCGTTCATAACGTATCATATTTTTCTGATGATTGTAAGCTCCGCTTTCGACCGCAAGCTGCCCCGAATTCGTTCAGGTGCTCCCCCAAAGTGCTATGAGTCGTGTCCTGAATTCCATTTTCTACTTCAGCGCCAGCCCACAAACAGCCGCCACCCCCGGTGGAAAAGGGACCGATACCTACCGAGTACGAGCACTTGTTCAACACGTTCGAAAGACTTCGGCTGGCGTGCCACGGGGTGCAGAACGTCACGGTACAGAAAAAGATGGACGATGTGCAGAAGAAACTCGAACATCTTGGAGACAAGCTGCGGCAATACGCGGTGAGCTCTAGATCGCTGTAATTTGATTGTTGCACTGTTCGCCGAATTGATCGATGTGGGAAATTATTGATACCGACGAAGAGAAGAATAGCGCCCTCTTCGCTTGCAGTTATCCGACACAACTGTGCAGTCCCTTCAGCTCATCGTCGATGCGATCACCCGCCAGGACTACAATCATGCCTTGCAAGTGTTTGGATATGTGGCTCAAACATCGAACATGAGCGAGACGAGCGCTTTCTTGCCTGGAATCAAAACTCTGCTCGCGATCGCTCATCAAAATCAAGTCTTCACGTAGGATAGGAGCCTTCTTCACTTGGTAGTGTTGGACAATACATCGGAGGAGTCGACGCTCTAGGGAATCGAATGAGCGTTCGTCGATGAGGATAATTTGATCAAGCATCCCGCTCACTGATCGTTTCGAGTCGTTCCCAAGTGAACTTGTCAACGAATGCAATGGTGGTAGTGTCCAGATCGGCTCTCATGATCCACGGGTGGGAGTTCTGGAAGCCACGGGGGAGAATTTTTAAAAAACGTCGAGACAGATGCGGTCGGCGAATTTCGTCACGATCATCACGACGAGACTGTTGATTTAAGAGATATCGATATGAAATAAAGGAGTTTTTTCAAACTGGCGCATTCTACCCGTGCTCCACCACGGGCCCGATCAGAGATCGATATTTGAGCTCCGTACGTGAAGGCGCTTTCCTTCCATCTCACAATTAGCGTAGCAATCTACGACGAACCGGTTGAAGAGTTGTCGCCGGCGCATTGGAGCGTCCCTGATGCTCCTCACGCGGCAGCTTAATTATTAGTTCTGATGATGTATGCATTGTGAATGAGGGTTGTGGGGATGGACTATCTTTCCTGATGAAAACTAATAGAATAGTAAAAATAATTATTGTTAGTAATAATATAATAATAATAATTATCATTGATAATAATAACAATAATATAATAATAATAATAATCATTATTAAAAATAATATAATAATAATTATTATTATTTTAATAATAATAATAATAATAATAATTAATAATGATTACTATTTGAATAATAATCATAATAATGATGACTAGTATAGTGATAATAATAATTATTGTTATCAACACAATAATAAGGCAGATAGGTACTCGTTCATTGACCAGACTACTATCGCTAGATCTGATCTATCAGCCGTTCAGGAGATCGAGCTCTCTCAACGCTCTTGGGCAGTTCTCGATCCCCGAAATGAGCCTCGAGTTTCCCCTCTGTACTTCTACAGCGATTCGCTGTCGTGTTTACATAGCAGCTCGGCGGTCGCCTCCACGGGCCAAGATACGGCGCCCTATTTCTTTCACCAAATTTAGAGCGTCAGTGCCCCACACTCCGGTCGATTCAATGGCGAACGGGACGAAAAAGTAGCTGGTAAGGAATTCTTGGTACTTTGTCCTTTTCTCTTGTTCGGCTTTGGTCGCCACTGCGCGCGCTGATCGGGCAATCTGTCTGTTGCTGGGTGCAAACGAATCTCTGATCGTCACATCCCAAACCAGTTGTCAGCCTCGAGACCACGGTTCATGTGAAATACCGTCAGGTCTCAGCATATCATTCGCTGACAAGTTCGAGGCTTCAAACAGGAGGCTCTTTCGTGTTTGAAGTACCAGACTGTCTCAACGCTCTAGCCACCAAGTCCTTAATTGCGGCGTGACGAGACATCTGTCCTGATGCCAAAGAGACACAATTCAGACGGTTAAGTCCGTAACGGTCAGCCCGAATTCCACAAACGCGAGTGATTTCTTCCCTTAAGGGCAACCCCACTCGGAGTTTCGCTGCCAGAATGGAGTCATTATCCTCCGGGAGGGCTTGCGGGCGGGATGTTCTTGCTAGGCATTGTTTGAAGCCACCAGCCGGATTCTGGGATCGATGCATCGAGTTCTAGCCGCAGCTTAGCCGCAAGAACGAAGTCTTCGGTATCCAGGAAGGTTCCGATGTGTCTGTTGGGAGTAACTTGGAGCCACCATCCTGACTCCGGGATCGAGGCGCAGCTCAGTCTAATAAATAGGTAGATAGACTTCTTTTTATTGTAGGGAATTTAACAAGAGAATGGAGTGTCCTAATAAATAATCAGCCACTCAGGAGGGTGAGCTCTCTGAGGGCAACACTTTGGGGCAGTCCGCCCGAGATGATCCTCGCGTTGCCGCGCTCAACCTCTATCGCGATGCGCTGACGGATGAACGACATCGGACGTTTGTCTCCCCCCTGGCGACTATACGTTTGCCGATTCCCCTCAACAGTCTCAGAGCATCTTCACCCCAGACTCCCGCAGTATCGATCACGAACGGAGCAAGAGCCAAGCAACATCTCATGCTTGGTTTCCTAGTCGGCCTCTCCTCTTGCCACCACAGCCCGAGCGTTTCGGGAAATCCGCCGATAACAAGCGGCGTAGGCGTCTCTAGTCGACACGTCCCAAATCAGCTGTCGACCCCAGGACCACGGCTCGTGGGTTATACCCTCCGGACGCAACCGGGCGGGTGATAGATAGATAGGTAGATCTCTGTTCTTTCTGAAAACTTTCGGTGTGTTTTCTATCTACGACCCGCTCCCCGCCCCAAGAATTCTGAGTCGATTCAAGCTTCAATCTCTGACCGATAGCTAAAGGAGAGCCACCGACTTTCGTTCATAGGAAAGCATCTTCAATTCACGGACGACTTGGGAGGAGAGAGGCGTCCCGGAGGTAGGAATTACGTCGATAGAATACTTCTTGTCTGTTCTCGGTGCCGGAATGCCGATTCTTCCGCGCATGATTATCAAGCGCTCATGGAGATGGTGCAAATCTGGGAATTCAAGTTTATTCAAAATTAAATTCGAGTCGGTGAAAAGTCGATTCAAAAACCGTCCTTGAAGTTTCGCCGAAGATGAAAACGCGGTCCCTGCTGATGACAGCTAGGGATAATCACATGCTGTTCCTGGTTCAAGGCTTGAACAGTTCGCTGCCGCGCTTCGGTAGTGTCCGAAGCAAAGCCCGCAGCCTCAGCCACCATTCACGGCTATGCTGCGGGAATGTCTGCGATCTGATTGGAGACAAACTTGATGATGTCTTCGGTTCTTCCGGCGAACTCGGGCCCTTGGTGCATATCAGATTCGCATTCGTATCTGGCTATTCGTTTGTAGAGCGCATCGATTATCATACCAGATCTCGCCTCGTAATCCTGTTTGCTCAGGGGAGCATTCGCTAAAGACTCGTATGACTCTGGGTAACCATCGCGGAAGTCTTCTGGCTTCCATATATCGTACTTGGCATCGAGCGTGGACAGCGGCACCCCTTTCGGTCTCCGCACTCGTCCCGGAAGCCATGAGGAACGAGAGCAAAAGTGCGAATATCATGACGATCAAATCCTTGGAACGAACGAAACGGTACTGAGAAAATTCCGCCGATGGACAACTTCGCTGCTTCTTCCGGAATTCGATGAAGTCATTTTACGGAGTCACGATTTTCGCGCGGGGCGATTCCGACCGGGAAGAGCTTCAGGTATTGAGCCCTTCATGTCCGAAGCCCGAGAACGATGATTGCCTCCGAGACGGGCATGAAATTCTTCCCGGCTTGCGGGTGCTGAGGGCTTGAATAAGTATTGCTCAGTCTGATTACCAATGATTTTTTATTGAGGTTCACGCACGCAATCGGAGGCCTTGTTTTGAAAATCCCTTACGACTCTCATGACAGGCTACAAATGTCTGAGAGAAGCAGTCATGGCGCTGGCTCCGCTTCCTTTTGCGACTAATGACCGAAATCACCCTCCTGCCCGCATCGCTCTACCTCCCATCGCCCGTGTCTCCTCCCCCAGACGGAACTTCGAAGACTCGAGCTCCGAATTCCGATTCATCCGAGATTCCAGAGCACAAATCTCAGTGTGCACTGACCTGCAAGGAATGGACTTCTCAAGTTGCATGGACCCTAGTCGTTTCTGGTAAACTGTGCAGCCCACGATGATAGAATACTCGTCCCTCCTATCAAGAGCTCGCATGACCCGAATGTCGTCACACGGGCGCCGGGCAGAAATGGGTTCTGCGACGGAATGGATTCTCCGTGAGCGTCGGATCTGAGTCCGAGGAAAGAGGGGTGAGAGACCTTCGCATGTGCGCATCTGATATATCCACACACGAAGTCTCTTACGAGTCACGATCGGGGATCGGAGATGGCTCGCCATTATGATGTATGGAGAAGTTCAGTAGAAGGAGGCGAGGAGCCTAGTCCAGGGGACCCGCACGATGGCCCAGTCCGGGGGACCCGCGAGAAGGCCCAGTCCGGGGACTGGGAACCACCCTGGTCTCCGACCAACTTCTCGGGCCCTTCATGAAGTTTATTGTTCCTTACTGTTCACACTCCACATGACCCACCCGAATAGGCGAGACAACACTTGATTTCAAAAGTAACACGGATGGAATGGAAGCTGGGCTCTAATTCGGAATTTGCTACGCGGGTCCTCCTTCGTCAGAGCTCCATGAGCCTCGTACTTGTGACTCTTTTCAGCAGCTCGGGTCCCTCGAATGAAGTAAAAGCTCTCGCCGAAGTTAGAGGATGGATTATGAGAACCGTCAGGGTCCCTCGGACCTATGGGACGATTGCGTTAATCAACGGGAACAATCACAGATAGTCAACCTGTCGTCCGTTCACATATCCCTCGGAAGAATCGATATGCCCTTTCGACGAAGATTTCGTGCGAATAATGTTCTCCTCCCCGATCGCGACGTCGCTCCGGTCTTCGCAGAGTTTCCACGAGAGAAAAGTTCGGCCATCTTCCATGGAGTTTAAGAATTTATTTGTGATCGGATGCTCATAGCTATTCACCGCTGTCAGGATCAGGCTCCCCGACAGGAGCTGCGATGCTTTCATCGTTGTCCCGCCTCTCACAAGGGGCGGCATCGCGGTTTCACTCAAACATGCGAATAGAGGCTCATAGGGGGCGAGGCTGCGAGCGAGCATCCGCGAGGGCGAGCGGAATCGCCCTCCAGTATAGGACTTGAGCGCTCTTCTTCACATCGATCACTCGAAAGTTGTGTGTCGCTGAGACGAGTGAGTTGAGTAATCTGCCACATCATTTGCTTTCGAACGTGTGTCGCTAAGCGTAACATGGTTGTGTCTCATGGTGTGTTCTAGCCTTCAGAATAAGTGAAAGAAGTTCGTGTCCGAGGCTCGTGTCTCGAGCCGGCGTTCCGTCGACGAACACTCATTGGGTTGTGCTACGTCACCATACTGTCGTTGAAAAACTCAAGCAAGAAGCCCATTTTGTCGCTCCCTGTCTTCGTCGAGTGTCTCGACCGAAAGCGGACGAGAACCTTTTTTCCGGAGAGAATTCGGTGCGGTTCTTTAGCCAGTCGGAGTTTCTTCGAGAATCGGCTCGGTCGAGCTGCTCCAGCTGTGACTGCAAGGCGCTGGCGGGATCTTTCTTTTCCGAAACTTTTGGACGAGATCGTGCGAGGACCTCGACGCCGTGGCCGACCCGGTTTCCCCTCCGTGAACGCCTGCGTCCTGCCGTATCTACCTCACAATGAGTTCTCTCGGGAGTTTCACCGGAGAAGTCGCTGTCTATTCTGTAATCGGTGGTGAGCAGTCAGGAGCTGGAGACGTCCTCCGGAAAGCGCCGTCCTGGTTGAAGGGAGGGGTTGGAGCACAATTCGGGGAAAGGAACCCACCGTTTCAAAATCAACCGACCGCGGACCACAACTCCAGCATACCGAGCTTCCCCCCGTCCAAGAGTCGCCGCTAGCAGCGAAAGACGCTCCATCGAGACCCATGAGTCGGACTGGAAAGTACCACGCGCTCGTTCATCCGTCGATCCAGAACTCTGGCCCAGGCTACGGTTTCGACTCTTCGAAGGCATCGCAAGCTTATCAGGACCCTTACGCGAACAAATCGCAGTACCAACCCTATCCTTCGCAACCAGCGACTCCCGCCTACGGTGCCAGCCCGGTGTCCAACACGTTTGGCTTCGCTACTCCGGCCGCGCCGGCCTCTCCTACGATCGCTGCAGCGAACTTGCCAGCTGGGGACGATTACACTCGTGACGAGAGGTACTCAGCCCCCGCATGGAACGATCCTCCTCCGATACGAAGATCTTCGAAGCCCATCGTGACGCCTTCTGCCATTCCCGAATCGATACCTCTGATGACTCCTCTTCCGGCCGCTCCTGTCCCCGCCCCGGAAAACTCATTCTATAGTTCGCCAGCTCGTCCGTCGCAGCAGCAAAGTTTCCAGCAGGTCCAACCGTTCGAACCGCTGCAGCCCGCTGTCCAACAATACGTTCCAGCTCGTAAGAATCTCATATCCGGACCCTATATACTGCACATTATGTCCCTCATATCTTCCGGAAACTCCCTCGTTCATAACGTATCATAATTCTCTGATGATTTTAAGCTCCGCTTTCGACCGCGAGCTGCCCCGAATTCGTTCAGGTGCTCCCCCAAAGTGCTATGAGTCGTGTCCTAAATTCCATTCTCTCCTTCAGCGCCAGCCCACAAACAGCCGCCGCCCCCGGTGGAAAAGGAACCCATACCTACCGAATACGAGCACCTGTTCAACACGTTCGAAAGACTGCGGCTGGCGTGCCTCGGGGTGCAGAACGTCACGGTACAGAAAAAGATGGAGTATGTGCAGAAGAAACTTGAACATCTTGGAGACAAGCTGCGGCAATACGAGGTGAGCCCTAGATCGCTGTAGTTTGATTGTTGCACTGTTCGCTGAATTTACCGATGCGGAGAATTATTGATACCGAGAAGGAGAAGAATAGCGCCCTCTTCGCTTGCAGTTATCCGACACAACTCTGCAGTCCCTGCAGCTCATCGTCGATGCGATCACCCGCCAGGACTACAATCATGCCTTGCAAGTGTTTGGATATGTGGCTCAAACATCGAACATGAGCGAGACGAGCGCTTTCTTGCCTGGAGTCAAAACTCTGCTCGCGATCGCTCAACAAAATCAAGTCTCCACGTAGGATAGGAGCCTTCTTCACTTTATCACCTCGGAGGAGTCGACGCTCAAGGGAGTCGAATAAGCGTTCGCCGACTAGGATCATTTGATCAAGTATCCCGCTCGCTGATCGTTTCGGGTCGTTCCCAAGTGAACTTGTCAACGAATGCAATGGTGGTAGTGTCCAGATCGGCTTTCATGATCCACGGGTGGGAGTTCTGGAAGCAACGAGGCATAATTCTTAAAAAAACGTCGAGACAGATGCGGTCGGCGAATTTCGTCACGATCATCACGTCGAGACTGTTGATCTAAGAGATATCGATGTGAAATAAAGGAGTTTTTTCAAATCTCTGTCCTTCCTGCAAATCCTCGGTGTGCTAAGCAATAATAATAAGCTTTATTCGCAATGGTTTTGCGGGTATTGTATACGTCAGATCATTCTGGGCAATCGTCTCCCAATCAAGGTCGGATAACGAGCTGACGACTTTTTCCTCCGCGGTTCTTGTTCGGGAACGTCTCGGGAATCATTTTTCAAGAATTCTGAGTCGATTCGAGCTTCAATCTCTCACCGGTAGCTGAAGGAGAGCCACAAACTTTAGTACATAGGAGGGAATCTTCACTCCACGGACAAGAGGCGCCCCGGAGGCAGAAAGTAATACATAGAATACTCCGCGTCCGCTCTCGGTGCCGGAATGCCGATTCTTCCGCGCATGATTATCAAGGGCTCATGGACATGGTGCAAATCTGGGAATTCAAGTTTATTCGAGTTGAAATTCGAGTCGGTGAAAAGTCGATTCAAAAACCGTCCTTGAAGTTTCGCCGAAGATGAAAACGCGGTCCCTGCTGATGACAGCTAGGGATAATCACATGCTGTTACTGGTTCTAAGCTCGAACAGGTCACTGCCGCGCTTCGGTAGTGTCCGAAGCAAAGCCCGCAGCCTCTCGACGGCCATTCACGGCTATGCTGCGGGAATGTCTGCGATCTGATTGGAGACAAACTTGATGATGTCTTCGGTTCTTCCGGCGAACTCGGGCCCTTGGTGCATATCAGATTCGCATTCGTATCTGGCTATTCGTTTGTAGAGCGCATCGATTATCATACCAGATCTCGCCTCGTAATCCTGTTTGCTCAGGGGAGCATTCGCTAAAGACTCGTATGACTCTGGGTAACCATCGCGGAAGTCTTCTGGCTCCCATATATCGTACTTGGCATCGAGCGTGGACAGCGGCACCCCTTTCTTGTGTTCCTTGCAGATGAGATTGTAGTACGCAGCTACATTGTCTACGGTCTCCGCATTCGTCCCGGAAGCCATGAGGAACGAGAGCAAAAGTGCGAATAACATGGCGATCAAATCCTTGGAACGAACGAAACGGTACTGGGAAAATTCCGCCGATGGACAACTTCGTTGCTTCTTCCGGAATTCGATAAAGTCATTTTACGGAGGCACGATTTTCGCGCGGGGCGATTCCGACCGGGAAGAGCTTCAAGTATTGAGCCCTTCATGTCCGAAGCCCGAGAACGATGATTGCCTCCGAGACGGGCATGAAATTCTTTCCGGCTTGCGGGTGCTGAGGGCTTGAATAAGTATTGCTCAGTCTGATTACCAATGATTTTTTATTGAGGTTCACGCACGCAGTCGGAGGCCTTGTTTTGAAAATCCTTTACGACTCTCATGACAGGCTACAAATGTCTGAGAGAAGCAGTCATGGCGCTGGCTCCGCTCCCTTTTGCGACTAGTAACCGAAATCACCCTCCCCCCGCATCGCTCTCCCTCCCATCGCCCAGACAGAACTTCGATGACTCCAGCTCCGAATTCTGATTCATCCGAGATTCCAGAGCACGAATCCCAGTGTGCACTGAGCTTCGAGGAATGGATTCCTCGAGTTGTATGAAGCCTACTCGTTTCTGGTGAATCGTGCAGCCCACGAGGATAGAGTAGTTATCCCTCCTATCAAGAGCTCGCATGACCCGAATGTCCTCACACGGGCGCCGGGCTCCGAGAAATGGGTTCTGCGACGGAATGGATTCTGCGTGAGCGTCGGATCTGATCTCGAGGAAAGAGGGGTGAGAGACCTTCGCATCTGCGCATCTGATATATCTACACATGAGGTCTCGTACGAGTCACGATCGGGTATCGGAGATGGCTCGCCATTATGATGTATGAAGAAGTTCAGTAGAAGGAGGCGAGGAGCCTAGTCCAGGGGACCCGCACGATGGCCCATGATAGAACATGATAGAATGCGAAGGAACATGAAACTTATGCGATGCTGACACGCGAACTCTGGAAGGGGATGAACTCCTGAGGCTGGCAGGAATGAAACCTATCGAAACTCTCGACTCCTGATCATCCCGATCATGGTCTCGAGGCGGTTCGAGCCTTCGTGGGGGTTCAGGGAAGCTCGCTCGGTAGGCTGCTGCGCCGTCATTCGAATCTTGCGATTGTCGCCGGAGCAGTCGTAATATCATTTAGAGATATTCTGGAGAGCACTGCGTTCGAACTCGGAGTTATCGGCTCATCGGGTAATGCAGAGCGAGCGGTCCTCATAGTTTCGCAGACTCGGGCGGTCGGTATACCATGAATGACAACATGACTCTCATGCGATGCTGACTCGCAAGCTCCGGGAGTAGATGAGCTTCTGAGGCTGGGGGGAATGCAACTTATTGGTACGCTCTCGATCCTCTGATCACACCGATCAAGTTACATCATCACACCGACTGCTGCGTCGTCTTCCGAATCGCGCCCTGGCGGAACGGTCGGGGCATCATGTGGAGAGAGCCAGTGGGGAGGAGTAACATGCAGCGAACACCGGAGAAAAACTTGATGATTTTCCGGAATAACTTGAGAACGATGCGATTGATCGAGTGGAAGATTACTTCTTACGCTAGCAGGAATGATTCTGCCGCGTCACGAAGTAATTTGAAGTCCTTTAACACAATAATTTTTTTTGTGTGAAAGGACAAAAAAAGTTTTTCGGCACAGTGACGGACCGACATTACTGCTTTATTCCACAGGGGAAAGGGGGATGCGGTGTCCCGTCTTAATCGCGGATCGCAGCGTGGAAAATGAATAGAAAATACGATGAGCTCCTCTATGGACCATATTCATGGAGTTCAGGATCAGTTCTCCGAATTCACGTTCGGATTACATTGTTCTGTTGGAGTGATGAATTCAGATGAGGCCTGATATGCTCCGAAGCATAAACTTTGGCGTAGAGTCGAAACAGTTCGGCGGCCCTGTCCGTCGCGGTCAGATCCTTGCATTCCAAATCGGGAACAGGTTCTTGGAGCTGAAATCCCGAACACTCTTACTTTGTCACAGGTTTCAAAACTGCAGAAGTTCGAACGAGCTACCCTGAGATAATTTCGTACGCGTTTCAAGTTTGCGATGGTCAGGGGATGAACTCGACGCCGCCCGGATTTCTATGGATCTTCTGATCGTAAGCACATCCAGGAAAAGAGTTCCGGCAGGAGGGAGCTCGATTCGTGTGAGAGGAAATTCGAGTGAAATACGGCGAAAGACTCACATCGATGCTCCGTATCTCGATTCGTGGATCTTGCACTCTAGGAATTTCGCCTTTCACAACGTAGCTCACGTAAGACACCGTACAATCGAACCGCTTATGATACCAGATTCCGAGCACATCTCTCTTGTTCTCCAAGCCAAAAAAGGTAGGCTGTCGCATCCTGAGCCAGAACTCGACGCTGTACATCGAACCTGAAGGGAAGAACTCAAGCTCGGATATCGCTGAAGTGAGAATTTTCTTAGGAACCAGATCTGAGGTCGAGAAGAGTGCTCTTCCTTCGAGGTACCGCGAGGAGATCACTACAAACAGAGAGATACTCACTCGAGATTTCTCTGACTATGCTATCGCCTTGTTGGACCAGTCTCGTAGCACCCAGCAGAAGCTCCGACAATCCAGACGAGGCTCCAGCGTAGAAGACCTCTTTATCACGGTAGGTCTGTCGATCGAAATGTTTTCTATCCAACGCGCGTGCCAGAGCCGCATCAACGTCGGCTCTCGACACCGTGACTGCGGGGAGTTTCCAAAGAACAATTCAAGAATTGAGGAGAAGGTAGAGGATTCCCGAGGAAAATTCGCGACGCATCGACAGGGTACAAGACCACCCGTAAGCTGACAAAGCCAGCATTCTAAAATTCCTTCAATGATTATTTGGATGGTCAGAGCATACTCTGTTCCGAAAGTCCGACTCGAGGAGCCGTCGACTCATGAACGCCTTACCCGGCTCTGGAGGTGGTTCCGTGGTGACCATCTCCTCAATATCTCGCGTGAATGTTTCTGCGAAAAGCGAAAATTTCATCAAGTCAGTGTGAGGAGGTCAAACTCGCTTTTGCACCGGTGTTGCGCTGAATCACCTCATCCTCGTACCAGTCCCCCCCGGATGGCCGATCACGGCAGAGTAGATGGCAGCCACGACAACCAGTGCACAAAATATCCTCACGATCCTCAAAATCCTGTCCCGTCTCTCTTTCTTTTTCTTTTCTCCGGCTACGGGACCGACGAAATTCTCTGTGCCTTGGGAAGCCGCAAAACCCGGAGGCAGTGTCTGAGATGCTGTCGATTTCGGAGAGATCTTCATTGGAAAACACTCCGAACTTACAGCTGGCAAAATATCAATCGAGTACATGCAGATTCTGCCCTAAGCGTCTTGTTTCACTTCAACATCCGGAGTAGGTTGGACGTACGGTAGCCGAAATAACTGAGGTCTCCGGGGGCATTCTGAGAGCCAGAAGTTTGCGGAAGCATCATATTTGACCGAGATCCGATAGCTCCGGTGTGACCTAGGTAAGGTTGCGAGCTCGAGAGCAGGCTTCGAGCTCCGTGGGTGTTTGGGATAGGCGGTCCCATCGGACCCTGCACTGTCAACGGGTCACCCATGACGACTCCTTGAGCCTGAGCGAAAGGATTTGTGGGAACCGGATGGGTGCCGAGAGCTCCCATCGGAACCCCTTCTTGGGGGATGCGACCTCGCAAGCTCTGGACAGGATTTGCTGCTACGAAGCCTGCCCCATCCAGAGTTGCGTGACCTCTTCCCCGCGAGGAATCGGATCTCGTTTGTTCATTCCAGCTCATGGTCTAATTGCTCGGATAAGACGAATTTCGTTATTCGCCCACTCTGACGATCCCGCCAGATGACTCTCGTGTCGTCATTCGTCATCTGGCCTTCCGAAACGACACCGTCAAGGTCTAGCAGCCCCAGTAGTCCAATCGCATCGCCGTCGTCGAGAATTTCAGGACCACAACACAACTGAAGTTTCCGAGAAAAAACGGAGGGTCGTTCCCCGAGTCATTCAGGAGTTCGGGAGTCACGTATTTCTCACGCGATGAGGAGCATCCTCGACAGCCTCCGGGTCGAGGATAGCGCGGAAAGTCGGAGTTCTATCCACAGAAAGCGGAGCTCAGAGGAATGGACCCCGAGAGTCGAAACTGCGAAACTTATCAACGAAGCGCTATGTATGACATGAGGAAGAGCGAGGTGAAGGTTCACGACCGAATATCGGGCGACTTTCCATCGAAACGGTGCTTCCCGACCAATCTGGAATGGGATCCGGAACTCGGTCATCCTTTCTGTTTGCGCTCAATAAAGCCGGTGGATCCATTCGTCACTTATCGCAGAAAATATGTTTTGCTCCAATCTGCATTCTTGCCCTCGCCGTAGATTCCCAAAAAAATTCAGGAATCCAAGCGCGCTCCGCCCTCAGAGGCTCGAGAAACAGAAAATCGGATCTCATGGAAATCCCCGCGAATGAAGATCGTCGCTGAAGCGAATGAAGTCTGACTCCAAGCTTTTGAGGACGGATCAGCATAAGCACTCGCTTTCCACATACACGGGAGCAGGCACCGTCCACCATTTGTGTGGGAATGGTGTGTCGACAACAACGACGTAGTTCTTCCAACTCGTCCCAATGTGACTAGCTCATCGAAGCCATCGGCTGGCGACGCGACGCAAAGCCGGATATACTGAAAGAAATGAGCAATGTCCCAATCGAAACAACTTCCACGAACGCCTGTCGTGAGACAACGAAAAAAATTCGAGAAGCGGTCGAGGGTCGGAATTCAGACCAATCTCTGACATGGTTTCTCACGCCCGAAAGCAGCGTGCCGATCACGAAAAGTGCTTCCTCAATGAGTTTGACGAGCAGCGCTCCCGCTCTGCCGCAATGTATAGAGGCACCGGAAAAACCGGCCTCGAGGGGAAAACAGAAGCAGCACAAGGTGAATCTTCCCCCCAAGAGACTGCAACCGATGCGACCCAAGCTCGCGAAATCGAGGAAGGAGTTCATCCTCCCCTTGGGGTCTCAGAAAAATACACATCGTCGAGAGCGGCCCCGCGCGCGAATCCCTCGACCAGCGGAGATAGCGATCATCACGGGCACCCTCATCATTATAATCGTTGTGGCTGTAACTCTGAATCTCCTGAATCGGTGGAGGGTACACGAAATATCCAGCACATATCGACCTCTTCTCGTCACGACCCGCCGCCCGGTCACGCGGGTGCGCTCCACTGAAACGCCTCGAAGATTGGCCCGAGCCTTGGGTTCATTGAAGAAGACCCCACCGAGAGTCAGAGGAATAGCCCATCGCGAACTTGGAAGAGTCGGTCTTCCAGATTCAGAGGAATCTAAGTTTTCATCCGCACATAATAGAATCCGTATCCAATAGATGGGATTGACGATCACTGACGCATGTTGGTGACCACTGGTTTTTAAAACCACGAATGTTTCTTTTACACCACTTCGGAGAAGATTGGGTCGAATAGGTGGCGATCGTGCGGGGAAGGGAAAGAGCCGCCGCGTCATCCGAGAGAACATTAGAGCCACTGCCCGGATTCCGAATCCCACTCAGGCGGAGTTTCGCGACTGTTTCTCTTTGTGGTGTTTCCCAATGCTCCGACCGTAGCCTGGTAGAAAGAAGGATCGGGATCATCATACCGTGAAACCCGAACCGTGTCCCCCATAGGTGATCTTCTTCGATAGGTCTGACAGTACTATTAGATGAGGAGATCCCCATGCAGTTTCTGTCGCCTGATTGCTTCAAATGCTTCGAAACTGCTCTTGTCCTCAAGCTGAGGTTAAGTCACTTCACTCAATCTGGTCGTTCCACGATCGATGACCATCTCCCATCTTGGAAGAAGAATTGCGTCTTCGTGTTAGCTCGCACTAAAAATTTGACGACTCCAAGCCCTTCCCCTCTCGCGTTGGAATCGAGCCTTGTTATGGTGCTGAGCTATTACAACTCCGAATTCGCTCGAGCTGGTCGCTGTCAATCACGACGAAATATAGGTTCGGAAGCAAACGATGATGATTCCTGTGTTGTCATTCGCGATTCTTCTCGTCAGTGGTGAGTCGTCGTCGGAGACAGCTATTCTCGATGACTAGCGTGGTAAAAGCGTATTTACGTGGTCTACAAGCAGCAGAGACATGGTCACAGAAGACGCAGATAAAGCATATCCTAGCTCATTCGATCAGTAATCAGGGGAAAATGTACATGTGAAGAGGTGAAGACGTGGAGCCGCGTACACCCAGAGGCCTGCGGCCATCAATGCTGTGAAGGAAGGTCGATGAGCGTCGATAGTATGCGAGCCCATCCGCGGGAAGATGATGCGCTCCGGCAAAAATGTAGATCATGTACGGGACACTTTGAGTAAAGGGATCAGGTTTCATCCAAAGAGGCTAAATTCCGATTCCCGCAGGGCGATTTCTATGATTCCATCGATTGAGATGCCGCTCTGACTAGAGGCTAAACCGAGGCAGGTATCCGTGACTTCATCTGAATGTTTGAAACATACCACGGCACAGAACTACGCTCATTGTGAGGCGCATCAACGATGATAGGAGGTCGAGATGACAGAATAGACTATGAGACAGAGAAAAAATCGCGAGAAGGCGGGTTGTGACATTCGAATCCTGTCCTCGGTCCCTGCAAGAGAGCTAGGGATACTCGCCTTGGGTTGAGCCGAGCATGACGAATCGTAACGTCAGTGCACCCCTCCCAACAGCAGGAGTGCGCGAAATCGGAGCTTCAGCAATAAGCCCTATCGATGGAATCCCCGATTCCCATTCTGAACCCGCCGGCTTGCGGACACTGCTCGATGGGACGGATAAACTTCACGGGAAATCGGAGCCTCGAGCTCGATCGGAGACCCTACCGCTCATCCGGATCGTCTATGTCGGGGACGACGACTTGGAGATCGATCCGTCTAGTTTGCGGTTCATTGTACGCTACGGAAACTCGGGTAAGTGACTGATAATTAGAATCAAACACCTAGGCCTCCGATCCGGGATACGGTCATATCGCAATGTTCCTCTTTAGTCGTACCTGCGGCTAAGATCCAGGAAAAATGGGAGGATATACAGGCAGAGGTGGAAAAGGTAAGATGACCCCTATCTGTCCCGCCGCGCTGTACGTTAATGTCATGAAGTCTGGGCTTGCGCGGATCCCGTCAAGCGTCTGAATTGTAGGTGGCTCAGGAGAACGGTATCGAGATCGATGTTGGAATCGAGCACCGGAACGTCGGCGACGACGACAACGAAACGGATGCTGATGCGCAGCATGAGGAGACAGGTGTCGCAACCTGGCAGTACATCGCAATGGGGGTCGCAGTCGCCGTAGTCGTTTCAATCGCGGTAGCATCGATCGCAGCTGTCCTTCGAAAACGGAGTCAGACTCTCAGACACGCGGAGGATTCGATGAGGGTCACTTCCCCGTGAGGAGGCATCGAGAGGACCCGCATAGAAAAGAGCGCGACCTCAGGCACCTGTGTTGCCGTGGTTTTGTCTTCACTTCTCGCATGCAAGCATAATTTCATAGTAGAATTACATATCGGAGACCTCGGAGTGACTTCCGGTTTTCAAGCTCGAGGAACATCGAAGAACTCAGGAAGGCAAACAGCTCTAGGAGATTTTCGCGGGGCTCAAAGCGGAGAAGTTGATCGATGGACGCGCAGGAGCCCGATTCCTCGACACGATACTTCACATCGCATTCCCGATATATGCCTCATCTATCTCCAGTATTCGATGGTCCTCCGAAAATTCGATTGTCGTGAAAAGACCAGAACTAGCGCGATGATTATCCCTCCAAAGAGGAGCCTGTCTTTTTGACCCAATAAATCTCAGAAGGAACGAAATTTTTCCGCGTCGATTCATTCATTATTCTATGGTCGGATGACTTGGACCTCCTCCTCTGCATTCATAGCATTCTGCTGGTCAGAGAAGATTGGGAGCGCAGAAGCTCCATGGCGGGCTTCGTATTTCATGGAACTTCTTTTTCATTGTCATTTGTGAAGCAAAAAAAATAAAAAGTTCATGGAACTACGATGGAGAGGCGCTGTCCCTAGCTCGACCCGCGTCTTGTCAGCGGGTTGAATTCACGGATAGGATCCCCGAATCTTTCTGCTCGAACACGAGCAGAAATGAGAATGTTTCGCTACCGATATCATGAGCCTCCATTCGCTCAGCTGTCATCTTAAGGTATCTAGCCGGTGATATCCTTCGCCTTATCTACTTCAGCGAAGCCAGCTGGACTTTCATTGCGGAATCTCTAGGCCGGCCCTCCTGACGCGCGATTGCTTCGGGGAACGAAATGGTCCTAGGAAGGGACTGAGTCAGTGTTCAAGTATAAACCCTCGAGAAACGGTAAAACGTTGCTATCCTTGTTTTCGAGCTCAATTCAAGTCGGAGGCAAGATATTCAAGACGATATTCATAAATTTTCGAAAGTAGTGCCGCAGAGAGCGAATGACTGGTCGGGTACTAGGAAAGAATCAGTGAGCCTGACACGCCTTTCTCCGCAAAATCAGGTGCCACCACCTGTATGACGTGTGTGTGTATGTGCGTCTACCCAAATTGAATCCCGACTCTGAGTACAGAGCGTCCAAGCAAGAAGACGTCCTGGAGAATTTTCGTACACTTCCAGGATGCCGGGCGCTGCAAAGGCTTCCGGCTCATTCGATCAACCGGGGTCCGGATAATGCACTCCCAAATCTCAAGCACCATGAGGGCTGGAACATCTCCTCCGCTCGCTGGGGTTTGAAGAGCTTCACCCCTATCGGCCTCAAGCCTCTTGCGGTCTGTCTTGTGGGAAATCGAGCGCGGACGGTAGCAAGCAAATCCGAAAACACGCCTACCGGAGCGAGAATCTAGTAGCGTCGTAGCCTTATTCCGTGAAGCGTCGTGGCGTGAATATCCGCGATCGATGTAAAAGTTGATGATGCCATAAAACGCCCAGTATCCCAATCTGTATTGTCCTCTCCGAATGTCGAGCGTGAACCCGCACTGACATCCATGAGAATCATTCGTTTGGTAAAATCCTCTCGAATACATATTCACATCGAGCCTGCTGGAAGATCAAGAGATGTGGCTTGCATCACTTCGCTTCACTCTGTTTTTTCTGCGTAAGTGTTTCTCCCATCGAGCTGTTAGTCCGTGATAATGTCCATGAAGCTGGAGATTCAGGGGATAGCTCCTGGAGGACCCGCGCTTGGATTCGATCGGCGAGTCCGGGCTCTCGGAAATTCCCGAGAATGACTCGAATAGTTCCTCTTTCGGTTCCAGTTGCATTCCTTCCGGTCGAGTCTGTCAATCACAGGGTCATTGAGGGCAGTCCCGCATCTTCCGGAAACGCAGCCGAGATTTCCATCTCGCGAGAAGCTGGGAGCACGGTGAGCCTCGAACATTACTTGAGGACAGGATTTTGATTGAAACCGTCTCCGAGCTCAATAGCTTTATTTCATAACGCTAGGTTGAAGAGCCCGTGGATTCTCGACCCAGGGAATCCCGCCGCATAACTCATGGGTCCTACGAAGAAGAGTTTTCCGGGTTACCGACAAACCCAGGCGGAAGACCCGACGGAGGAGATCCTATGAGCTCGAGAATAACAGGTAGATTGGTAAATCAGCGAGGCTACCGCCGAGGATTGTCCATTTGGCATTGCACCCAAAGGCGAGGAAAATATCGTTGGTTCAGTCCTCACATATACATATAGCGGACGCTCCATCGGCGGCTAGCTGTCGCGATTGAATCAATCGGTCCCTCTGATGATTGATACTGTGCATGGTGAGAGTGGTATGAATGAGGTATAGGGAGTCATGAGAAAGTGGAATGAGCGAGTGACTAGGACTAAGTAACTAGTCTCCTCCCCAGGACGAGAGAAGTCTGCGACTCGAGATGGACGGTCGGCACTAGATTTTTGATGCCGCCGATCCAAAATCGATCTGATTGTGGCCTTTTTTTCAAGGAATGACTTCAGCTGCAGGTGTCCCGAGTCAGAAATACGAAATCGTCCGCTTCTCTGATCTGCGTCCGGAGGAGCGAGCTGAAATAACGACGATGCGAGTTGTAAAGGAAAATGTAAGAGAGAAGAAGATGGGGCGACGGCAAAAGATCCTCTTTCACCCACCTGGAACTTTTGGGTAATTCCTCGTCCTGATAGTCCTGGCGCGTTCTTGATCCATAGATACGGTGGCGATCCGTGGCTCGCAAGGGGGGCGTACCATCGAGCCAGGCAAATCGGATCGGGAGCTCGATACTTATCCTTCATCGGAGTCAGAGAGAGCCTACTCATTCTCAAGACTATCACACTCGCTTTTCAGTCGTCGACCCAGTATCAGGAGATGATCCTAGAGCTCATTCGGAGAGGCATTGAGAATGTCGTCGAGCCGCTGCTGATAGAGGGAATCACGACACAATCATCGGGGCTGGTCTCGACGCCTGTGCCGATTTTTTCTGGTTCTATTCCAACCAAAGGTGGAGCTTTTTCTTCTTTGAGCTCGACATCATCCTCGCCAAAATCAGCTTCCCCTTCAACCTCTTCCGAGTCGAATTCGAAATTTTTCGAGCAAACTTCAGCTTCTACCATCATGAATTCAGCGAATTCCACGGAAACGTCGGTCCCTTCTGACATGACTTCGGCACCTCTCACGGAATTCGCGTCTTCTTCGTTAGTTTCCACGCCATCTCCGGCCGCTTCTTCACAGATGGATTCAACGCCTCCTACACGAACTTTGGCCCCCCCAGAAGTGAGTCCCTCAACATCTACGCAACCTCCGGCATCTTCAGAGATGAATTCGACGACTTTCACACGCACTGCGGCCTCCCCAGAAGCAAAATCCTCATCTTCTGCACGGACTTCGGCCTCTTCAGTTATGGACTCGAGGCCTCCACTTCACACTCCAGCCTACACAGGAGTGAATTCCTCACGTCCCACACAAACTTCGGCCTCTCCAGAGATGAATTCGACGATTCTAACGCACACATCGACCTCCCCGGAAGCGAATGCCCCACCATCTGCACAGACTTCGGTATCTCCAGATATGAATTCAATGACTTCCGAACGCACCCAAGCCTACCCAGGATTGAATTCCTCACGTCCCACACAAAAGTCGGTCTTCCCAGAGGAAAATTCGACGACTCCTTCACACACTTCGACCTCCACAGAAGCGAATTCCTCAACTTCTGCACGGACATCGGTCTCTTCAGTGATGGATTTGACGCCTTCCAAACGCACTTCAGCCTACCCAGGAGTGGATTTCTCACATTCCACACAAAGGTCGGCCTCTCCAGGGATGAACTCGACGATTCTCACGCACACATCGACCTCCCCAGAAACGAATCCCAAACATTCCCCGTGGACTTCGGCCTCTCCAGATATGGATTCGACGCCTTCCACACACGCTTCAGCCTCCGAAGACACGAGTTCCTCACTTTCTTCACGAACTTCGGCCTCTTCAGAGGTGCACTCGACGTATTCAATAAACACTCCCGCCTCCCTAGAAGGGAATTCCTCATCTATCACGCGAACATCAGCTTCTACAGATATAGATTCGACGCCTTCAACACACTTCTCGGCCTCCCCAGAGGAGAATTCCCCCCCATCTGACCAACCTACGGACTCTACGGAGATGGAATCGACGCCTTCAACACACTTCCGGCCTCCCCAGAGGAGAATTCCTCCCCATCTGACCAACCTACGGCCTCTACGGAGAGGGAATCGACGCCTTCAACACACACTCCGGCCTCCCCAGAAGAGAATTCCTCCCCATCTGACCAACCTACGGCCTCTACGGAGATGGAATCGACGCCTTCAACACACACTACGGCCTCCCCAGAGGTGAATTCCCCTTCCACACAAACGGAGGCGCCTCCGGGGATAGATTCGACGTTTTCCACTCACACTTCGGCCTCCCCAGGAGAAGATCCTCACCTTCTACCTCAACTTCGGCCTATCCATAGATGGATTGAATAACCAACCAGCGGACTTCAGTTTCCGCTCTTGAGAATCCGACGCCTTCAGCGAAAAAAGCTGCTCTGAATGTGAATTCGAACCGCCACGAGACTTCCTCTGTATGTGGATTCAACGAGAGTGTCTGTCGGTGACGCGGCGACGATTTCGAGCAAAACATGAACTCTCTGTTACGCATCGCAGGCTCCTCGCTCGGGGCGTAGACGACGAGAGATGAGGACGTTGAGGCAAGCATGTAAAGCTAGAGCGATCGTGATCAAGATAGGTTTCGCCATATTTTTCCAGGAGGATTCCTGCTCATCATTATGACTCACATATCCCACTAGCTAATGAACCCGAGTTGCTCCAGCGACAGTTCCAGAATACGGTCGAATACTGCATGTTCAGACGAAAAGACGATCTGTACGATATCAATCATGGGTCCACCGATCGGCGGGAAGATGAACCGCCACCAAACCTTCGGTGTGAGCAGAATCATCGTCATCTCATGGGGTCGCATGAGAGCCAGGCATTATACAGGAGGCTTGGAAGCTAGGAGAATGAGTACGAGAGAGATTCTGCATACTTCTTTTTCGAAGGGGAAAAGCTCTTATAGATACTGAGTAGGAGGACATCGGAGATTGGCAGAAAGGAAATTCATGTGAGTCATTCCGTTCGAACGAATGTCGGTGGAATCTTCAGCAATCGAGACTAGTCATTTCATAGAAACGAGTACTCACGAGCTCATGTGGAGCGGAGGAACCCCGTGCTCCAGGAGCTACCGAGCTCTCCGAGGAGCCTGCAGGGAGCGATTGCTGCGAACGAGCGATGGATATTATTCTTCTTGGACGAGAGCCCGGCCTCGAATACAATGATTGGAATAGAGAAGAACGGATTTTTTTTCGAACCGTAGCCGCAAAGTCTTCCGGGTTATCTCATCTTTCACAGGGAGAAGCCTCAAGACCAATCTACCTCCTAGCCCCTGGAATGGGTCATACGATAATTTATTCGAGCTCGATCGAGACTTCGTAGGCGTCGGGCACAAGACCTCTGAGCAGGGGCACGCCAAAATTATTTTTGTTGGGAGGGCCAACTCGACTTTTGGCGGGGGTGTCACGCCTGAGATTTCCCTGAGATATTCGTCAGACCAAACCGGTATAGGAGGCGTTCTTCTTATTTGTCCGGGGAAACGTATGGGAGTTATCGTTGACTCTTCAAGCATTACCTTCCCCTCTATACTAGGCAACATCACATTCATCTCAGCAGCATGACGATTAACCTGCTTCTCTCATCTTCATTCTTCCCATCTTACTCCGAAGATTATCATCATTGTGACAGTTGAGCTGGGCGTATTTGTAGGGCTACCGCTTGGTTAGATTTCCTTAGCGGTTCCGAAAGAAGCTGTCCGCCTATCCCCAGACGCTTCTCTGGTGAGTCGTATTCTTCCACTCGATCTGAGTCCAACGCGAGAATTCTAGGAAGAGATTTCCCTTGAATGATGATTAACATGATACGATTTTCCCGCAACTCCGGCTGTCGGTCTCGGAGACGCATGGAAAGGCATCTCGTTGGCATCCCCTCAGTAGGAGGCAAGCAGATTCTTTCTGTGGACTCGTGTACTAACCTGACGTAATGGATTACTGTATTGATTCTATGCGCCATCGTCAGTATGGCACTCCCCGAGATTCATTTCTGAATGATCTCCTCGGTCTTGACGTATACCGAGACAGGCGCCCCCTCCTGAGCGCAAACCCGACTCTTCCTCAGCTCGGCGCTGTCCTACCGAGAAATCGCTACCACCCTCGGCAATCATCATATCGATTCCTGGAATCGGATTGTACAGGAGCTTCCATAGCTTTCAGCTTGGCTTTCCCCGGGAAGCTTTTCCAAACTTCGGAAACACATCTCAGCCTTGGACTCACACTCCAAGACTCTGATTCTCCAGGATGGGTAAAATTATTCGACTCCCTAGCAGGCCCGTAGCCAGGCCGAAAGTCTGGGGCTATAGCCTCACGTTTTTTTGTAGGGGTGAATCTAGCCTCATGGATAGCCTCAGAAACCGGAATTCGGTTCCGTCGAGAACCATATGTGGAGCGATAAGAGCTTTCTGCTAGATCTACGGTATTTACTTCCGTCATTCTCGCTCGCTCCAACGCTCTCGCTTTCTGGCCAACGTGCGCGTGAATCGCAGTCAGATACAATTGGGACTAATTTCTCAACAACAGAGTCCACACACTCCCTGGAAGTAGCAGGAGACTGAGCTTTTCTTCGTCGGTATTCCATACGTTGGGATGTGATACCCCTAATATAAGACATGAGTCTCGAGAATGAACTGTAGCATCAACGCGACAAAAAATGCCGTTCTCACTCGAAAATTGAGGCTAGCCTCAGTTTTTCGGATGAGGCTGAGCCTCATAGAGAGATATGTCTGGCTACGGGCCTGCTCCCACGCCGATCAACTCGCTTTCGAACTTGGTGCCTTGAAGAACTCGCTCGGTATGCGGGAAGCCAGCTTCGAGAATTTAAGATGTTCTGACGAACGCGTTCAGTGTATATGTAGCCGTCGGCACGTGAGTGAGACTCAGTCCCGCCGTCCAAACTCTCCCTTATGGCCACCGACACGGTCCTGCACAGAATTATGAAGATGTAGGTGCAAGCGTCTGTGCGAATTTCCAGCCACCTGGGAGGATCTGTATGAATATCCTATCATGAAACAGGAGTAGAAGCTCTGGTGTATTAACATTTCTGCCTGGCACTGACTCGTTTCAAGAAGTCTCGGGTGAATAACACGCTCTACGCAGGACGATGCAATGATTTCGGAGCTTTGGAGCGTTTCAGAGAAACGCGAGATGATCGGGGAGGGATTTTCTCGCTCAAGGCACCCAGCATGACGCCTCGTAACTCTCATACCGCCCCCGGAAAGGTTCGAGGGTGGAAGTTATCAGCTCATCATTCATCATCGAAGCAAGAATGCAAGAGGCGAGTCGTCCGGCTATACACCCGAAATCTACCTCCTCGATGAAGTAGGTCGGCCCGTGAAAGTAACGATAGCGACGACACACCTCGGTACTTTGTAGCAGAATACAATTCGGTCGATATGTCGAGCGGTCGCCAGGACGATGAATGACGTCACTGTATCTCTCTACCATCTCTCGGTCTATGGCGTTGACCCACATTCGAGTTTGAGGCAACGAGATAAGATGATAGCCTTTATTTTCATGTTCGTGCTTTTTCTCATCGAGGCAGTCGAGATCTCAGGGAGCGGCGTTTGATGGGAAACAAGCACTTTATGCCGCAGCTCCAGCCTGGACGAATTGCGGGACTACTCATAGCGAAGACCCACCTACATGTCCGCGACAAGACTCATTCTAGCATTGGTATTTCTCAACTCTTCCCCGAGTGACTGAACGTCCGGAGCGCCATCTGGAAGTATCGCTCCTCGCAAAATACGTAACCCACCCCGCCACAACATTCCGCAGCGGAATCGAGCTCTGGGGTTGCCCCTTGTATCTCTCCCTTCTGAGGTGAGACAGAGGAAGATATTTTTCCACCGCATGAAACTCCCCATCAGCTCCCCTCAAGAAAAACCAGATGGATGGACAAGACCTGGGACGTCCCTGTCTTCCCGGCGGATTTTATATAAATATGAACATATTTACATCCGGCGAATAAATGGATGACCATAAATTACGGTGTAAGGTGCCCTTGAACGCTGCCAGGGACCAATATTCGCTCCACGTTCCTGAGTTGGAGCCCTCCTACCGCGAATCTGGGCCACCGTCGAACCACGAAATCCGAGAGACAATTGATCCATCTCTGTACCTCGGAAGGATGCTGCTCGTCATTCTACATGGGTGGCTCGTTCTCGGTCGAGAGCACGTTGGAATTGAATATCATTGCCGGCTCAGGTAAGCCTGCCATTCTTCGTTTTTCCGTTCGTGTGGCGTCATCTCTGGCTGACTGAATCGCCCGTGCAAGTGAGAACCGCCGACCGTCCACGACGGTTGCCGCGAATGCTGACGCCACCCTGAAATTCGGTATATCGAAAGACACCATTGCGAAGAGAGTCAGCCGATCTTGATACGAGCAACATCAACTGTCGGAATCCGGTGACAGGGGAATCCTCTCTATTTGAGGGAGGTCGCTCAGCCCGAGCTTGGAACCGGATCAGCACGCGAAAAACGGTATCCACGATTACACGGACGCCAAAAGCGTCCGATTAGCCTACAATCTGAGATGGGGAGTCGATCTGTGTTGAATACGTACGTTTCTGGGGAGGTTTCTTTAACGATTTCTTGTGCGGAGTAACGAGACGGCGCGCTTCTTCCAGATCAGGGGTGATGTCCTTGTGGTGGCCATAAGCCGGTGGCCAGCCGCCTTGATGCGGTCGCACGGCAGGCGTTTGAACCCATCCCGTAAGCGGGTTCAAGACGGGTTTGAGCGATGGAGCTCCTTGGGTGAAATCAGATAATGCGGCTCGGCTCTCGGTTCTACTTTCCGTCGGAGGCTTCGGAATCTTATCGAGGTGACTACCCGCTCGATTGAAGTCGTTTGTGACGGATCCTGAATATGCAGACCTACGGTGCTCACGAAATGTTTCGGGATCTTCGCTAAATCTCAGCGGAGCGTCTCCGAAATCTGCCGCAGTGAATTGCTTAGAGATTCCCAGCTGATACCTCCTCCCATCGTTGATACTTCCGGGATCCCCAATAACTGGTTTCTCCTCTGAGGAGTCGTCTCGATGCTGCGGGAAGTTCTGGAACCTGAAAGGGCTCACCGTGAGCTTCCTCTAAATTCCTCCAGTCCTACGAATTCATATTCTTGGCGACTTCGATCCCATCCCTTACCCCGGGTTGGACAGAAAGCTCTCCGGGGTTTTCTGAAGAATGATGACGGGTAAAATATGAGATCGTTCATCGTCACGGTAGCTACCCTCGGTTCGGACCGCGGGCTCAGCTACGAACTTGGTCTGCAGATCCGCTGGAGCGTTCGAGAACTTTCCTGAACCTGGAAATCACAGTTGATCGCTCGCCTCTGATAGGGAACAAATCGTAGAACTCGATCGAATCCTACCCGCGGGACAACTCACCCTCTTGGTCGGACAAAACTCGGCCCGCTTTCACGAAGATGCCAGTATTTTTCATCGGCCTAGCTTCCGGTTTCTCGACGGGAGGGATTCGTTCAAGTTTGTTGAATGTTGGGTATCCCGGCTTAGGAGAGTCAGTTCGATTCTCAGGACTCCGTCGATATTCTCCTTGTCCATGGTATGGGGCCTGAGCTCCGGGATCGTCTTCGCGAACTTCGCCGTGGTACTGCTTTTTCTCCAAGACCGAGTTATCGGCTTCCCTTCGGTGAATCGGATCCAGTTCTCCATCTGCATTGGACGACTTGAGTCGGTGGGCTTTCACGTTCAATTCGGATCTTCCTGCTTCGGCAATTCCGAGTTCTTGGGCAGTTGTTGGACCTGGGACTTGATATCCGATGTGACGTTCGATTATGATGACTGGGATCGACGCCCCATCTGGTTCGAGATGGAGCTCCGATACGGCCCCGCCTTAGGACGAATTGGAGTGTTCTCAATCCATCGGGGTAAAGTTCAGATATATTGTCGCAGGAGAACCAAGAAGAATTCAATCCAGATTCGATTCGGAAAATAAGGAAACTGTAAATAATATGGATCTCACCGCCTGGAGCCCTAGATTCAGAGTTCCCTCTCGTAGACAAATGTGAAGTAGCTCCTCTTTCCCCGACTGCCGTGGGAACGTAGACGACCTTGATCTCTCGGGTATCGAAATTACGGAGCAGGGTTGTGGCGATCTTGTTCCCGTTTCCACGAGCGAGCGCTTCCTTGGAGGGCTCCCTCTCCGAAAGTGGGTGATCCGTCTCTCGCACCACCGGCTGAATGGGATAATCCGGTCGGAAAGCGGAACTTCCGATGTGACTTCTGGCGTATGTCTCATGGAGGCGAGGAGATCCGTTAACACAGCTCGGTATGACCGTCAGAAGAACCTAGATCACAGCGAGGAACATTAGGCGATCGAGCTCATTCAGCGGTGGAATACTAGGCAAGAAACACTTCTACTCGTCATCAGGAATCGTCAGGATCACGCACAATCACAATTCTCATCGTTGAATCTCTCCGCTCACAGAGATCCTGATTCCATGAGCCGAGATCGAGTGCTTCAGTCCACGACAGTAACCCACAAGAATACTACCACTTAGCGAGCAGCTCTTGACTGGCGGGGATTCTGAGCCGCGGCTCCGTGGGGCCGCTTTCAGGGACTCCGGGGAGGGCCGAACAAAAGGCATATCTCGCATTCATACGTCCACTGAAGTTTTTCGTCAGAGACAGAAGAGGCAGTCACGTAACTGTCGGCTCTTGTCTGCGAAGCTCGGAACTGATTATGATTTATGAAGAGGCGGAGAATTTCTGTAAGTTAGAGGGCCGTCGATTTTTGAGGATGATGGATTCTCTCTCATTGGAATACTGATACATGAGGATGGATCGAAAGTCTCGAGTCAATCGGATCGGAATCAACGAGCCTCAAGGTCTCGCGGCTTTGAGACCGGCCCTCCGTGATTAATGGAACCCGAAACATGATCAACCCTTCCACTAATCTCTTATTCGAAGCCACGAAAGGGGGACTTGACCCGAAGCCATTGGAGAGAATCGAGGCCACGAAGAAATCCCGAGTCGTACTCGATGACACTCCCGGCCAAGAAGCGCATCTCACCCTGCGCATCAGTGATTTAGCGCCACGAGGCTTTCAACCGTGTATTCATTTTGAGCTAACATGGCTCTTTTATCCTTTTAAAGACGAGAAAACAAAAGCGTCTTACGGCAGTCAAATCAGTGACGAGACCTTGTCCATATGGTGACTGTGGGACTTTCTGAATCTAATAAATCCGTCCTTCACGACCAAGCTGAGCACTGCTTCAATTTCAGAGAAGCAATGTATTTCCTTTCTAACGAGACTATGCTTGGTACTTTGGTCTGAACCGTTGTTGCGTGCTCTTCTTCCCGGGCTAGCCAACTGGTTCCTTGATTTCCATTCATTTCTGCTCATCTCGTCATATGCAATCGTTCGTTTCCATCTTGCATCCTAAGTTTCTGGCTCCGATGTGTCCTAGAAATATCGTCGTGGCAAAATCGGAGGCGATATTCGTCGAAACGGCAAGACCGAACGGCCGGCCCAGCCTGTAATTCCACAAAATATGATCAAAATATAATGGATATGCCGAAATGGCCCCGACCCGGCTCTTGTCCTGAGTTCGGAGATCTTCCCATCGCTTCCGTTGATCGGCTGGAGTCGCCTTGGTGCAAGAACTCTATTGCTCCGGTGCCGGATGGCACGTTCTTAGCGGATATCCACGCTCTCCAACTTTTCAAGACTGTTCCTTGATGCACTCAAAGACGAGTGAAGCCCGGCTCCTCGAAGCTCCTCCTGCCTCGACGAAGATCATGGGAACAAAGATTCTCTCGAGAGAGCGGTAGATCGGGGATCGAAGTCTTCATGAGCTCAAGAGCTCCCTGTCTATTTTACTGTAGGAAGCAAAACGGGTAGGAAGTGGGAACCTCTGGGTCGATGAAACTCCATTTTAGATTCGACGCCATTGGCGCTCGAAAATTCGTTGACGATGCGAGATGTCACGTTTTGGGGGACAGATTCCTGGCCATTAAGCCGCAAACAGTTCTAGAGAGACCGAAGAACCCTTTAATGTTGGTCTAGACTCCCCAGATGAAAGCGAGTTGAAGAAATTAAATTCATCACTGGGGATAAGCTTCTCAGACGTCCGAAGACATCGGTTTTTTTCGAACACCGAATCGGGGAATCGGTGCACGAGCGTGCGGAAATTATCCTCCGTGAGCCTGGAATCTCCCCCATTCAGATGCATGAATGAGTTGATGAACTGAAATCTCGGGTGACATCGAGAATGGAAGGATTGACGACCGCAAACGCCTCCCGGAGCTGCTCGAAGACCGCGTCAAAGAGAGGACAGAGAGTCATTCCATGAGATCATATTGGCATCCGTTTTACCCTGAGTCTGACCACTGAAGTGGCTTAGCCAGCGCATGAAGAAGAGACACAGCTGAACAGACATGAACAAACACCATCGTCGACTCATCTGAGAATCCCTTCCGCTCTTCGCAGAAATGCGCGAAGTGTGTCGCTGAACATGACCAGGATCAGGGCGAGCGTCGAGCCTTCGATCGCGGAGAGCTTTGTCAAAGATACGAATATCCTGAGGACGCCTGCTTCGTGGGAATATCCATGCATATATCTTAGAATCTCCACAAGTATTACGACACAAATCGGGCTTTATATTCGTATTCGAATTTGTATGTTTCAACGAAATGAATGATTGGCGCGAGGAATCAATCGACGACAGTTGAGTAGAGGAGCCGTCCGCCATATCATACCTCTCGGTCTCTCGGAGCCGGACTCTTCTCAATCCGAATGATGAATCGATGCGACTCAAAGTCCGAATGAGATTTCACCTGCGAAGGAGTAGCTGCCGGGGTCCCATTGCCCCATCGCACGGCAGCAATGTGAGTGATACGCGGCACCTTCTCATTATTTAGCACTTAAAGAAGAGGGGCACGATAAGGACGAACCCGTGTTAAGAAAGCATCCATTCTCTGAGATATTCCTCGAGTGAGAATAAAACCGACCCCATTATTCTCGATGATCAACACATAGCCAAGCGGACCGGCCGAGTAAAGTCGTGTCATGTATCGACCTCCCACTATGATCACAAAGAGTCTACCTAATAAATTAATCAAATCCATCTCAAAATTTGCGCTCGGGCTCAAGCGAGTGAATCTGACTTTTGAAGGGTTTAATATACCGTGGCCGTCCTCGTCAAAAAGGAGGATCTATCTATGGGTTTGATTCCGGATGGAGCTTCGCTCCGAGTCTCCATGTGACTCTTTCCGACGTCTGGAGACGCACAAAATCGAACAAACGGTGCCGGATCGTTGGTCCGGAAGTCAATCTCTGATATCGACACTCGCATTAACGAGCTCGCTCCAGCTTGATATAGGTGATGCTGATTATGCGAAGTGCGCTATTTACTGCCGAGACCATCCTTTCGGGGCTTCAGCTTCGCTTTCTTATACACCTCCTCATCAACATAAGTCATGTCCACCGCTCTATCGGGGTGCCTCCGGAGAAACTTGGCCAATAGTTCTTGATCGACCGCCGTAGCCGCGTTGAGACCGAAGAAAATGACGGACATGAATGCGACAAGCACTGTAGAGCAAAATCCTGAGATTGGCACAAGAAGATACGATATCCTCGCCGCAGTCGCTTTGGCGGGGTCCTCCAAAGCATGAATGGATGTAGAATTATTCACCAGGCCTCCCGCGGGAGCGTCAATGCATCCTCCGATAGAAGTTGCGAGAGTGCGGGAGTCCGATGTGAGTGACGTCGCTACAATGGCAATGCACAGCGTCTGCCCGACAATTAGTCCCAACAACGCAGACTTTCCGTTGATTCGAGGCGCCAGCATTCCGAGGGTGAAAACTCCGAGTAGAGGGCCGGAGAGAGCCCCGGACATGGCGAAAGCGGCTTTGATCAAGCTCTCGACAGAACCCGCGAGGAAAGCGAGACCGATCGACAAGAAGCCGTATGTCGCCGCTGAAAAGGTAAGACTTCGCTATCGGATCGGGCATGACTCTAACTTCGCTAACCAGGCTCAACGGAAGCCCTTCTCTGGTCGAGTCTTGGGAAAGCTCCGAAGATCGTCTACGGAAGACATCTCAACTGACCAGCGATTTTGGTGACGACGATCGCAGGCAGGGGTATGTTTACGAATTGGAGGAAGTCCTCGTAGGCCACCGCTGCCAGTGAATTGAAACCGGAGCTCATCGTCGAGAGGGCCGCCGAGAAAATCACAGCAACGAACAATCCAGGCAGACCGGGAGTCGATCCAAGAACGTCCATGACGAAGAACGGCATGAGCTGATCGGTTCTATGGATGTATCCCGCCTTCAGCGGATCGCAGTCGTAGTATTTCGCGTAGATGACCAGACCTTGGTGGAGGGAATTCCCGGCATTAGATAATAATCGATTCCGCTACGGGGCTTCCCTTCGAGAGTATCGAATCTCACCGGCGAGGCAGCCGAGGGATATGTTGAGCATGACTCCGGGAATGTTGCAGTATAACGCGATTTTAGCTTCCCGCAGACTGGAAACAGAACACAAACGTTGCACTTCGGTTTGAGACGTTCCGTAGGATCCCAGCCATACCATCGAGGTCCCTGTGGGAGGAAATTCGTCAGAGTCGCGGAAGGGTGCCGGGAGCAGCGATTTCGATCGAATGTATTCGGGCTATTGACAGAACTGGGTAAAGACGTTTGCCGCGGCATCCCGACCGAGGGGGTAGATCGATTTTTCTCACCGAGCAATACATTCCAGATCACGGTTCCTGAGCTGGGATCCCACCCCGAGTTGAAGAGCTGTATACGACCACCTTGGTCTGCTCTCGCGAAGACCTCCGTAAGACCGCCAGCTTCGACAATACCGGTCACACAAAGAGCAATCATGCCCACGATAGCTACTGACATCTGCATCACGTCAGTCCACACGACGGCCTTCACGCCTCCCTGAGGATACAGGGGTTGAGCCTCTACATACAAGTCGTTCCCTCCGAGGCTCGATGGACGACTCCCCCTCCCCTCCTCATATATGTATATGCAGAGACATCTCTCACCAATGTCGTGTAGAATGTACACAAAAGACCCAATCCCACAATCGACACCCACACGGGCACCCCGATGACAGGTTCCAATGCGAGGGATGGTCCGTACAGGACGACCCCCATGTAGAGTAGGTTGTTGATAGTGAAAGAAACGGCAGCAAGCATCCGAACCGAACGATTGAATCTCCGTTCGAGATACTACATGGAAGAAAAGACGATTTAATCTGGATGAGTCTGGCTCTATCGTAGAGTTCCCGCGCTCCGCATCAGTTCGTATGGCTGTTCTACTCCAGCGGCGATGGAAATCTTGAGGATGCCGGGCGCTTACCTCGTTCACCGAACTCAATCTAAGCTCGTACAGGACCGGCAAATACAGCTCGGCAGCTATGACGTTGGAAATAGCTAAGCCGAATATCGCTACCCAATACTGAGTCCCTCGGTAGAACATTTCCGATGGATAGCCCAAGTATGTGGTCGCGCTCTGGAACGAAGCCATCAACGACATTGCGACCGGGAATGCCCCGAGCTTACGGCCGGCCATGAGAAATTGCCCATTACTCATGTTCTTTCGATCCGTCCACGCGAAATAGACTCCGATCAGAGAAGACGAAGCCAGGACAGTCACGACCATGACGTAATCGAGCGGGGAGAATAGGCGTTCAGTGAAGCTCCCCATAGCCTCGGTGAGGGGTTGTTCGATGAAATTCTCCGACGGAAAATTTCGATTTTCCTGCAAACGTATCGTACATTTCTATATTCACCATAGGAACCTCTAGAACCCTGGAGTCTCAACGGTATTAGGACCTCAACAAGGTGATCCACATGTGAAGTGCGTGGATCTGGTCTTACCTGGATGACCAAAGCGAAGCGATTGTCTTCTTCCCAATGATTGCGGAGATAGACCCCGATGGACTTGAATGGAAGGATTGGGAGAGTTGCTTCAGAGTATTGAAGTGCCCTCTACGGTTCGATACACCTCACGATCGCACAGCTAGACACGGCTCCGTTATCACCAGAGCATCGTCCTGGTTTGGGGAAAATCATGAGCGGTCACTTGAAAACGACGATTAAAGATGCCGCCACAGCGGCTGGCAACAAACATTTCAATAGAGTCCCCGACGAGGATGCTTGGAATCCGAGACGTATGCCGTAAACAACGATTGCAAGCGATTGAGAAGAGCCCAAACAGATGTGCGCAACGTCGACGCAACATGTCCAACAGACCGCGGGAACAAAAATCGGATACGACCGGGGCGCAGCTGAGATCTTCCCCCATCTTTAGCCGTCCACCGCAGCGTCCACAGTCATGTGTGGTGGCTGAGCCTTTCCTTCATGCCCCGAAAATTGAAGCAACATGGAGGAACAGCTCTTATCAGGTTTCTCCCGCATTAGACGTTCGAATCGGAGCGCGAAAATACCTCAGCTCCGTCGGACCCACAGTCTTCGAGCGGGAGGATAGAAGTGATTGCACGATTCATTGAGAATAATGGTTCCTCGATAATCTCTCTCCGCTAAGTATAGGCAGCATGTTCCTTACTCTTCTGCCTCGCATGGAATATGAAGACGATACTGCGTCCATCGAGCTACGCAGGTATTCCGATGGTATATCCGATTCGAGATCCAACCCGAGGCTGTGGGGACAATAGAGGGAAAACTTGATGGGCTTGTCGGGAAGATCACACCACCCAGGAGATTGAAGGGTCGTGATTCGGTTCCTCCTGATATGGGATTCACCAGCTCCTCTTCTCCAGTCATCATGAGACCGCAGCGCGCATCCGAGCAGGCCACCTTAGACCGGATGATTTGTTTGGGAAACGTGGTCCAGGATCTGAATTCCCGTTCGAACTAGCGAAGGATCCTATCGAGCAGCGGTCCCGTTCGGTGGGATCCATGTAGAGATCACCAGGCATCATATCAGAAGTATTCTATCATAATTTATATTCTGTGAGATGCTCTGAGCCCAGCCCGAGTGCTACCGGGGTCGAGAAGACCCCGACTGATGAGTAAAGGGAGGGGATCGATACCAGTAGCGAAGTCCGGGTTTCCTAAAATCTTGAGTCACGTGAAATGCTTCGGTCAGCCTTCACGGCCTCTCAAGCAGTCAAGTTTGTAGGATCGTCTCTGATCTATTTAAGGCGCGGCGACAGGAGCAGGAGAGGCTAAAAGCGGTAGTCCCCACCCTAAATCTTCTGCCGTGAACATCCCAATACGAGCCCTTCCTCGATAGAAACTCTCCTGCCGGAGGATTTGAGTCGAATAGGAGCCCGTCTCCGAGAAGGACCCTCCCGGGGGATCTGAAATGGAACAAATAGGGACTCCGGTGCAAAACGTGATTGACCGAGCTTTTCGAACTCTTCCCCCCATCATCGCCGACCTTGCGCAATTGCACACCCTTCCATAGAGAGTTCCTCTTTAATTTTACAGACGCAGGATCGATCCCGGTAGAGGTGAGTGATCACAGTGATCACACGTGGAGGGAGATGACGATCTCACGCGAGGTCATTTCGGATGAAGAAAATTCAACTATTTTTTTTGGTGTGGCAGCTCGCAAAGGGTGACCTTATGATTCTCAAAAGGAACTGCGAGTGCGGAAAGGGGGAGGGGGACTGAGGGGAAGGTAGGAGGAAAGGTGAAAGAGCCATAGGAAAAAATGCATTTACGCACTACCCAGAAGAGTGGAAAATTCTACTGGAGTGTGGGGCTCATGTACATAATACCCACCAAAAAAACCTATGCCTCTTTACCTGAAGAGAGAGAGCGGATAGTGTTGGATTTGAAGAGTTTCGGATCATACGTTGGAGGGAAGGCATGAGGAGGAAGGGCATCCCATGGACGGGATGTGCGGGGGAAAAAGTGGAGGCGCATTTAGCAGTACGATTGGAGGAAAGTTGGACAGTGTAGGGATGCCGCTTAATACCCTCCCTGGTTACACGGGCGGGGACCAAAATAGGGGGAACGAGAGACGAGATTTCATCTGAGCATTCTCCATGGAAGTATCGATAAAATAGGCAGAGGTCGGTAACTTATAGATCCCTTGATAGTGTTGCAGTCTCATCGCGTTCCGGAATCTCGTCACACGACGACGATCGATCCCTTCAATCGAGGTCACTCAGTCACACGAGATAAAACCTACAGTATGCAAGTTGCCCGGAACCAAATCAGATTGAGCGTCTGGCAAGATTGTCCCCCGAGAGCACGCCCAAGAACACGCGAAGTAATGATAATGAAAGACGCATCGACACCGGGATACACGGACTATCCCTGAGAGAATAAATGCCTCATTCGAACCAGTTCGCGCCAGAGCAGTTTCATCATCACCACTTCTTTTCTCAGACATTCGACAGAAGTATTTTCGAAAAATTCGACCTTTATTTCACAAATCTCGCTATTTCCTCATGTATGTCATTATGAGGTATCCTGCAGCACCGACAACGAGAAGAACCGCAAGGACAATCAGGACGATTGCCCATGCGGCCAAGCCTTGATTCACCACTTCAACGGTGAGCTTCAAGGCAGGTTTCGCCTTCATTTCCTGGAATGACGTACAGCAGGAATGGAGTTCAAATATGAATGCCAACATGGATCTAGACAGAGACTCATGCATATTGCATGTTAATCACGTGAACCATTATACCAAACTCACGTCGTATATCGCTTGTTTAATGTCGTCGGCTTTGTCCGCCAATGCGCTTCCATCAAGGACTGTAAGACGGGGTAAGAATCTCAATCCTGCATACAATCTAGGAAGTCCGTGAGAGGAACTAAACCGCCTGCTTCACTCACTCTGTGCACCCTTGCTGACGAAGAACTCAATTGGCGCAGAGAAGTCGAACTTCTCCAACGTTTCAATCTTGTCGAACACGAACGTTGTCGTCAGGAGACCTTCGAGGATTATGAGAGTTCAGAATGCGTCGTCCGTTATCTTCCATCTTCTTCATCATACGTCTCTTGAACACCTCAACTGAATGCGGGCTAATGGAGGAGCTGACCTTTATCGCTAGCGCCTTCCGCGTCAGCCTTCTTCTTCCCGCTGGAGTCTCCCGCATCGGCCTCTTTCTTCGCGGTGTCGTCGTCGGTCTTATCTCCTGCATCTTTCGTCTTGTCCGCGTCTTTCGCGGCAGCTGCCCTTTTCAGCAACCTCCTCAGAGAGGCTCTGAATTTCTCTGAAAGGGAATTCCCCAGGAATTTCGTATTCGAGAAGAGGCTGAAGGGTCAATGACCAGGGCAACAGACCACCAATCATAAGTAACTATCTATCCTTTAAATTTTCTCCATAATTATCCTGCAGCTGGGCGATTGATCCGCGTGCCCATCTTGGCATTGAATGCGTGGTTCAATTCGACTCAATCCATTCTCCCGTCTCCCAGGAGCATTCATGTCTTACACTTAAAACCCGGAATGAGCTCTCAACAGCTATTCATTTTCTCAGTTTTCAGATAGGCACATTGTCTCAAAAATGTCGAGAATATCGCTAGTCGGGAGATTCATGCGAACGCACGACTCGTGGGCAGGGCTATGAAATTTTTGCGACCGATTCTCTCTGGGGAATCGCCCCGCGATGCCGCGAAATTTCATCTCTGCTCCTGGATATCCTCGAGATCTGTTTTTGGAATTATCAGATAAATAATTTCACCGATTTGACGAAGCTGCGGACTATCAGACTTGTCAGTCGAAGCACCGCAGCTCGCTAACGCTTCTTTCGACTCGACTCTGACCGATATTCATGCCATCGTCGAGACCAAGGGTTGGAAAACGCGAAGGTATGCAGTGCTCGCGTCACAGGTATCATGCCTGATCGCGCCCGCGGAACCCGATGCTGTAATCACTAGAGCCAGCAGGCGAAAAGACACTGAAATACCTCAGAATAGGCACCAAAACTAGGCAGAACAGGCGTGATAGGCAGCGCAAACGCCGCATCAGACCCTTCGTCAGTGCCGTTTGATGAGAACTTTAGTGGCATCATTAGGTAGCATTTTACACCATCGAAAAAAGTTTGACGTCTGGCGGGCCATCGGATTCTATCGGGAGCAGGATGTGTTCCTGGAGCATGGGTTCGCCGACTCTATTCATCGCCAAGTCCTTTCGTAGAGCCTGAATTTCCCCGAAATTCCCATAATTTAGCGTCTTGGTGGCTCGAAAAGGCACCTTAGGGGCGGAAAAACTTAACAGGTGTTTTTGATGGAAAAGCTTCGAGAAAGGCGGCAACAGGTATTGATGGCAAAATTCCTGAACTTCCGAGCTCTACTCATCACTCAACGGAAAGCCAGGCTTCCGCTTAGAATTGCCGAGATGTCCAGAGCGTCTCCATGCAGTCTTCGGTCCTCACCCGAAGTCGGAGCGCTCAAATCAGTTTCAACACACGGCGCTGAGCGTCAAACGTATTCCAATGGGCCAGGAGAGCTCGGTAATCAGAACGAGACCGCAGCGTCGGCGTTGCGATAGGGACCCTCTCGACAGCTCCCTCATTCTGATATTTCCGCGTGGGCTCGGAGCTCGGACACGTCGAGGAGCCGGTTCCCCGACTACCATTCCGTTTCCCGGAGGTTTTTCCGAAGGCCAGAGAGCCTTCTCCCGATACTCATGCTCATCATTCGTCATCAAATCGGGCACTGTGTGTGTGAGAATCAAAGGTCTTTCTTACCTACATTCCCGGACTTCGGCTGCCCTCCCTCTCCAGGGACGTCCAAAGGCTGTTGCCCTCCCTCGGAGACTCCTCCTTTTCTTTTGGCTTCCGCCTGCTTCTTGGAGTCCTTAGGATCTTCCTTCTGATCAGGAATGTCTGACATCTCTCTGTCCGTTTCGTTATCCGGCTGGTTGACATCGACCTCCCTGTTCTTAGGGCCCTCAGGATTGATTTCTTCTCCGTCGGTGGCGGGCTGGCCTTTATCATCCTCAGCATCGGGCTGCTCAACAGGTTTCCCTGCATCCTTGTCTTTTCCACCGGTTTCCGGCTTGTCCGAGTCCTCTGCAGCATGCGGCTCCTCCTCAGCTTTCTCGGAATCTTTGTCCTTATCCTGCCCAGAATCCGGCTTCTCTTTTTCATCCTCAGAACTTTTCTTCTTTTCCCGAGTGTCCGACTGATCCTCTTCAGTTTCTGGAAAACAGTCAAACCGAAAAGTGTCTCATGACATCGATGCCGGTCTTTCATCGTGCGCCCCGGAATGTTTCATCTGGAGCGGAATCGCAGACCGAAGGTCGAGTATTAGATTTCCAGGGTCTGCTTGCCGAAAGTCACCAGTACTGCATTCGGAATCCGGATGTCCTTTCTCGATGGAAGGCATATTCTCCTGCACGATCAGTCGTACATCGCAAATATTTTTAGGAAAAAGACGGAGGATCGATATTTGCTCTCAGAGCAAGGAGCCTGGAAGTATAAAAGGCCCACCCCGTGGGGCAAAAATCCCAAAGATAGTTGAGCCTTGGGAAAGAATCCGGGGCCTGTGTAGGGGAGGCAGCCATTTGAGGGAACCCTCCAAAATTACGGCCAGATTATCCCGTAAGTCCACGATGTCCGGTTGCCCTCATCGGGAGATCATCCCCTGCCGATTCCCGGGGCCTCTCACGACAACGGGATGGATTCGAGCCTTCATCGAAAGCGATTTTCACCCCTCGAATCGTCAAACGCCTCTTAAAGCAACTCGCTCTCTTAAGTTTTACCTTTATCATCCAGCAGGGTCATCGCAACTTTCTCTATCCCACCGACTACGACCTCGATCACTTCATCGTAGTACTTCGTATCCTTCGCCCGGTCCTTCGGATTGAATTCATCAAGTTAAGACTCGGCCTTATTCTAATTGAGGTGTGACATTGTCCGATTCTATCAAGAAAAAAACGAAAGAAGAAGAAGAAAGCCGAACCTCATCCGGGGTTAATTTGATCACATTCACAATGTTCTTCTCTTGGTCTGCATCCAAGCCTTTGCTTCTATCCTTCCAAGCATACTTCCCATGCGCAACGATCATGTGGGACGCTGGAAGATACATTAGCTCTAAATCCCTCATTCCCTAACGGCCAAGAATAACGCGTAATTCGATTCGTCAGGATGTGTGTCCGTCTTCCATCTGACGAGAGGCAGGATGCAGCTCCCTGAGAGGAGAGCTGCCTCTGGCATGGGCAGATTGCATGAGAACTACATCAGATTCGCAGAATTACTCTCGCGGGACTCACCGAACAAGATCGCGACGAGATAGACTTGGCGTCTCATTCTCGACCTCGTCAAGAGATATGCTGCTCCTGAAGAAAACCTCTTCCTGGCGAGAGGCACGAACGCAGGGCTGAAGTCGCGCGAGACACCTTTGCTCCGGACACAGCGCGATTCAGTTAAGAATGTGTGCACTTATTCTACGAGCCATAGCGATTGAAAATTTAGAGCCGAAACTTCTTATAGCCTCGCTCACTTGCTTTTACGAGTAGGGAGGGCCCGAACTTAAGGAATGAGTCTTGGAACGCCATGCCATAGCGGTTTTATCGTTCCTATCGTTGAATGACGTGGCGAACTCTAGGATGCCGATTCCGCAAGATGGGCAGAAATGCTATATGTACACCTAGGACGGCCTCGAACTTGACAAGTCGAGTCGGTGATTCCCACGAGGTTCGCATCGCGAGCGTTCCAAGTACGGAAGATACAGACAAGTGGGCCGCTCCGCCGGCGTGAGAGATCCTCCGCTGTCCCGAAACCGATCCCTCGACGCGCGAGCGGTGCGCGACGGAGCGCTCCGCCGACGCTGCAATCCGGCTGGACAGGAACAACCAGGAGCAGAGGGTCTCCAAGCTCGAGTTTCGAACCATCAAGCTAGTCATGGACTCGGAACGCCTAATTTGACATTGACGGAGATGACGATGAATACTGGAAAGCTCCTCGTGGGGTCGGAGCCGACGCTCGTCAATCGAGGCCGATAGCCTGTCAGGTCACGTGTCGATGTTTTCACTTTCGGCTTCGAGACTTTGTACCCCGGTCGGATCGTTCACTGGCGCGGCTCCAAATGCAAAACTCAAATGGGAATCGAGGCGTCAGGAGACCATGTGTGATTCGAGTTCGTAGCCAGATTTCGATTACAAGCGAAGCTAGACGATAAATTTCTCTCCAGCTCAGGTAGAGGCGCCTTATCTCGAATTTGCTTTCCCAGTGAGAAAACCACAGCTTTAAGGTCGGATATGGCCGTGGTGTTCCACTTAACAGCTTCGGGTGTGTTCGATGGAATCGAGCCTGTCAGAATGTTGTGAAACAGTGATATCATTCATTGTTCAGATCGGGCGGCGAGACATTGTATTTGAATCTGATCGGGACCTCAAGCTCAGTGGACACGTTATAATGCTGAAAGCTCCCTGATTGAGAAAATAAATCTACTCTTCTCGGGACGCATCCGATGCTTAACGATTGAGATCTGAGTTAGATCACATGACAATGGATTCGCTTTCGAATGTTTCAACTTCAAATCTGGCCTTCGTTGCACGGCGAATTGCGGATGGCACGATGTTGGGTGATATCAGCCCACAGCTTCCCTCTGCGACGATTCCCAAGTCAAGAGTTGAGTTCGGGAGAGGGCATCTCCACGCCGCGTCGCCGAGAGGAATTTACAGACCAGCGTCACCTATGAAGCTGAGCCATTCTCAGTCTCTAAATACTACATTTCGCGCTTCCTGTTCCCACCCGTCAAGCTGCTGAGATCGAACTGCAATACTCGCGCTCCATCCCGAGCTCGAATTGAAAATATCAGGAACCTCTTTTCTCAAGTCTGACTTGATTTTATTCCCGACCGACTGATGACCGTTATGTTGGATCAAGACGGGCTGGTACGCTGCCCAAAACTGTGATCCATGATGCCCCTCGATGAATTGCATGCGATCCGCGTCCTGCGATTAGGTTCGCGGAGACTCCGTCATTTTCACCTCTTCGTATATCCTCACGTAGATGATAACATAAAAGCCTCCGATATCAATCCTTTCCGATAAATGGATCTCACCGCAGGATTTTAAGGATCGTCCTCGCGCTGGCGCCGTCTCCTCGCAATCGTTATCGTCAGAGCTGTGACACAGGCAACTAGAACAGCGATTCCGATCGCGATGGTCACGTACGCCCAAAGAGGCAGTCTTTCGGAGGATTCGCCTTCATCGAGTACCGCGAGATCTATCCTCAAGTCCGAAGCCTTGACTGCCTGGAATTGGAGGTTTTGCAAGCTCTCGCCTATCTCACGCCAGTCGAGAAGACCAACGAGGGCACCCGGCGATGAATAACCCGCGTTTTTCTCAATGTGTCCGAGTCGAACTCGGGATTGAATTCTTCCGACTGAAGATCGCAACGAATATCACACCCACCTGGAGAATTTCAGCCCTCAGACTATCAGAGCGCTTCCTGAACTCTCCGACTGGAATCACTGGAAGGAACTCTTCGGTCTCACTCGAATTCCGATCTCAGATGGCCCGCATGCATCATTCCCTAATTTCCTCCCTGAGGGGGGGTGGGGTCGATAATATCTGCTACTAACCTTCATCTTTGTTATTTCGAACGAAAAACTCGACGGGCTTCCTCAGATCGAGCACTCCCGGCTCATCTTTCACAAAGATGATCGTGATGTCCGGAGCTACTACTTTCCCCTTCTGGCTATGAGGGTTGCGGGCTCCGGTATTTCCCCGGCTGACGGGCCCCTCGGCTCCATAAAAAGTCGCACTGTCTCCTGTTTCTTCGGAACTCACGGATTCCCGCTTCATTGCCGGGTCATCCAGGCTCTTGCCGTCCTTCCTCCCCCTTCCGCCGAACATAACATCCGCGTTCTCGGATCTCTGATCCTTACTTCCGGCGTCCGGGTCATCCGATTCCTCAGCATGCTCATTCCCTCCATTTTCCTCCGGTTTCTCGCCATCTCGATTATTTTCCCTCTTCAGCTTCGTATCGTCGAGTTTCGCGGCTTCCCCATCCTTTCTCTTTTTATCCGCTCCGTCCGCGTTCCCGCTCGCCTCGTCCTTCCCTTCTTCGTGCGGCTCATCCTGGTTCTCGGCTTTCTCATCCCTATCAGCGTTTTTCTGGTCTTCCGGTTTGTTGGCTCCTCGATCCTCTCCATTCATGTTCGGATCATTAGGGTTCTCGCTTTCATCATCCCTCCCGCCTGAGTTCCCGGCTTCCTCTTTCTCCCCTCTTTCGTTTCGGTCATCCGGCTCCTCTTCTTTTTCTCCCTCTGCTTCTTTTCTTGGATCATCGGCTCCCCCCTCATCTCTTCCCCCTTGTTCGGGGTCATCCGCATCCTTGGCATCTTCCTCTGCCTTTTTGTCCGGATCATCGCCTCCCTTGTTCTCCTCATCCCTTCCTGCTTCGTTCGAGTCATCCGGGTTCTTGGATTCTCGATCCTCTCCTTTCTTGTTTGGATCATCGGGATCTTCTTTCTGCCCATCCTTCCCAGTCTTGTCGGGGTCATCCTGGCTCTCGGTTCCGTCATTCCCTTCTTTTTTGATCTCCTCCTCAATCTCCTTCTTATCGTCCTTCTTTCTTGTGTCTTCTGTGTGGATCAAGAATCCCATATAAGAACCTTGGATGGTACTCAAGGGTGGAGGAGGAACATTTCGACTTCATATTACTTTTGCACCCGACCTTCTTTCATCTCTCGGATTATCGTGGTAGAAACTTTGTGGATGGCGTTCATCAGAGCCGTGGAGATCTCTCCTGTCACAGTCGCATTGTCCAAAAATTGCTGCTTTCGGAAAAATCGAGCTATAAATCTTTGTTCGCTATACGAGAGATTATCTTGATGGAGAAAATTACGATCCGAACCTGATCGACTTTCAAGCGGATGAAGTTTACGATGTTCTCTCTCTCCACGGCCTCTAGTTCACTCCGCCGCTTGAAATCAGGTGACCCAAGAACGGCAAATGAGCCGGAGGCTACTGGAAAAGATATTTGCGCATGAGATAGTTCAACTTGGATGTCTGAGACATCAAAATACGATCGCGGCAAGTGTCGCCGACCCCTGCCGGGGGCGGGAATGGGAAGTTATGAGTAGGTTAGGTTACCCTTCGAGATTGAGGGCACTCGCCCCGAAAACCCCGGGGTACGGTGCAGAGCGGCCGATGGGCTTCCGCCCGAACAAGCTATCACTTCCAACGCGCAACTCTCCACCGAAGATAGGCCAGAATTTCCTGCTGGCTAATTCCGACAGCCTTGCAACCTTATTTCAGAGGTGAGAGAGATGAGACACTCACCCACGATGAGCACTCCGAAGTACATCTGGAACTTCATTATCAAGCCTCTTGGTGCTTGCGGGTGTCACGCTCGATGGTTCCCGAACCAGTTTTGATCTCCCTCCAGTAGAATATTTCGGTTTTCCGCTCTCAAAATTCTTGACCAACAATAGGCAAGCAGAATGATAGTCCCTGTTGATTGATTTAGGACTAACCGGGCACTGTGATCTTGGAGAAAGCCGCAGAACCTTTTCGAGGATGTGTTCGTATGACGAAATTTCTCGAGTGCCAGGCAGTTCCTCAAAATTCCTACGGCGCTACTAGGGGTTTGCTGAGCTTGCCCTTGTGAGAACAAAAGGATTCAGACCAGATGCGCTCCGACAGATACGACTGAACGCGTTCGGTGCGATAAGTTTCCCTGCTAGCTTCTAGTTCCTAAGTCGGGAACGGAATAAATGATCTCAAATAAGAGGATAAAATCTCGAACTATGAATCACCGCTCCAAGCTTGGCAGAATCCAGGGTCTTTCATTTTGAGCTCATGGCGAGTACTACACATGAGTCAGATTTCCGACGTTGCAGGGATTCATAATCCCTGTCTTGGGCATTGAGCTGCAGCTCATAATGTCCCCGTTGGCAAGCTCTCCGAATCTGTTTCCCCGTCCGCGGGTACTGTCTGTAGCGGACGGGGGGTCTCTTCTTCGAAGATTAGTTACAGGCACGACAAGCTCAGAATGCCTGCGATAATTCCGGATTATTCTACGGGACGACAGAAATCCGTCTGAGGCAACACCGAGATCTCAGAACTAGAGCTACCTACCGGGACGGAGTTGCACGCTTGAGTGATCCTCGGGAAGTCGGTCCAGAAGAAAATTCTGACCGCGCTGCTGTCAGAGGGAAATTCTGCTGAGAGACGACTCCCTCTTGAGATGTCCCCGAACCGATTGATCATCAGGGAGGTCACCTCAGAAGAACCATGCCCTCCGGATGTGCGAGTTCTTTGCAGAGGTCGAGAACGGGATCGTATGAATTGCGATGGTGTCAGGTGTCAGTAGCAGTTGTCATAGCGGATGACCCGCTCCTGGATGTGCTTCTGCTTGGACCGCTCCGTTCGACCGATGAGCTCATCCCACTCTCAAGAGAACCCGATTCTAAATCGCAGTGTTTCCATTTTGGAAATCGCCCCCGTCAACCTCATCGTCAGATGTCGATCTCGTCCCTGTCGCCCCTGAGTCATTGACGAATTATCCCGGAGAGACCAGTAGAGCGATCGCTTTGAATCAAGCTACTCAAGCTTCGTTCGGCTCGCCTACCATACTTGTGATGGCTGCTCGGAGTTCCACGGAGAGGGCGGAAAGGCGGTCATTAAGAGTGTTCTACCTCCGATCATTCAGCTTCAGGAGTAATAATTTCGAAGGGTCGACCAAGAGAACATAGAGCTCGAATTCCGAGAACCGGGAGCCGTCGGCTTCTTACGAAACTGCCCTCTTCGCTGAGGGCCTAGAGACGAGAATCGGAGGAGAAACCTGCAACAACATGCACTAATCCGATTGGATGACGGTGGTGTGCTTCATAAAGATCGTATCAAGTCCTTTGCTGGCGCTTGTTGTTCGCATTGCATTCTCTCATTGATAGAATCCGGGATAATTGCAAGGGAAAGGCGATCGACGAAAGCCTTCTAGCAAAACCACGGGATCTATGTGAGGCTCCTGAGATCACCGAGATGAATTTCATAGCGCTTTCGTTATAGATAAAATTGCCGTAAGACGGCATCGCTGCCCTCCAGTCTAGAACGGTATCGAGGAGTCTTTTTGGGATTTCTACTTTAACAATCGGTATGAAGCTTCTCGATTCAAGCCTTGGTGACGGTTTTTCGGCACGTGACCTGCTGGACAGTTCGAGATGAAGAAGTAGTCGGTCTTAGCTCAAATAATAACGATGAAAATGATCACTCCCCTCCCTGACCTTGAGGGCTTTGACCGTTCCGGTCGCGCCTGGAAGAGAATCCTGTTTGACAGCAAGCTCGTTGTTCCAAACACAACAACTCAGCGCAGGCCCAGAAGATCAAAGTAGTTCTGGCGAGTTGTTGATGAGACTGCTTTCTATAATACGCTGCGATTTCTGGCACCGCGTGTCATGAGAGAGCTGCTTGTTTCAGCCGGAGAAAAGATCGCACCACTGGACAGCTCAAGGTCCGTCTTGTCATGCATCAAAAAGATGCGTTTCGAGCTCCGTGGACGAAGTCGACTTCGCGGCGAACTTCAGCCGGATCGAGAGAACAGCTGCTCAAATGATGGCGAGTATTTTCTGCGACCATCTGAGGAGGACTCCTCCGCCTCCCAGAAAATTCACAGAAACAACATCCGAATCCTCCACATGGAGACGAGTCCAATCGTCTCGAACGGTAAATCATGCACGTGCTATCCAATGGCGGTCTAATCAGGCGATGAACTCTCATATGAGGCTTCCACGGGATACTCTTGATGTCTGAGTGTCTCCATGGTATGTCGAGCTCTCCATTTAAAGAATGGGGCCTTACTTTGTCAGATCCTCTTCCTCATCGGAGCTCACCCTAGTGCGTTCCAAGAGTCCTCGGGTAAAAAGTTCTGCCTACGCTCGCGCAGAGGCCGACTCAGGATTTCATCTGACTGGATGGCTACGATGGATTCTGAGCTCGCGTCCTCAGAACCCGGGAAGTTATTCATTCATACGGGTCCTGTTAGAACGCCTGAGTAGGTACGCAGCATGGTCCACCGAAATCGGATATCCGCGAAAACATCTTTCCTCCATTCCTCGGTTCGCTCAATGAACAGAATCGTATGATATGCGATAACCAGGATAATCCTCAATCGAGCAAGCCAAGTTCGATAGTGTCGGTCCTGATCTCGAAGCCCCCCCCCGTCTCTTCGTCGAGGCTCCTGCGAAACGAAGCCCTTGATTTGCTTCTGCGGGTGCATCCGCTTTTTCTCGACGCTACATGTTCTGTTGTCAGAATTCCGGCACTCTCGCTCGAAGTCCGACCGTAGACGAGGTGTTACATGTTGGATTTGTTCCACCTGATTATCGGAAATTCGAGGAATCCCTCACAAGTAAACATTCTTTTTTAAAAATGACAATCGTCTGGTTTGACATGCTTTTCTGAAAGTTTCCGATTCCGGAGCAACCCCGAGTCGTTTTTCCCTGCTGTCCTGCATTTCATACCCCTTTCCAGCAGGCTCCGAAACCCGGAAAAAAACACCAACTACATTGAAATCCGGGATATTTTTCTCGGATTTTGATGGAAATGTTTTTTCCCCAGGTTCCGAAGCCCGGAAAGACCCATTCCCATTGATATCCGAGCAAAATATCCCGGATTTCGATGTAAATGGTGTTTTTTCCGGGTTTCGGAGCCTGCAGGGAAGGGGTATGGAATGCAGGACAGCAGGGAAAAACGACTCGGGGTTGCTCCGGGGCTCGGAAACTTTCAGAAAAGCATGTCAAACCTGGTGATTGTCATTTCCAAAAAGAATGTTTACTTGTCAGGCTTCTGTATCCCGAGCGCGCGACCATTTTACCCTCGACCCATGATTTTCTCCTCGATTTCGGACTTTTCCATCCGACGGATTGATGTCCTGAGACCGAAATTATAATTCATCCTTCGCGAATCGCTGCGCTTCGACGAAATTCCCGAGCGCTCGGGACTCTCCGGACTCGCCTTCGTTCTTACTTTCACTTTCAAGGAAACGACCATAAGCGCCGCTCCACAGCGATGAAGCAACGCCGATGAACACATTCCATCGGCAGCACAGCATCGATGCAGCTAGAGTTGAACTGGTATTAAGGAATGTGTCTCCTGACGAGCCCCAGATCATATGAGAAACCCCCTTGAGCCTCCCGATAAAAATATTTGCCACAATCCATGGAGTGAAAGATCGAGTCGAGACTCCGGACACCCCGCGCCTCCCGACTTGTCGAACGGGAAACCAGCCAGGAATGATTTGGACGAAATCAGACGGTGGAGGGATTAGACGCTCACAAGATGAAAAAACAAGGAATCATTCATCAGGATTAAAAGTCCTTCTTTCACGCAAGAACAAGAACATCGAGCTGAGGCTTCGCGGCTTGAGAGGCATTTTGTTCCCCTCTCGAGAGGAGATTGCTCCCGGGAATTACATTCTGTAGCAGTCAACTCGACAGAAAAAGCGCTGAGTCGATTGCTCGGGAACTGGAGCAATCTAGCTCCGGGATAGCGAGTACCGCGGTGCGTCTCTGAAGCTCGAATCGAGGCCCTCGGACCAGATTCACCGACCTCGACGGCTCGTTTTTGTGTATCCATGAAAAGCTACGAACATTAACGAAGCGATTCAGCGCACAGAATATTTCGGAAAAGACGCCGTGAGTAGCGTGGGACTGCTATCGACCGTACCGCAAAACGCTGGCGGAGGCCTCGGAGAGTTCAGCCCTTGAGAGAGCGACTTCGAAGCGATGTCTCGGTTTTCCGAGAATGCAACTTCCAAGAGATCGTCTCTCGGCCATCACCGAATGGACAAGCGATCATATCCACCAAAGCCGTGACTATCGTTTCAGTGGAGCAAATCGTTCATGACTTTCTCTCGTAATTTCTGCGTAATCGCACCGCGCAAAAAACCGGCGGCCGGTTCCGAATCCGGACTTGTTTTTCATCTTGGCCCGCTTGTTTGTTTCGGATGTGGACGGCGGCTCGAGACTCGCCCATCAAATGCTCTTCTCCCGTCATGTCGCGAGCATCTTCCAGCTCCGGCTGCCTGGATGACCGCGTAGAGTTGCCAAAATCATTCGAGAGAAACAACGTCCGAAGTAATTACCATCACCCAGCGTCCGAGTACTTCTCTCCTCCCTTTCCATCGGCGTCGGAGCGCCTGTATAAAACGGCTCGAGTCTCCGGGTAGGGCATCGAAACCTCGAAACCAACGCTCCTTCATCATGTTCAAGACCTTCGTGAGTATCTCTCAATCGCTCACGAGGCTACTGCTCTCAATCCAGCAAGAGTTGAAATTTTCTGACCCAGGTCTCACCGCTCGCTTGCCTTCATATTCACAGGTCTTCGTTGCCCTCGTGGCCCTCATCGCCGTCGCCAATGCTCAGGTCCTCTACGGAGCGTGGGGCGGAGCTCCCACCTGGGGTGGAGTTGCTTCCGTTCCCGTAGCCACCGCTGGATGGAACGGTGTTGGTGGACTCTACGGTGCCAACTACGCCTGGTCGGGAGTCCCCTACGGTTCGGTTGTCTACAAGAAGTGAACCCCTCCACCGTTGGGCAAACGATAGCGCCCGTTATTGATCCTTGCTACTGACCATCGTCCGGGAATCACGCATTAAAAACTGATGTGAATAAAACTGTGCATTAACTCACTCGTGGGCTCGTTTTTAGCCGACATCGTTCACAGACCCTGTGCGGAGGATTCTGATCATCCATACAGTTTGAGTCCTCTCTCGCGATTCCGATTATCCACACATTCCGAGTTCTCCCTCGCGAACAAAGGAGGCGGCGGGGAGCTCTCCTCATCGGGGCGTCAAGACCTAGTATTCCACAAAGATGGTTGACTTCGGGGAAGAGCCGAGTATGACCGCAATCCTCAGGTAGGATCATTCGGGTCGCCTCCCCCTACTGGGCGATATTGATTCACTGTCAGAACAGTAGAGGTTCTGCCCTCGGATAGGAAGTCACGATTGACTTTTCATCCTCCAAATTTTCTTTTCGGTGGGAACGTCAACGCTACCGGATGCTAGGATGACAGGCGGAGTGTAGAAAAATCTTGATTGCCATGAGGAGTCGGCCCAGCGAAGAGGCAACGCGCAACAAGTCTCCCCGATGTCGAGTCCGGCATCCAAGTGAGAGAGCATTATCTCTAAAAATGACCAGTTGGTCGTCAGCCGATAGTGCGATGGTTCAATACAGGTCTTCAGTCGGCGATTGATGCAACGGTCTCCTTATCGGAAAACAACTTTCTTTTATTATATTCTCCGGTCTCCAGAAAACCAACATTTGCGAAATTGATTGATTAATATTCTCCTAAATCTTTGAGTCGATTTTTTCTCGATGAATTCCTCGGAAAGAGTTATGTACAGCTAAGAGTGACACTCCGTCGGTATCTAGATCACCTTCCATGCGCCGTTGTGGTTTCCCTCTGGAGTCGGACCTTACTCCGGCTGAATCTGACACTCCCGCGCTCACGTGATTCAAAAGCAAGAATTTGAAAATAACCTACATCGTCGGTACAAAACTTCACAGTCAACCAGAAATAGTCGCTCGAACCAGCTTCCGCGGCTGATTTCCCTTATGCGTCAAGGCATCATTTGTACTACTGCTGTGATCGACACACAATGACAGTTGGAGATCGACTGTCGTCATCGACACTGATCTTGATCACGCTGCTCTCTGATCGTTCACTCCGGCAGGAACCTTAACTTCCATTCCAGATTCTTTTTCGGTGAGGAACACCTGGGAAATTTTGAAATGCCTCAATGCTCGTACATGATTATCAGCGAATAGAGGGAAGACGAGCGTGACATCGGGTTTTCCGTCGTGGCACATGAAGGAATGTTCCACGAGCGAATGAACGAGCATTCCGCGCTAGCTCAAAGGATCGAGGTCTCACCTGGCACCCCAATCTCGAAGTATCTGTCAGCCCGTAAGCAAGATCCAGCATGTCGAGCTCTTCGTCTGTGGGTTTCTCGTTGAGCTTCTCATAGTCTTCAGGCTTGAATATTAGGTGACATGTCGAGCACGCCAAGGTTCCCTCACAAGCTCCGAAACCGTCGATATCTATGTCATTATTGACTATCACGTCGAAAAGGCTGTCTCCGACCTGCCGCAAAAGAGACGCTGTATGAGTACCATCGAAACTCAGTGGACTTCAATCCTTCCCCTACCTTGAGCAGAATTTATTATCCGCCGAGCAAATGCTCACGGAATGAACCCACAATTCCATTATCTTATCCATTGGATCAGGTTCTGCACGAGGCACTTGCCGCTCACAGATATGAGCGGACCGGACGAAGTCTCGATGACACTGACGCCCGGTCTTTGCGGTGTTATCTAGTTAGACCTCAGCCTCGATTCCGGGAAGAGCTGACAAAGAAACTAACCTTGCCCTTCGTTTTAATTTTCTCTCCGGACTCTCGAACGAAAGTTACTTCGAACTCTTTCTTATTGAGTAGCGGGAAAGTCATCCGATGGAAGTTCCGCGTCTGCAGAGGAACACCATTTCAGGACATCAGGCACAACAGAATCAGCTCCGGAGACATTCATCAAACATTTCCGAAGCTCACATGGCCAAGAACCATTCTAGCTACCTGCAGTGCAGCTATCTGTAGAAATTTACGCGCAGCAAGCATTCTGAATCCAGATACGATCCGTTTCGGATTCAACGGTCACTGGGCGATAGGTGGAACACCGAAACGGAGATTATCCTGCTCAGAGAAGGTAACAAATTAGGAAAAAAGATCTGAGATTCCGGCTGAGAACAGCTTTGGAACACTGGCGCACACTCGCGTGTTTAAGTTGTCCTCCAAACAGTGGTGGCGACGGGTGGTAGATGGAGACCGTGGGTCTCCTGGTCGCCCGATACGAAAGCGCTCATATCACCAATCGGGCCACGGAATTCGGTGAAACGATGAGAAAGCTCCACGCTCTTGATGGCATGGCTGTCCTGAGGCTGCCGAGCCGATGTCGCTCTATTCGGAAATTCTGACCTTTTCCAAGTCGAAGTCTCGCGCTCGATTGGGTACAAGACTACATTTTGAGAAGGGATTAGGATGGCCCAATCAGGCGGGTCATTGGTCCGATAAAGCGGGCCGAACTTATTGATGGGAGAGATCTTGGTGAGCTGAGAAAAATACCGCGGCTCCCGCGATCGGAATCACTGTCAGGCAGAGCAGCGCTGAGTCCAATCTGACGAGGCTATCCGGTCAGCTATCGCCCGACATGACTCAACAGGTCATTTCCGAGACGGAGAATCATTTTTCATTCAAAGCCCTTCTCCGGGGGCCAACGCGTGAGCGATGTCGTTTTCCGTTCCAGAAGAAGGGTTTGGGACTGATTCTGGCTGATTCTGGCTGTGGGAATTCCTAATGTCATGCATATCAATATTTACACCGCGGCAACATCGCCCTGTCAAAATCCGTGAGTTCAGGATGGGAGTCTGCTTTTGAGCCTTCATTTGGGGTGATTTGGCTCATGCACAGGCGACCGCAGCGCTCCAGATCAACACCAATCGCCCCTCGAGCCCCTTCCCGGGCGTGTTCCTGTGAGCTCAAGCAGGGTCTTAAGGACAAGGTCCGATAGATGGAATGAAGCGCATCATTCTCATACTGCTCAAGTATTCGCATTTATTCCATGGAATATTCCCAACTGGGGAAGCTCTGTTCATCAGCTTATTTATATCAAAAACGATTCATGGAATCTCAACGCTTTCTACAATCGGAAAACAGCAAATAACTACCGCGCGTCTGATTCCTCTCAGGGAGCTCAAGTCGCCGAACTGTGCGAAACGGTTTAATATAAGAATGCCTCAGTGAACCCCTTCAGTTTCATATCACATCTCCTGTCAATAATAATTCAAAGGCTTTTCTAGGAGCTGGACTTACATGTGTACATCACTGATTATATTACATATAAGGTAGACAACAACGCTGAGGTTTGGTAGGTTTGTTCATAGTTAGCTAGGTTGGTTGCTTGATCGATTCAGGGACCCAGTGCAGGGTACATTCACAGGTCATGATATCATTGGTTCGTGTGGGTGGAACGTCAGGAATCACCGTGATCATGGGAACAGCATCTTCTTTTCTCGATCACGCCCGAGGATGTAGAGTGTAAGCTCGGAGGAATGTTCCCTGCCGGCCTAGATGATGTCTTTCGCCGATGCCACGACGACAGCGACTGATTTCTGATGCTCGCCTCGAGTCCTGATCCTAGGGAGCAGATTGAGAGTTGCGATTCATCACTCGCCCTATCTACGCATCAGAGAAAGCCCATGACTCATGGAGAAAATGATCAGAGGCTCACCATGAAGGGTCTCGGACTTTCCTGCGGATGTTGTCCAAAGTCGTCCAAAGGTCCGCGGAGCTCGATGCGTCCACGATGTACTTCTCAGGCCACTGGAAGTCTGTAAACGCAGAACGATTGTCTTATTTTGACCGAAGGGTGTCGATATATTGCGCGTTGCATGGGAACAATGGATCGTTCCTCGACGCTCCTCGGTGATGTCCGACCGGCAGCGAGGAGGCTAACGAGCAAGCAGATATTACGATATCGCATTTCGAGGTAGGCTAGGATGCAGCGAAAAATTTTGTCGCGCTCGGCTGCGGACGTCATCGATGGGGGAAGTTTCCTACGACGAAGACTCTGAGGGAAATTCGACCCATGCGCAAAGGATGAATTTAAAAATGTCTCGGAATATTCGGGTCAGGAATCGCGTCATGGGCTAGTTCAGGTAGCTCGATTCATGGATCGATCATTCTTGATTGCCAGGGTTCGGATACCATCTTAGAGAACGCTCGACCCATCGGAGGCCCAATCACTCGATCGATTCACGCATCGGAGGTCCGAAAAAACGTCTTTAGTAGATGAGGGCAAGAGATTGCCATCGTCTGACACCGGGTTTTCCAACCCGTCAATCGTATCAGCTTTGAAACGGGAGGGTAAGCGAGGGCCGAATTCTTTCGTTTGGAGCGGTCTTTCTGCAGCCCATGGATACCGAATATCGGAAGTGTGGGAGGATTTTGATTCCGAACAGTTGGTCTTTCTTCTTCGCTTTTCCCCCTTGAACGATTTCCTTCTCGATGAGCCTGATCTTAGAGTTTAACAACAGTAGGTACAACGTCTACGACACCTTCTTCTGCGGAAACGAGGCAATCCGTGAATGTCAGGTAATCCTCTGCAAACGTGATCTGTCGGCGAGATCCGCGTCTGATTTAGCCTCGACGCGACGTGCGAAGTTTTCTGATGGGCTTTGTGACAAGTCGAGTGGCGACACTTTTTGACTGTTCTCGATAGGAAGCTGACGTCTGATTGCAATGCCCGTATTTTGTTGACATCGTTCTGGTTTTGGGCAGATCTGTCAATTGAATGATAGCATATCGTGAAACGTGTCCCGGCCTTCCAGAGAGACCTCGAGGCGCAGGCTGCGGCATTCGACAGCGCCAAGCGAAAAATTCAAGAGCCCAAAGACTCTTAGGCATGTTCAAAGACTGCTCAACGAGGACTTTGATTCCGCTTTTGAGTTTCTAAATATCCTGCGAGGTCGAGTCTAAAGCCAGATGCAGCCATCGCAACAGTCTCTGAGAGGCCAGTGTCGGGACAGATGAAGGAATTTCTTATGGTTTGTCTGGTTGAGCTTATTTTCAGGGGGATACCACCCTCCGTCCGGAATTCCGTGCAAACTGCTCGTCTCAGCCGGGCATCTGGGCTCGGATAGGTCTCGTTGGCGGGACGCAGATATTGCGGGACGCTAGACTTAGATGCGACGGGGAAGAAGCGGGCGCACAACCGAAGCTCGATCGCGCATCCCGTGGAACTTTCAGCTAAAAAGGAGGTCACAAATCGGAGAGGAAACCGCGAATCGAATGATTTGAGGGAGAAATCAATGACAGCGCACCTTCGAGTTTAGGAGATGGCGTTGTTAACACAATGCTACCTCCGGGTAGCGACGCGATTCCTTCGCTGAATTCAGGACACTCCACCAGAGTCATTTCCAATGGAGGCGATTCCCGACTCGGCACTTCTATAGAGCGGAACTCTGGACAATGTCCCACTGTGGGTGAATTCAAGAATGAGACTCTTGATGAACGACCCGGGCACTCTCGATGCGGGCAGTACGGATATAGCTCGCTACGAACTCATTACCTCGAACGAGAAGCGGCTCCTTCCTAGACGCTAGAGCATTGTTCACACTCAAGTGCGTGAATGCACATTTCACAATGGAGACCGAATTGAGATATTTTCCTTCGAGGTCGATCCGGGACACCTCATCGGACTTCATGGATGAATTTCCGGCCGAAGTGTTTTTGCTCCCGCTCCCTTGAGAGTTCGCTAACGGAGGCGAACAGAGAGCATTCCGCGGACTAGAGAGCAGAGGAACGGCGTTCTGTAAAAATTGACGATCGTGAAAACTTTCGGTCCGGCTAGCTCATTCAGCATTTCGTCTCCGACAAAATGGGGTTTCCCTGACCTTGTCTGCGATAGCGTGATTTACTGACGCAGACATCTCGGTTTTTCCCGTGACAGTTATGCAATGCAATGATATATGATCGAGATTGGTACACTCTTTGTTAGCGAATTCAATAACGGTGTCGAGCCCCAACGAACCGCAATATGCCACCTGGAATGGATCACGTTCGAGATCGTTCACAGGAATTCGGGAACTATATCCCATGAGATTGAAATAAAGGTTCACGGCTGAGCGCTAGAATACTCTTCAACGGACGAACCTGAAGGTTCTTCAGGCGCTCCCATTTGCCCTTCCACCGCCTTGCGTCTTGAAGGAACGGACATCCTCTCAAGCTCAGCTCACGGAGGTTCGGACACATTTGGTTCAATCGGCCTATGTCGTCGTCATCGATCCTGGAATCAGAAATCGTAGAGGTGGTACTGAAACTCCTTCTCCTCAACGCTTGCCACGGTGGTTCGCGGAACCTACCTGCAGAATGCGTCGTACGGCATATCCCATGGGAGACTGTCGTGTCCGCAGTAGCCGATATGTAGGGAATCCATTTTCTCGAATTTCACTCCGCTCGCATTCAGCACCCTGGCCGTCAAGATCGTCGATTAGGTTTCTTTCGGATGAAGTACCTCCGAGATGTATATGTAGACTCATTCCTCCATCGCTTCGATTCGACTTTCGATATCAACTTAGGCAGAGAGCTCAGATCTCAGAGCACCTCCCTCTCACACACCTTAACAATGCAGATGTGCAGAACGTAGGATCCATCCGGAACTCTGTGAGTGAATCCTGACAGGCGAAAATCAACCGGGCGATATCTCCCATGGAGAAAATCTCACACTCGCTTAGGATTAGCTTCTTGAGGTGTCGGAATGGTTCATGGCCTTCACGTGTTTCTTCCAGAATCGCCAGCTCGAGATCATTTGGTGTGCAGTCTACATTCGCGAGTTCTAGAACTTCCAGGTATTGGCACCTGGAATTCACGGGGACTCAATGAGATCGTGGCCTCAACACAATGATTCGAGAAGATTGCAGGAGAGTGCACTCGAACGAACCTTGCTAATGAGTATAGTATCCTGGAGGTGAAAGTGCTGCTTATTGTGTCGAAACAGTTCCTCCGGAGAGCCATTTCTCTGAGTTTCGGACATTCTATACTGAAATACTCCACAGTCGAGCGTCTGCGGGAAATTATCATATGTCATAATGGGGAATGTGAGCACGTTTCAAGTTGCGTCGGTACATGTCTCGGGATTCTTCTCGCCCGACTCACCGTCCTTTCAGCGAAACATTCTCGAAAACTACGTTTTCTATATGTTCGCCCCGCAGAGGGAACGGCGGGAGCGTCTGATTGACCAACCAGAATTTGTTGCTCGCGACCTGCGAATTTTTCGGGCTTAGTTAGGTTGGGTTAGGTTGAGAACACAGCACGCTCCCTCCCGAGAGCCGATAAATATACAGAGAATAAATAGAATTCTCGAGAGCTAGGCCAGGGAATAATAATCCCATACGACGGAGAGCGATGTACAATGGTATGACTCACGTCTTTTGGGATATTGATCGGGGTCGTCAATAATTTAACTCGTCCACTGAATCGGAGATCCACGAATACCGAGGGGAAAGTTGACATCATCCACGAGGCTAATGCGATGTCATTGGTTGAAATTCTTTTGAGATGTTGCAAACTCTTGAAGGCGACCAGGAGCCCTCGGTACGATAGGTACCCGGCGCGAGATTGAGATCTACAATGGGGATCATTCTTATGTCATCGATTTCGCAGGACAATGCGAGAAGATCGACCGAGGAGGCATCTCTTCCAGCGGGATATGATCGAATAAGGTATTCAAACCAAGGCAGAATTCAGATCCGACCTGGTGACTCTTCTAAAGTTGATGTTCTCGAAGTAGAGCCCGTCGATTTGCTCAACTTTCGGGAAAAATGAGAAAATGCGTATGACATTCTTGTCGTGCACGTTTCCCTTGGCGAAATCCCATTGATTGCCACCGTTGCAGAAAGACACCGAGGTTGTATGAGATAGGTACAGATCCACCATGTACTGGAAGCGTTTGTTCACAGCTCGCAATCTGAACAGGTCTTGCACCGAGAGCGAGGAGAAAATCTGGGCGAATATGTCAATGGGGATATTATCGAAAAACCCATGGGAGCTGAGCAGTGTCCTCCTTTTGCGAGAAGCTTCATGGCATTCCGCAAACGGCTCGTGGGAGGACTTCCGTTTGCGGTGCTTCATCTTCAGCGGACAAACCCTGAAAGACGAGTTTCACTAAGAGAGGGGTTTAAGCCACGGCAAGTCTTTTGCCTCGGAGTACAGCAGTCGAACCTCGCTTCCGAATAGAATTCAGTTTATTGAGGGTAAATACAAAGAGTTCACGAGAATATTTTCTCATGGAGTCTATCGCGCATGCGCCATCTATGACTTCAGCAGGTAGCACACGGGAAGCACCAATGGAACTCGCAAGGAATCCCTCCATATCTCCCGAGAGACTTTTAGATTCATCGCGGGCTCGCATAGCAATAGTCTCGTTGAAGAAGAGGATATCGGCGAGGGTGAAATCGAGGGGAGCTTTTCGAAGTCTGGCTCTTTTTTCCGAATAGATGAATTTCAGATTTTTCAAGGCCGTTCAGAAGAGAAAGCTGATTGACACAAGTCTGAAGCAGAGAATCTAATGCGGACAACACCCCCAAAGTAAAAGACTGCCGAGTACGAGAGGGATTCGCCGTTAGTATTCCCGAGTTTGGAAGCTCGGAGCGCGGCGCTCATTAACGTCGTAGAATGTTCTCGAGGTCAGTTGCTTCTCGCTTTTCGACATGATCGCATGGAATCTGAAGCGGGATCCGATGCACCTCCGGAATATACCAAAGGGCTCCGCGACAGCCGCTACTAACCCTGCTCTGTATTTCGGGTCCTCACTTTCAATCTCTTGGTAGGAGAACGCACTTTCTGATGGGCTTATGTTCAAACAGCTGAGCGCATCAGCTGCTACTGCTCTTGTTTTTTCTACTGTCTCGGGTTGGCCCCTTCCTTCCGTTGGTTATGTCCTAATCGACGGACCTTCACGGGATGGGCAGAACAGCGGAGAGACATTCACTTTCCGCGCCAAAACTTGAAATATGGTCGTGTGGGAGACACTCCGCCGGGAGTTTTACCTAATCCTATGTTGGCATTGCTGATCCCTTGGACTCGGCTTCTGTATTTTCGCTTCCGCTGCTGGAACTACATGCGGACTCCGACGTGGTGGAGCTCGAGCTCTGAAATCGGAAATTCGGGAGACAGAGCAGAGAACATATCTAAGAGTCTGAATTCGATGTGGCACCGGCACTCCCTCCCAAGATGTGAGCAGTGACCGCGCTACAGTGATTCGAATCGCGGAGAATTCTGGGAGACTCGCTCTAGTCGCCGGTGATATCCTCTAGAAGGGTTTGTCATATCTAGACGGAACTTCCCGGAGGGAATGTCCCGGGATCTCAGGCATGGTCGCGAGCCATGTTGCCTCGAAATGCTCTCGACAGAAGACTTCTCAATAAATCCGAGTTTGTGGGAAGAGATCCGCGATCATCATCCGGGGGAGCGATCTTCATCGAATCACTGCAGGTGATGACGAAAGTTCGTTTCCCGATTCGCGAGTGCCTCCTCGCTCCCGGCGAACAGGTGAAAGGAGAGCATGCCTATCCCTGGAATATTCACGGCACTCAGATTTCTTGGACTTATCGAGAGCTTCGGAAGAGACGGAATGATGGGGCATCGCTTCTTTTATTGAGTCAGCGCCTGTTTTCCCCGAGGTCTCAAGTGGTTCAAGTCCAATAGTTAGGCTTCCCTATGGGGGGCGGAAAAATTGATAGAACAACGATTCAATCAGCGATAATATCAATAAAATGCTTCCTCTTAGAATCGATGTAGGAGACAAGTTCCCGAGAAGGACCAGGACTAAATCTTAGTTGAAAACTTCTTCAAGACAGAAAATGCTTGACGGAGCACATATATGGCAGGAACGCACTTTCAAAATCACAATACCATTACACGTGATCCTACCGCGATCTCAACAATCTGACAATCGAAGTCGACCCGATCTCGGCGGCGGATCGTTAGTCCCATGAATCGAGCACCGCCTAGAGTCCGGAGATTCCAGTCCGCTCTGATTAGTTGAGGAGCCCTCACGAAGACATCAGGATTAGCCGGAGCACGCGATCTGGCGCAAGGGGTTTTCGTTTCAAAAACTCGATCTGCCCCCGAAATGTGTTTCATTCGGAGGGCCCCCCTCAATGATTCAAGAAAATAATCAGATAGATCCAAAGACACCATTCTAGTATAAACGATCACGGAGCATGGAATTCGGGAGAGAAATGCATCGAAAATAGTGCGGCGTCGATCGGTGACGGCCACTGCGAGGTCGATTCACGTAAACTATGGCGTCCGTTCTGTGGCGCAGATTCTAGATAAAGTCCTTTTAAAGGCGTCTGATATACTCCGGGACGGATTCAGACAGTTCTCAGATCCGTATCGGGAGAACCGAGTTCCTGTTCTGGGAAAGTCTCGTGCAGGATATCCAACAATGTCTGAGCTTCCTGGAACACGTTGCTGTGGTCGTTGTGCTTCGATGTAGATCTGAACCAGCTCCGGGGCCTCTGACGTTTCTGATTTGTGTCCGAAGCAGAATGGGAGCGGAGCGAGGGATCTTTCTCGTACAGGGACGGCACGTTGTCGTGAGACGCTATGCTCTCGGTCGAATCTCTTGACGTATTCATCAAGCGCTCCGATGGACATCTGAGTGTGTCGCCTGCAGCCGTTGAGGCGATCTGCTGCGGGTCGCGGAGGATCGAGAAATCGGCCCATCCTTTTATTTCGGGTGTCATCCGCTCGCTCTCCGACGTGCTCTCGGCGGTGAAAGTATCTGAGCTCTGCCACCGATTCCAGGAATCCTCCCACGGGTCTTCACACTCCTCCGAAGCCACCAAGGAAATCATCTGATTGAGCTGTTTCGCCGTCTCCAGATCGATGCCTTTTTTCCCATATCTCCGCAGAGAACCACGCTTCTCTGAATTTTTTGCGGGTTCTGATGTTCTGAAGGGGAAAAACGGTTTCCGACGCTTTTCCAGCGTAGAACTTGTCCGCGAATCCGAGCGATCGTCAGCCGACGAATTCATCGAAGGCGATTGAGGTAGATCACACCACGGATCCTTCCATGTGTCAGTTTTCCAGGAGAAGCTGTCTGATATTGAAGTTCCTTCATAGTCCCGGAGGGGAGAAATGTGGCAGGGCGAATCATCCGGGACCGCTCCAGCAGCGTTCATCAAACTTTTAAGATCGCCCACTTTCAGGAACGAGGTTTTGGGCACGTCGACCTCTTGGATTTTCACGAAGGTTGAAATATCCGAGTATTTGAACTCATTTGGGTCGTCCCGAGGCTGCATGAGCCCCGGAGAGGTTTTGTTGTCGTTCTTCACGGCGTCTTCGGTGTCGCAAATGGTCTTGCTTCTCATGAAGGAAAACTTTTTTTTCGCCTTCTTCTTGTTGCTCGTCTCGGTTTTGACATCTGGTGCATGCTTGGCTGCGATGATATCTTTATTCGGAGATTCGGATCCCTTGGCACTTTTCCTTCTTCTCATGAAGAAATTAATCCGCCGCTTTGGGGGTTTCACCTCCGCGAGACCCAGATCATGGTGAATATCCTGGAAAGGACATCGAGAGCGCTTGAAGAACTTCTTTTTTATCGTGAGTCTTCCGACCGCCCTAATGTCGCATCTATCCACCGAAGACACGCGATTCTGAGCCCGACATCCGACGCTCATGTTTTCAAGCAATACTCACAATTATTATGCTGGAGGAGTGACCCACCTGAAAATCCCTGTCGGCTTCGTAGAAAATTTCTGGCCTCACGGTGATCTCGCTGACTCCGCGCACCCCATGCCAATCGGACTCCGGCCTGGCCTTCAGGAAAAACATCTTGTCACTCTCAACTCAGTCGACGATCAGCCAGCGGAACGCGCTCAACTCCGCTCTCAGATGGGCTGTTCAGAGCGCGAACTGTAGCACTTCACAATCATCGTCTACGCAGGAGACACCAGATGACTCCTGGCGCCCTGTGAAAACTCACTGCGAAACAGTACGTAGTAGATTGACATTGCTATATTCGTTCAATGCTCTCACAGAGTGCAAGCCCTCGGAGGGAAAGGGTAGCGAGAAACAGCTAAACTCTGTCCCGTTGCATGAGAGAGAAGCCTCAGATGGAAAGGGTCGTCATACGACGCCCTCTGACGTTGTCTCTCAACTGCGTTCGTGAATCTTGATGAAATATGGCCAATTTCAGTAAAACGTCTTGCGTGCTGCTCGACGTAAAAGTGCCCGATCTCGACAGATGAGGTTGAGACAATGTCATTCTTGATGCGATGCGCGTTCGCGAGCGGAATCTTGGGGCCACCAAGCTGCCGCGACTTCTCGGCCTGCACCTAAATCCAAACCAAATTCTCAAGAGCTTGCACGGAGCGAGCCGCGGCTCTGGAACACCAATAAAGAGAACTCGCTGTCTGGAGCATGGGGCGGCGCGATATTCAAGGTCTTCCACTAAGGACGGGGAAAGCCGAGGCCGAGCTCCTCGGCTCCTTCAGGAGCGGGCCGATGCGACGGACCTCAGTGCGCCAGAGAGCTCCCGCTTAGAGCAAGATTTACCGTAGGTCCCTACACTTGGTGAAACTGTGGGTTGTCATCACTCATCACCGATCATCAGCATGAAGTCCTGGGCGGTCCGGAAGCTTGAGCCTAACGCGGTGAATGTTCGGAGCTTAATCTAGCCGAGCTCAGCGCCCCGCCTCCGCGCAGGCAATACACTTCTCGTTTTCAGCTGCTGATCAAGCTCACGGGGCTAGAGGCTACAATATAGGGGTCTAAAAGCTCGATACGAATACTTTCGGAAAAGACCCTCCCTTCGGCATCCCCCAGCTTTATAAACTTCTTCTTACGCTCATCGCCAGATGGAATCTCGATGTGCTTCCTCGTCTAGGCGCTCTCCGTCAACGCATCAAGAACCGCTTCCCTCAGGGCTAAGCCTCAAGAGGCACGTCTTACAGTGCGAGCGAGCTTGCTCTGGTTCCTCAGAAGAGGGAGAACGTAAGGGCGAATCGGTTCTATGGGACATACTTATTCTTGAATTATTGTGACTCTAGTCTGGGGCTTCTAGAGAGCGATTCGGGAGTCTTCGCGCCTGATCCAACGCTCAACGTTCGTTCAGTCGTTCTACAAGCATCCCCCGCAGTCTTTTTTGAACAGGGTATGGTTCGTCTGCTTGTCGGGCTAGGTCTCCACTCGAGGCTTTGCGGAGTGTCCTTCGAGAGAGTTTGGTTTGAAGCCAAAGATTTCTCGTCCGCCCGGAGACACGTCGTCGACAAAGCTACCGATAAAACTCCGGAAGTAGCGAGAGTCAGAAAGTACAAGTTCCAGTCGAAATGATAGCCGACCTGCTCGCCCGTTTGGAGCTGACGTCTCTGGGGCGGAGCCCGACCTTCCTCTGGGGGAAATGAAAGATCGCGCATGCCATCCCGAACGACACGTCCGCGCAGTGGGACTGCGTCGATTTGAAATCAGAGTTGTGAGTGATTTAAAGTCGCGGATTCGGAGCATTTTTTGGAAAGTGTTTGTTGACCGTTCGATTCCACGATTTCTGTTGGATTTGGGGCGAAACCGAATCGACGCGGTTTGACATTGTTTATGTGCGCGGAGCGAGCCTTCAGCGCCGGAGTCTCGTCAGCGCCTGCAGTGGTTTTTGTTCGTTCTCGTCGGTCGAACGCTGTAATCAAACGCCGGCCAACCCACCGCTTCGTCTATAAGCCTCACCGCTGCTGAGCGTGAACGGATCGCGTCACGTGATCGACGCGCACTTTCGGGAGTGACTGAGCTCCCCGCCCGCAGATTCCTGAAGGGCCAGGATCCAGTCGTGGAGCCATTGTCAGAGAGGGGAGAGCTAGCTTCTACGGTCGGAGGGGAATCTTCCTACATCAGTACTTCTTTTACTGTTCTATGATTGCACAAGGAGGACACTCCAAGATTTGCCGGATCGTATCGCTCGTTTTGGTACCCCATCCTATCCGAGAGGTCCCGAAACAAGGTCGGAGGACAATCACGAGCGCCGAGGCTTCCCATATTCGAGGGGCTCAACCCGGGGATGGAAGACGCAGACTCAGCGCTGCCTTTGGGAGCTAGAGTATTGGCTGTGGAAGCTTGAGCATCTGCCGACGACTTCACCTCGTTGATGGATCTTTGGCCCAGGAGAGCGAACGGAACAAGTTGAGGCAGCGCCCGACAAATATTTATCGCCACCCAAGGATCATCGTCATCATCATCGTCTCCATATACCGCTTCACGGATCTCGATTCCCGACCCTTCTTTCCCTTCGTTCATCTGGAGCGGAGATGCCAATAGGATCACAAAAGTTCTCCAGAGCGTATGCGTATCTTTTGACCCACGTTCTAGCGTTCCGAAGAACGACATTTCCCTGTTCTTCCGTTCCTCATCACCAGGTTTAGGTGAGAGACAGAACACTCGAAAACATTATTGTTGTCAAACAAAACTCTTCTCCCTTATGTTGTTCCGCGAAACACTCCGAGTCCTCCGAGCGGGAACTCTCGAATCCCACAAACGATGAGAGATCCTCGCGAGGCCATGTGCTCGTACGTCAGCCCTATATGGGGAAGCGGAGCGATCGGCTCCTGAATCGCTCCCTGCGTGTTAAATTGCGTGGAACTTGCCGGAGAAACGCCAGCTCGCGGAGACCAAGTGGGGGGATAGCCAGATACGCCCCAGATCGCGCACCACTGAATGAGAATAAACCGTCCGCATACATTCACGTCCACTCTTCTCGTAGCTTGCACGTAGTACCGGGCCAGCGATAATGGGAGTCAAGGGACTCTACTCCCTGATCAATTGCAACCCGGAATTGCTGGAACCTTATTTTCTTCACGACGAGACGGTTGTCATCGATGGATGGAACATCGCCTACCGGTTATATCTCGGCAGCAACCTGGATTGCGTGTACGGAGGCGAACTCTTGGCATATACAGACGTCGTAAGAAGGTGCGTTGAGGACTGAGCTCATAGGTATCGGGTTGGAGTCAGGTGCGATTCGAGTTCCAAACCCTCCTCCATCTGCTATGTCTCCTTTTCCACAGTTACTTCGAGTTGTACAAATCATCCAACATCCACTGCGTGGTGCTGCTCGATGGAGCCTTCGAGCCCGGTGCAAAGAGTAGCACGATAATGGAACGAAGTCGACAAAAGATCACAGCTATGCGTTCGATTCGGGTTCGTTCATCGCTCGAATATCTCACCAAGCGGCCCTGGTCGTTCTACGCGAAATTCCTCTTTTCCTCGATGCTCGAGTTCATTTCAATTTCCGTCTTCCAGGGTGAAAACGCATCCAAGATAAAAGTGATGCCCCCCCATGCCAGCAGAGTTTTCTACGAGGTCCTACGCGATATGAGTCACGTCGAGGTATAAATCTCGTTTTCCAACCCTCAAGTCTATGGTCTGTGTTCCCCCGGCGAGCCTCACACCTTAGGGTCTCTCTTGGGTTTCCAGGTGTCGTTCTGTGTCTTCGAGGCCGATGAGTTCCTCGCGCTCGAGGCCAATCGGAGAAACTGCGTTTTGGTCTCGGACGACAGTGATTTTTTCATTTATGATCTGAAGAAAGGATTGATCAGACTCAACAGCATCTCGAGCTATACGGTTGAGCGGATGATTGACGGCCAGCAAGTCACGGGTGAATTTCGAGAAACAGCTCATGATCGAATTCCTCGGAAATCCTTACTCTTGTGAGACATCTCATTAGATCAATCGTTTTCCTCACATAGGTCTCGAGTGCAGCATTTACAAGATAGAGAAGCTTCTTCGGAGATTCGGGAAAAACTTCAATCCGGACCTGCTCCCAATATTTGGAGCTATCGTCGGCAATGATTTCGTGGCACAGGTCAGCTCGAGTTCTCGTTCCCACTACGGTGTAAATCGCATTTCATATCAGCTCAGATTAAGACGATTTTTTTTCTCAGAACGCATTCTCCAATTTCTTTAATACTATTCGGGTGCCTCGCCGCGTGAATCTCCGCTACAACCCTCCTCATGCAATACTCGTCGCTATGCTCAACTTCCTCTCGACTCAGTGGAACGTGGAACAATGCACGCGAGTCATCATGAGGTGTGTTCCGTCTTCGGGTCATTGATCTTTGTGACCTGAGAGATGACTCGCCTTCGAGAGCGTGAGTCAACCCCAGTATCGCCTGCTAACCTCTCACTATGCCAAATTTTCGTCTCCAGCTACACCCCCAAAGACCGAAGGGAGAAGCTGAGCAAACTTCTTGCCGACGGTATCGCGAGATATCGCATGGAGTACGGAGTCAATGTCAAAGTTCAATTCAGAGATGGTATGTGAGGGTTCGGGGTGCAGTCTCCTCACCCGTTCGTGCACAGGGCGCTACGAGATGCTTGGGACAGATTCGAGAACCTGACGATAGTCCCTCTTCCAGGAACGAATGTACCGGACTGGCTTCTCAGAAAGCACATTGAGGGAAATTTGTCTTGCACTGTGATAACGGTCATAGCGACTGGCATCATGTATCTCGATGTCCGCGTGGAGGCTCTCCACCTGCGAAGTTCGCATCTTGTGAGTTTCCGAACTTTATCCAAAGAGTGAATATGTATGCTCGCGGAGCGGACATGGTGATCGAGTGCTAATGAGTCAATCCCGACTAAATATCGGAGGCAAGAGATGGTGGAACCTCGATATAAATTCCGAAGCATTAGCGAATCGAGGCCGAAAGCTCCGACGAGACTTGACGGCTCTTCACAAATTCCTTCGCGTCGACATGCTGGACCTCTCGCGTCCGAGTATTTGCTCAACCGATCGGGATTGGTCAAAGCAACGACCTAAGTCTCGCCCCGTTTTTCCTCAGGTTACACTGCCAATGAGGAAGAATCTGTATCGGATTCTGTTCAAAAACAGAGCTCAATGTATAACGGAGTTGGACAGAAGCGGCAATGATCTACGCTTCACAGACGTCGAATTCAGTGAAGGTTCGAGCCCCGATTTTTTCGAGAAGTGATCGGAGTGAGGGAGAGAGAACCAAGCTTTCTAAGTCACTCCGAACAAACGTATTTTTATCTGCAGGCGAGATTGGTTTGGAGCAGATCCCAAGGCTGAACGCGGCTAAGCGACTTGAGTTTTTGAAACAATGTTGTTTCGTACAAACGAGCTGTGCTGATCTCGTGTCTTGTCACGGAGGGAAGCTACTGGTTTGGACGATGGAGTACACGGTGGGTTCTTCTTCCTCGGGTTCCCGAACGAAGAATTCCGAGTCTCATTCAAAGACTTGACCTCCCGCTTTCAGGTTTTCCACGGACATTATGACTGGACATTCATTGTGTGTATCATCATCATGTGTATAACCTCACAAGCTCTCGGGGCACAATGTTTCGAGGAGAGCGTCAGCTATTTGCTAGGGCAAGCAATCGACTCAAACGAAGTACGTAGAGACTCGATTCCGATGCGTCGTGAAAGAGCGCTGTCAATGGCGCAACCCTGCGATCAGAGAAATGAGACCGAGGGGGACTTGAGACAAGGACACGGTTCATAGATCGATCATTCCAGGTTCAACATTTGAAGAAATTCTTCCGGAAACCACTGAAAACTCATATTGTGAACCTCAAGCTGACACATCGGATAAATGAGTTCGCAGGGTGTCTCCGGATGGTTCGAACATTCAATGATCTCATCGGTGTTTATCAAAAGCCCTTCAAGTTTTATTTGGTTAGTAAATGCGACCTTCTAGGAGTCCTGGGAACTAGGCTGTTGCTCGAGAGCCAGTCACGAAGTTCGACCACGTGATATTGACAGGTGTCCAGTCTCCCGAAAATAACACGAGTCTCTATCGGCAGTTGTTCAATGGAGTTTTCCTCTACAACTTGTATTCTGACGCGGTCAGTCGGAAGAGCCCGGAATCGTTTGTGATGAGCATCTTCGGCAAGAATTCCTTCACGGAGAACTACCAACGTTTCTGCACAAAACTGAAGCCTCTCTTCTTCCCTCTCTGATTTAGATGATGAATTTTGTATATTCGGGGGGCAACGTGACTCCGATGACCTCGATATTTATTTCCTGTCAGTTCGACACATTCCGTGCATGGCGACCTCTAAGGCAGAAGTGACTTGTGCTGGGCACGAGTTATTGAATCGGCCTAATATACTTATCTGTATAAAACGACGACATGATCGATTTCGCTAATTATGTGCTGTTCTCATTCCTGGATCGGAATTCGGGCTAATGGAAGCGAACCATAGGGCTCGAGATGTTGACATTTTCTGACAAAGAGGTATAGCGCTGTGACATTTCCAGATTGTGCTCGGAGATTTCTGGCAGGTGCAGGGGACAAGCTTACTCTCAAGCGAATGACTCCCGGTCATGGTTCGGAACAGCTGGCGGATTTCCCTTGCGCCTATTTCCACACTAGGGAATCCGATAGCTTGAACTCTATCCTACTAAGACGGAGGTTCCCGTGTAGCGTCATTCTGGAGCTGACTGGAACAGAGCGAAGCCGTAAAGTTCAGCAAATTTACAACCACTTTACTACCACACCAAAGAGTGACTAAGACTGAGCATCGAAATTCTCCCAGCAAAACGAAAACTTTTCCTATGATTCCCGCCAAGAGGTTCTCTCGCCTCCTCCGCTGCGGTGAGGTTTATTCTTGAAAATGTCTATGAAGTCCATTGGGGCTGAATGCAATCAAGTTCCAACCTCTACCATGGGGCATGGCAGAGGCGGCATATCGCTGGAGTAGCATGTCGACGAATCCTTCTTGACCATGACGACTTCTGAAGTACCGAAACTCGATTACAGAAGTCGGAATTCTTTGACTCCTGCACGTAATCCTCGAAGCCTAGCGAGGCTTTCGAGTCTCGTCGGGACGTACAAGAAGCTTCAGAGTGAACCGATCGGGAATACTTACGTTTACGACACTTTCGGAAAACTAGGCGGTAGACCTGCACTCGGTGCCAGGATAAGGGTTGTCGTCCTATCGACATATCGATGCCCGTTCCCTACACGCTAAACATTTGACATGTCGTGAAGAAGTGCTCTGGGAGCTCTGCCATGTGGCCTCAGAGACATTGGCCCCATCGCCAGTCGATGCGCGTGCGAAGCTCCACGACTCCGCCCAATGCTTCGCGAATGAGTGAATACGTCTGAGCGAATTCATTCAGATCTATCGACTTCCGTTTCTTCTTTCCGGGAAGCGGAAGTCGATAAAACAGAAGTGACTATTTTCCTTCTGAGGGGCGGTTCCCGTTCGTCTAAGATAGCGACCAAGATCCAAGACTTCGGCCAATCGGCTAACCAAGACTCGTCCGGGGTAGACCTTCTGCTTCTTCGAGCTGTCGAACGGCGTGAAGGGAAGGTACCAATTCTTCATTCCGTGGCCATTGAGAATGCTGGAAACGATCAATTGTACGAACGGATGCCTCGCTCCGAAGACCGTATCCTCGAAGAGAACGTTTACCGTGCCCTGCTCGGAGAAGGAATGGGCTATTCATCCAAGGCGAAAGTCCGACGCCCAAACAGAAAAGGATCATTCAAGCGTTAAGTTTCTAGATTAAGTATAGGTCTTTGAGCGAAACTATTGAAACAGCCTTAGGACCAAGAGGTAAGACTGCAGCTTCTGCGACGTAGGTTTGCGTTTCGCCGGCTGCACACTTGCCTCGCGTTAAGCCAATGAACCACAGAAAGTCTCGAGATTTCTGCAAGTCCTAGCTGCCCTCTGTGCCATTTCTAGACAGAACTTTGTCATTTAGGACGAGCTCGATATCCGTTCTCGACTTGTGACCTTGTTCCCTATGTGGAAGCGACACGTGCGGCGAAATAGTGTTGAATAAGTGAGTCTCAATTTTGGATATTCGTTTCCCCTAATCATCTTCGGGCATTTACCGGGCGATGCATTCTCCTGCGTGTGGAATCCGGCTTATCGAACTCTCCTCCGGGAATCGGTATTGAGTGGCTGTCAGGACATCGTAGTCATTCTGAGATTTGCGAGGGTCGCAGTCTCTCGAGCCGGCACATGACTCTATCTCAATAGATCACGAGGGAGAACAACTCTCGCGTGAGCGAGTTTCTGATCGGAGCACGGAAGTAACGTAAGAGATTTTTCGATCCGCTCCGGGGTCACTGAAATGAACCTTCTTCACCGTTCCAGGCTTTGATTTTCCGCGTGCATACCCATGTCAAGATGTGGCAGAGAATAAGTCTACTCATCTTCATGGCGATTTTATCCTACGTGATACTGATGTGGCGAACTTCTCTCCTGACGGAGGATGCTGATATGTATTTCCCGGACGACGTGGAGGAAGATTTAGAATTCTACTCGGATGACTACTGACTATGTAATTCAGAGATGCAGAACGATATTCCAAGCATCAGTCCTATCTCCTTTTGGAGCAAGGAGAACAGCTCATGCTGCAGGCAGCCTCGCTCGAAGTACCCGGGAGAGGGGTCCATTGTTTCTCCTAACAGCTACGGGAACCTCCGGAATAATCTTGGAGGTCTCCTGACGAATGATCATTGAACGAAGTTGTAGATTGATTGTTGAGTTCCATTCCCTTTACATCGAGTTATCTCCAATCGGAGCATCCTAGGAAGCCCAGAGAAGCTCTGATTGAGATTAGGAAACGAGAAATCGTGATCGCTTTAAGACAGTGAGACCTGTCAGCACAGCAAACTGTCATCTGCTCGTGGATGAATAATAAATACGTTGTCTGGCAGGTTCAATACTCAGTTATTCACACTTTTCAATAGCTTGTAAAGAATCATATCGATACCAGAAGCCTGCGAGCCTCGATTTCCATTGAATCTCCCGCAATCGATGGCTACGTGCTTGAGCTACCGTCATGGACAGCTCCGACGAAGCCACCAAGAGTGACGAGAGAGTATCCATCTCGGCAGCGCTGTCCGTCCGAGATGCATACTGGCGCCAGGACTGGATAAAGACAGGGAAAAACACCGAAGATCATGATGCTTTTCCGGCCTGGGATGACGAGACCCAGTGTCACCTCCGGAGTCGTAAAGTATGGAATCTCCAGCGGACTTTAGAAGAAGGGATGCCGACTCCCGGAACGTCTGGCAAAAGCATTTAGCGGAACCGGTGGATTTTCAGTCCTTGAACGTCAGGAGCCCTCCTGATCTCTCCCGAAACGGATTCATTTTCAAGACTACCAAAAATTATTCACTCCAGATGAACTGAGCTCTGGCGAAAAAAAGGGTAGTCATTCTACTAGCGATTATTATTTATGATGTCTCACGCAATAATAAATTGATTTGATTCTTCGCCATCTTGAATCCTGATGGTCATTCAGGCGCGTCGATGGAAAATCGAGAGGCTGCCGGCGTGCCTCGGAGCGCCGTTCCGCTTTTTAGAGGCTTCGGAGACTCCCAATCAGAGGAGCTCCGGGCGCGAGACCGACCCAAGTGTGCAGCAATGGACCATCTGATTTATACGCTTGAATTCGTGTGGAGAGCTGGCCATTCCTCGATCAAACCCGATCTCTTTGTTGAAAATCCTAATCCTTGTCCCTATATGTATCTTCATGCTGCTCGCGCAATACTCTCAGTTTCGGTCCGTCTCGAATGTCGACTATTGACTTGCCCTGGTATCGCTAGAAATCGCGGCCGCAAACACCATTCTGGCTCCTGCTCGACCGTATTCTCACCAGACAAAGAACCGAGCTGAAGTCTGCAATCCTGGATGAGAGTCATCGAAGTGCACACATCGCCCGCCCTGTCGTCGAATAGAACAAGGTACCGCTGTTTTTTCTCCACTTCAATCCATTTCTGTGGGTGACGAGTCAGAGGTGGCACAACGGGAGCCGTGCATCGACCTCTACGTTCGACTCATCTCCGTACGTCGCCTAATCAGTCGCCCCGATCTTGGGGTCTGAGGAATCGAGACCGAGTCACAACGGAGAAGCTCGGACCTTGCATCTGCCCTGATTCCTCGCTATCCGCTGATATTGGAGAGGGCCATGCGGCTTCGATACTGAGCGTGGGCAGCTGGTCGTTCCAGAATGAAGGAGCGTAGAACATTTTGCTCAATCGGCTGCAGGCTCGAGTTGTCTCGACGACGTGCAATACAAGATCCTGATCCTCACTTACACCAGGATCGTCACTCGTGGCGATCTTCGGGGTGATCATTCGAATGCAATAACTCGCCGGGGGTCCAGTTTTGACTTGATTGCGGTCCGGATGAAAATTCGCAGGATGTTGACAGGAGCCCGGGCTGCGACCCTATCGATTGCTTGCAGACCTCGTCGCGGACCTCACAGTACATCTTGAGCTCGTCAGCATATGTCTTGTACGGAATGTCCACGTCGGCGAAGAGGTTTTTCAGATATTGGTCTTAGATGAATCAGAATAATTGGGGAATTCAGGCGTACTGGGGTGCTTCGATGAGCAAGCCCCGCCGCATGCATGTCAGCTCTCAAAATCAACCAGGGAGGTACGTCCTCGCGCATGCCAGGACCTACACCGAGAGCCTCCACATTCCGTGAAAGGAGCGCCACAGCGTTGAGGCTAGAGTCATCCCCATCGCGCTCGAGATACTGCAAAACCTTGACTAGAACCCATGACTAGAGACGCGATACGGACGGACATGTCCTTGTCCGGCCGGCATATCCGGTTTCACGGAAATTTGTGAAATTATCCGGTTTTCTCAGCGTATATATACAGCTAATTGCATCGAACTTTCCTCCCTTGCTGGATCTATCGTCAAACTGGAGTCTCGTTCGGTGACAATGGGCAAGCAGATTCCAATCCTCGATCCGGTCAGACCTAACGTTGGTGACGACTTTCCGAAAGAAAATACTCTTCGTAAGTTCGGAGAAATCTTCGGCAATAAGCGAAGTTTCCCGCATCTGAGAAACTGTGTCATCGGCGACTCAGAGACCTTCGGAGGAGCTACTTTCTGTAATGTTTAGGTCTGGAAATCTTCCTCTCCTCCAAAAAAGCATTGCGACAGATCGCCGTACAAGTCTTCCAAAACATGAGATAGCTCGATGCCTCTCGATGGATTTCGAGACGTATATTTTGCTTGACCGAGACTGGCTGACTATCTGCGGGCAAGAATATTTGATACGACCGGTTTGTACAAGTAACGTCTCTCAACTGGGGATTTCAGAACTATTAGAAGACATGTCTGCTCTCACAGTCCGGTTTTGTGACCGCTTTCGGCGAGAAAAAGAGCCCGGTCGAATCACGTCTCTACCCTTGATCAATCGCTAGGACTGTTGGTAATGCGGCCTGATCCTCCAAAACTCGACTCGAAAATCATAACGCTTCCTCGTCTATGCATCAACGTGACGACCGGGAATCCCGAAGACGCGGCTCATCCCCCCCCTATCCACTCCCAACTACGAGGGCCACTGCCTGCTGCAGGTGTCGCGGTCTACGACTGTCCGAACTAGCCGACAAAGGGACCTGCCCAACGCTTGGAGCATCGCGGAGTTTTTGCGAAGACGTGCGCTCGAGCTCGAGAGACACACTCGAAAACAGACAAAAAAGCCGGTCTACTGTCTTAAATTCCACTAATCATTGTTTTACAGCCCAAGAGATAGCGTTCGTGTGGGAACAAAAAGACAGATTTCACAGACGCCTCTCCTCATTTGCTTTAGATTCTCTTGCGGTCAATGCTGGTCGAGAAAGCAGCAGCCGGACATAATAACGGGATTCTTGAGAAGTCCGAAATATTCACATCGCTTTGAGGACAGATACTGTACGTGAGCGAGGAAAAAATAGACGAAAATCTTCGAATGGTTCGCGGTGGGAGTTAATGTGATCCTGGGAAGAAAGATCGGACTTTGCGTCGTTTGTGGGGGGGAGCCCCACTTTCTTCTCTGGCTCGTTCGGAGCAATGGATCGCTGAGTGTGTATTTCGGTCGCTGTCTCATGATCTTCATGGTGTCTCCATTGTGTTAAAGGTCCGCGATGTCTATGCCATTCGAGGAAGTGCTAGAGCAGGTGGGGAGTTTTGGAAAATTCCAATACTTTCTCATTTTCTACCTGTGTTTCCTCGTGGCTCCGCTGCGTGTGATTCCTCTATCTGTGCATATCTTCACCTTGTTGGAGCCCCCGCATTGGTAGGTTGAGCTACGTTGTCGATTCCAGGCGGAAATTCACGCTGATTGGTTCTCATTTTGCGTATCGATCTCAAGCTCGAATCGGCTATACGCCTTGCTCTGCCGGTGAAGGGGGCGCTTTCTAGTCCTTTTTTTCTAATTGGCTAGTTTAGGTGCCGGATTCCAGAACTTGAGCGATTCAACTTTACCGATCTCGAAATCCAGAGACTTTCGATTCCCCGGATCCACGGAAGTCAGGACCATTTTGAAAAGTGTGAGATGTACGATTACGACTGGGGAAAATGGAATCCGTAAGTTTCAAGTGGGAGAAAATTACCGTCCTATGTAAGGTAGATATGAGTAGAGTTGTTTCTGTCTGGCCGGACATTGTCCTGCCGCGAGCCGTTCACGGTCCGATCGGGCATCACTCGAAGAACCAGACACGTGACTTCGGGTATCTGACTTTGCGGCGATTACGTACATCGCTTATCTCTCCCGAGGATCCGGGCATCTGCCGATTCAGATTGCATAAAGGAAGCTCCTCCGAAGGAGACACGAGCCCCTCTCGCGCTCATCGGTATCCTTGATGCTTGACTATAGCTATAGCTTCGACTATAGCTCCGAGTAGCTTGATTGCATACAGTTGAAATGTGTCGATCGCAAGGTTCCATAAAAAATCTAGAGGGGTCGGAGCAAGCCACTACCGCACTTCAAGAAAACCTCGGCCGTTCCGCGAGCGCGCGATGAGGTTGCGGTTTGACTGGACTTGCCGGGAAGTCACCCGCACATCGCGGCTTGGAACTTCTGAGGCGCCCCGAGAGTCGACTCGCGTCACGTTTTTTTCTCCACATGGGACTGCTATTTAGCCCCGATGGATCGTGAAGCATCAAGTTACTTCCTTCACCAACCAAGTTCCCTCGTCCAGCGCGAAAATCCTCTCAGTATTGAACGTGCTGGGCGTTCACGAGAAGGTGGGCCCGCTCGTTCCGCTCATTTACAAGACTCTCGTTTTCGATTGTTGATTGTGGCTCAGAGCCGACTCCGACAGAGGAAGAATTTCGCAATTTTCGAATCTCACGGCGATCGCTCGAGATCAATTCGGACTCGTCCGCGTGTGATGTTTCGAAAACTTGACCAGGAATGGCATCTGACTCAAGGAAAACTCAGGAATGCGGATATTCTACTCTGAACAGCGCCAAACAAGAGAAAGAAGAAGACGTGGTCGTGTTGGTCGGATCAACATTCGAAATATTAGACAATCATTCCTCCCTCGTTGATGGAGTCCCTCCGGAGGGTCCTGGGATTCCTGGGGAAGACCATTTTGAGAGAATGCCCTGCTCAAATTCTCTGACCCTGTAGGCTCATTGATCCCATTTCCGATTAGCAGCTCTTGGTTAGTCTCGGTCTGTGAAGCCTGGGTATGATCAGAAAGCCGATCTCGGCGACGTCCCATCCGAGCCGAACGGTTCGATCAAATCCAGGAGTGAACCCTAAGATTAAGTCATTGCGCGCAAGACAGGAACCTCGTACGTCAGCGAGAAAACGGCGATTCGGACCGCTGAGCCGGACTAAGATCTCGTTGTTTTATTCAGGAGTCTCCCTTCTCCAAAGTTCAACGAGTCCTCGCCTCGGATCTCGTGCATGAGTGGGTATACATACGACTTCAGCAACTTCTACCCAACGGTCGTGAGTGAGGTGAGCAATTGATGAAGGTTTCGCCGATCCCGGAAAGAGATCAATACATACTGGGACTTCATGTTCGATCGTGGAGAATATCAAGCATAGCGTCCGCAGCTGAATGATTCGGGAAGATGATTTTCAGAATGATTGGGTGTGTGGCGACACGTACAAAAATTACATTGCCAACTCTGTGTTCTTCGCTTCGATGTCCGTGGGAGTCCTCATCTTAGGCCACGTAAGCGACATGTGAGCATCGGAATCCTCGGGCCCGAACATGAATGGAATCGGAAGGAAATTAGTTCAATGGTCACCTTACGATTCTTCCGGGAACTTACGGATCATTCCACCATTGCAGAGTTGGACGCGTGCCAGTGATGTTCGTGACTTACGTCGTGGCGGGTTTGACGGGCATAACGACCTATTTCAGTGGAGAGTCTTTCGAATTGTTCGTAGCCACCCGCTTCGTCATGGGTTTCGTTCTCCTGTCGATAAGCATAACACCGTTCGTGCTCGGTACGTAACGACTGAGGGCGGCTCCCCGTCGGTCGATCCATGTATACATTGTTGTTGAAGGCTCTCGCGACTAGGACAAATTTCTCGCATTTTCGCAGCCGTTGAATACGTTCCGAAGGAGCGTCGAATGCTGGTTCTCTCCGCTTTCCGGTTCGTATATCCCGTGGTCGGGGTGATCGTTCCGTGGATTGCGAAAGCTTCTGGCTACTGGAGAACCCTACAACTCCTCAACGTGATTCCTTGCTGTATAGCGGCACCTTTGAGCTTTTTCATACCAGAGAGCTCCCGATGGCTTATGTCGAAGGGCAAGCTAGACCAGACGAAGAAAATCCTGCACAAGATCGCCCGCTGGAATGGAAAAACACTCCCGCCAAATGCTCTCGATGGGCTCGAGGTAAAATCGAGCTCAGTTCAGGGCCTGCGGGTTGAAGACTGACTGGCTACCGCTCCAGGCATCTAAGAGTCGAGATCCTATTGCAGCTCCCCGGCGGCGACAAGAGAAAACAGATTAGCGTCTTTGCGATCGCGAAGTACCCTCGACTCCGACGCAATGTGCTCCTCACCCTCTTCTTGTGGTATGCTCTTTCATTCTTCCCGTCTTCTCACGTCTTGAGAGCAAGATCCGGTGGTTCCTGCCGCCTCGGAGCTCCGAATTGGATTTGACTTCTCTGAGATTCCGAATCCCCCGCAGGCTCAACTCCTGCTTGGTATACTCTGCTGGTCAGCTATATGCGGCGCAGGTGACGCCCTCCCCGTTCTTGACGACATCTGCCACAAACGGCGTTGACATCCTCGCTACAGCGGTTGCCATGCCTCTGGCGGACTACTGGGGACGGAAGCCGTCGATGATGATGTTCTATATTCTGTCGGCCATCTCGTACTTCATCATAGGACTCATTTCCAATTGTGAGTTCGAGAACTTCCGGCTCAATAGGAGTACGAAGCAAGGGGTGAAATTAAAGGATCTGTCCGCTTCCGGCGTCGATGATATTGAGAAAGATGACGAAGGAATCTTTTTCTTTCCTGGAACAGCTTTCCTAATCATGTTCATCCTCCTGATGATCGGCCGCTTCGCCTTGACCATGGCCTACAATGTGGGATATCTCTACGCGGCAGAAGTTTATCCGACTGAAGTTCGCTCTCAAGCTCTTTCGGTCAGACAGGCATTCGGATCCCTGGGGAAATTCTTCAGTTCTCAGATCGTCATGCTTGTGAGTAAAAGGAGAATCTCCTTCGCTTTTTTCGCCTCATTTTATCATGTTTCGGAAGAAACGTAAACATTGACATCTATTCACAGGCCTACTACGGTCCGTTCGTACCTTTGTTCCTGTTCGGAATCATCTCGGGAACAACGGCTGCGATGGCCCTTCCCCTTCCTGAGACACTGCACCAAGACCTACCGGAAACGCTCGAAGATGGAGAGAATCTCAAAGGTGAGCAGCCCTCCCAACGTCCTCGGTTTCCGTAGATGGAATATCGCACAATTTCGGGAATTTCGAATACCGGTTGATGAATTCACATATCCAACCCTCCCTTTGGAATGAGCAAATATCAGTGCTGCCCCTAGCTTCGATTCTCATGAATCTTACTTGGCGCAGGTTTGCCGCGGTCCTGGATGTTCGGTTGTCCCGTGAATCCTGATCAGGAAGCTCCGGACTCCCCGGCGCGCCGCAGAGGGAGAACCCTGTCGGCTGCGTCCGCGGCTACAGTTGACTCCATATCACCGGAAAACTGATTTTTCCGCGGTAAATTCGTTTGTGAAGGCTATTTTTTTGTTTATGTGTACATAATGTGTACAATGCTAGAGTTGCTCATTTTGATTGACAAATGGTCACACCGCCAATACTCTGGGAATAAAAAAATCGTAGCTTCTCGGAAATATTCGTTCTTGTAATCGAATTCGTACCCGATCCTTCTTGAACGGACAAAATTATCCGGACCATCCCCGCAATACTCCTAGTTTTATGAATCTCCCCTTCCTTCTCCTCCCCGAAGTTGTCTCGCTCAATGGCGCCTTCAATCGAAATATAGACACTGTTTTCTGAGAATTGTACGTTTGTGATCTACGTATGAGGGGCATAAAACCGTGAGCGGGGCAGGTATGCCGCTCCTGGCGCCCCCTGACCGGAACACAGCAGTGACGAGAATCCCACATTCGAGCCTCGACGAGGCGTAGCTCCCGACATGCGCTGACGCTTTGAATGAGAAATCGAAACATTCAAGTATCATTGTTGCGTTATGGCTGTGAAGCCCACAGAGCGATCGAATACACGGCCCGACTGGAAGTGCGCGCGCATGATCGTCACTTCTCTCCGGAGTTCTCTCCGAGACTCGATTTCAGTTCTAGCGAATATGGAGGCTCGTATCGTGCAAGGTTCGTGAATGGGATTTCGACTTGCGATCTTGCGTTCACGCTGCAAGACCAAGCCATGATTGAAGTGTGTGGCCCACTCCGACATCGATAGTTGTTAGTCACGACCTGAAGGCTTTTTCGGTCATCGCTGAGTCGACTTTCGTCATCAATCAATATAAGTATTTTTGACGCTATGCGAGATCTTCCCCCTCGACTTCATGGAACGCTCTGGATCTCGACCTTATGGGCTCACAATCCTGGCTGCATGCAGCGATCGGCCTCGATATGACGTCGTTCAAGTATTCTCACCGAAATCATTTCAGAGAATCGTACTGAAAATTGCGATCGAGACGAAGCCGAACTCTTCCCTTTGACTCTCTACACGAGTATATCTGTTTCCGATCGGAATGGCGAAGCGTCAACGAGTACGTTGTGTGGGGGGGAATATCTCCCCGTTGTCGATGCCATACCACCTTGCTTACAGGAAGAGCTTGAATCTTACTCAACAAGGGGGAGTCCTTCCAGATAGTGAGAAGATTCTCTCGGTGACCGGGGAAAACGAACCGTTGTACGCGTTGAGAGTCAGGCAAAGCAGAGGTATTTTCGAGCTATGATACCTCTAAAAGTCCGGCTCATAAGAAAACGGTGTCATTCTTCTTCTCAGAGAAGACACAAACATAATTCTGCTTCACCCGTTCGAGAAGTCTATTCTCTTCCAGAACCAGGGATTGTTCACACATTATTGAGTCTCCTGGATCGCTCAGACAACGTGCTCTTGGACCTGCGCACAGACGACGGCTTCACGGACTCGCAATGCATTTGCGGCGGGTGCCAGTATTTTAGGAAGCAACACGGCTTGATTCAACCCAGCCAGGTTAGTCCCACGGGAATTTCCTCCCGATGTTTCTCCAGGAGTGGGCGAATCCCTCATGAACATTATTTCACCTTGCTCATTCAGCGAGGCGCCCGTGGGCTCTCTCGATCGGGAGGATCGTCATTCGGAACATCAGAGACTTCCAGAAGTCGTATTTGCAGGCATTGGCTTGCTCATTGCAAGGGGGTCATGCTGTTTCCCGATCCCAGAATATTCCACCTTCGTATCATTTGATTCCAGACGCTGACTGTCTCCACCCGACACGGAGTATTCTGCTACGTTGAGCTCCGCCACGATGTCTTCACGGCTTCGGACTCGGCAAAAGTCGTCTCGTTATGCACGATGCCGACCAAAGCTCACCAAGGAGCTCACATGGTAGGCATGACGTATACTCTATGGAGGAATAGGGAATGATTCTTTAGAGACTCTTTTTCATGGACATCTTGTCGACCGTAGGTCAGTTATCGCGATCGTGGCAAGAGGGAGTTCCTCGGCAGCCTCAGGAGGGATGGCCAAGGTTTTTCCATAGAGCCACTGGGTAGTACAACAGCCCAGGATATGATAATCATGCTCGCGCTTGGGGCCGCCGCGGTGAGCAGCCTGAGGATTTTACTCGTCGCATACGGAAATTTCAATTCCATGAGACGGGCCGACTTCAAATTTGTAGTCATTCCAGTTCCTGCTCCCAAGGGAGTGTCCTGCTCCGAGCAAATATCCTCCGTCTTCAAGACGAGGGCGCTTCAAGGTAATACTTTGCTCTCTCCCTCAGCCGAGAAGGAATCGTCTGAAGAGTGAGATTACCCGGTTTTTCTGAATTTCCAGAGCACCCGAAGACCAAACGAAAACCGAGTCGACTCATGCATCAAGTGTTGCTGCTGCAGCTCCAGAGGAGAACAGCACAATGCTTGCTACATTGTGACGGATCTATGCCTTCGCATTCTGTGCCTCTCCTCCTCCGGAGGCTGAGGCGAGAGACGACTGCGTGGCGGCACTTTCCCGAAATGCATCAAGGCGCTCGATTGTCCGATTCGGTCCAGAGTTCTGAGGCAAACGGCCTGCAAGTGCGCCGTTCGCACTCTGGACGCTGGCAAGCCTCTCGTGGAAGGCATCGGATACGCAGAACGACTCTGTTTCTGTCGTACCTCCTGCGAGGTCGCTCTGGCCTCAAATTAGCCTCGATCGATCCATCGTCGAGGTCATCCGGTGCGACGAGCGAGAAATCGTCCATATGCGTGGTCCATGATTGAGTGATCATCATCCCGTGATTATTATTTTGGTAGCTCGAACGGGAGCCCCTATTTTATTCGAAATATACATACATTGCATTCTGCTATTCTGTGAAAAATCGGAGTAGGTACAAAAATCGAAGAGACCGATCACGATCGAGTCCTGATCACTCTTGTTTGAGCAAACAAACGTTCTCATTGATCGAATCGTTGAATGATTTTCTTTGGTAGGCAAACTTGTAGAAGTTTATGAAAAGAGCGAGCCCCAGGAAGCCTTGCGGCATCATCATCATGATGAACTCCGGGGGATAGCCGCAATCATAGAATATCGGGATAAACCCGTGGAGGATTATGGCAATGTGCTGATAAATTTGAGCTTTGGTGAGATGACGTTTCCACCAGAGATATTTTTTGAACCGCGGGCCGAGCATCGCAAGGAAGTAGTACGAGTACATTACGATGTGAATGCAGCAGTTCATGCAGATGCCGAACATTGTCTGACCGTCCATTCCGATATACATGAAAATGTAACCGTTGAGGACTATCAGTGCGTGGTGCGACACGTGTTGAGCGGTGATATGATCGTATTTTTTGCGGAGCACGAAGAAAATCGTGTCGAGAAAATCCAGTGCACGGATCAGCAGGTACCAGTAGCAGTAGGAGACGAGAGCGACCGAGTTCTCGTCTGGAGAGTGATTCATCGGTTGGCACAGGAGGTTGTATCCGCCCCCGATGTAGGAGTGGCGCAGGAACTTGTAGGCGAAGAAACAATTCGCCACCACCATCGAAGCATTGTAGAGTGAAATCATGCCTTTCAGGTTGTACGGCTTCCTGTTCGCCATCATCCGGGGACCATAGCTGTAGATGAAGTAGAGGTAGGCAACTTCCAGCACAATCACGTAGATGGGATTCGAGATGAGGAACCAGTCCCTCGTCCGGGGATCGGCATGCTCATACGCCCAGTTTTGGAAAGCTGTTATCGAGCTGAACATCTTCGTGCGCTCCCGGGGGCTCTGATTCCCACGAGAGACGTATTCTCTGCACCGGCTCACTTCAGCACGTGCTCATCGAGAATGCATAGACAGCGAAACTTCCAAGGCACTGATCACAGAAGGGTAAGGGGCTCTCTGAAGCAGACTTCGTCGGACCTTTCCGCCAAACTTCGCACCTCCACCCCTCAACGGGAGAGATCAGGAGGGCCCGGAGCGGAATGAGAAGTGAATTGTGCAGCGGTGGCATGCCAGAGTCCCATGTGCATTTAATTGCCGCTCCAAGCAGCGAGGAGTTGGTTATTGAGCTACCGGAATCATTCAGAATCTCAAAGCGCGTGCGTCTTCCACTCGGAGACTTTTCGCATATCTGAATGATCCTCGCGAGCTATTCTCAAGAATCAGGCACTGGGACAGTCGTTCCACCATTCCGCAAACAGCGCTCGTACAAGTTCAGGGTCGAGTCATTCACATCGGAAAGAATGTTTTGCCTCCGAACCGAAGCTCTGCCATCTTATCTGCCGCAGGATTCTTTTTTTTCTGGGGGATCTTGACCGATCCAAGGAAGTCGGTGATGGCCATCACGTCTGTCAATGAGGATTTCGATCTTTATTGGGCTGACTAGTTCATTTGCACAGAAGCCCGTTCGCGAGGAACGGCGAACTCGCTCCTAAGTGAGTCCCGAGTACTGGTTAAAATAACTTTTTTTTGATCGATTGAGGATTCCAGAAAATCACCACCCACATCCGATATCTGGTGGAAAATGACTTGAGGAGAGGGATACTACGATGCTATTCTTGCATACTGAAAACCGTAAAATGCTCCGATTTTGTCAAATTTCCCCCTTGGGGAGACGTCTGTCGAAGCGTTTGAAAATGTGCAGCGCTCGTGGTAGTTTCTGGCATCCGTTTCGGAGTAGGACTCCGACAGTATCTCCGAGAGGGAGTTCTCTAGGCCTCTCTCCTTATTAGGAGATTACTCTGGGTTCACGATCCCCGTGCAGTCATGGAACAGATTCCTCGAAAGAGAATTCTCAACCAAAAAAATTGGTTCACCAATGAAGGCAGAATATCTTCCACGAGAATGCACACGATCGCGAGAGGGGAATCTTCGCAGAGGTGATTTTCGAAATAGGTGTCGCGAATCCGAACACCGCTCGACTTGTGGTGGTGTTTCTGAGCGAAAGCGGAATTTCGAAACGGTTCCGGCGTGACCCTGACACGAAAGTGAGAGCAAACACACGAAATCCGGGGCGGATTGGATGCCGCGTCATTCTGCTGATGAAGGAAATTCTGTGATGCCACGACTCCGCGAATTCAATGCAGGAATTATTATAGGGCTTTCCGAACTTATGTTCGAACCTTGTTTCATACTGTTATTTCGATGGAAAAATGCCAACCTTTCATCGCGGCAAGTTCTTCAATGCATCCCCACTGTATTGCGTTAATTCCGTGCATTTTTCCCTTACAGCGTGCATCTCCAGTAGCAATCAGCCATTCTCATCGTGGACTCATACATCGCGAGGAGGCACAAGTCTCAGAAGAGAGTACATATATATACAGTCTCATGCTCGTGAACATAGCTTCGATATAGATTATTCTACGACACTGTGGAGTGCCTTCCCCCTTCCTACGCTCTTCCACTCATTCCAGCATAACACTCCGCTTCGATTCATAAGGGTTCAGACTTCCCCCTTCCTACGCTCTTCCACTCATTCCAGCATAACACTCCGCTTCGATTCATAAGGGTTCAGACTCGTTCTGGCTCATGCTCGGTAGACATAATATCCTAGACTTTACCCCTGCTCATTGTCGCTCGATTGGCGCGTGGATTCTGACGAGGATTCACACCCCGATATCCTCCGTTGAAGCGCAACGGAGCCGGCCTCTTTTCGTAACGCACTGGAGGTGGCATGGGGACCGCGGGATAGTCGTCGGCATCCATTTCTGGCGAATCTGGGGGAGGTTGAATAGGGGGCATTCCCATGGCGGGCATCTCCGGTTGAATTGAATCTTCGTCCATCGGTGACACCTCTTCCATTTCCATCATGGGATCCATCATAGGCTTCATCATGGGTTTCATCATGGGCTTCATCATGGGTTTCATCATGGGCTTCATCATTGGTTTCATCATGGGCTCCATCATGGGCTCCATCATAGGCTTCATCATGGGCTTCATCATGGGCTTCATCGTCATTGGTTTCATCATCATCATTGAGTTATCAGTGATGACGTCGAAATGTATGTCTAGGGAAAATTGAACATGAGTCAATGGTCGTTAAGGGACGAATAATCAGTTCACCTGGATGCCCGATGGCGTACTCAGAAGGAAACTTTTTCGGCTACTGACCGTGATGGTGATCGTGGAGCATGTCGCTGAGGTCGATGACTGCGGGCATGGTCGGACAGGGCGGCTTGAATGGTTTTTCAAACGTCATCATGGGCATCATCATAATGGGCATCACGGATGGGCTTTTCGGAGTCATCAACTGCACGGCTGCGTGCAGGAGGAGTCTGCAGCCCAAGAAAAAGTCGTCTAGTTCCCACGGTTATCGATAGCATCATTCTGTTATCACGTTCGACTCTTGAGGGACCTCGTGCGAATGATGAGAGAAAGCTCTCTTTGACATCGGGGGTGGGACAGGCGAAGACGCCCCCGGGATCTCCAGGTTCGTCTGAGACAAAACGATACTTACCCGTTCTTCAGAACTTTCTTGAGCTTAGCGGCATCGCTCACACTCACGGCTGCCGCGAGCACGAACGCGAACACGAGCACCGCTTTCAAGGGGCTGAATTTATCAGACATGGTTGGCAAACGATCATACTGCAACATCTGGCTCTACATGTGTTTTTATAGCGATGACAAGCCGATGGAAATCATTTATTACGCGGTGGAAGAATTCCCTTCTCCATCTTTTAGTGTCAAGGAAAATTCGATCGGATGCCGAACTGAGCTTTGGACCGACTTACAACATTCAAATTAGGGAATGCAGCAATGATCCGTTTCGAACAGTTTCCTTCGACTGACTGCCATTTCAATACAACAGAAAAACACGGAGACCTATCCACGAAGAAACAGAAGGAAGTAGGCTCCCTGATCGCCGGAAAGAATATAAAATACCTAGCGAGAAATATATAGCTTCGCGAGCATTGTTTTCCCGGGTTACGTAGAAGGAACGATGTTCTGCTTGAAGGTCTCCTATTGAGCCCGTTGGGGAATAACACGACAACCGATTTTTTTGATCGCTCTTGAGCGGTGTCTTGGAGCGGCGGTACGAGGTGACGAGAGGCACAGGAAAATATACGGTACGAGGTGTCCGTGAAACCTTGTGGAGCGCGTCTTGTCAATAGCGCCCTCTTACGAGGCGACACCGGACCAAAAATAAACCAGTTGTCGTCTCCAATGTCAAGGAACTCACACTTGTGATCCCAATTCTCACTCCAGGACTGATGCGAACGATAGCTAAACCTATTCATACAAGCTCCTCCCAGGAACAGGAGGACTCGGTCCTCCGACTTTGGAATCATAAGAGAGTTCGATGGCTTTGTCCTCATATCATTGTAAGATCACCCGAATGCACTATGGGGATGAGCAGCCTCGGCGCTCGCCCGATGTGGCTCTACTCTCGACTATTTTTCTTCCGGACCCTATGTTCTTTTCGTTGAATATTATTCCCGGACCGAGTTAACATGATTTGATCGTCGACTTTTCGAGTGTGGAGGCTCCAGCCTGTTACGAGAAAGCTCCGAGTAAATGGCTGTTAAAGAATTAGGTTCGGAGCGAAGGAAACCCTTGTCATTCGGGCGAAAAGTCAAAAAGGCGCGAGCTCAAACTGGGCGAAATACCATTTGGGCGAGATGCCGTTTAGGCGAAAATAAATATGGGCGAAATAACATTTGGGTGCCGAATAGGTGGGATCTCTTATGAGGGAACTGATCACTCATGCGGAATCGACGGGAAACAGGACCTGGTGATCGCGAGAATGAAAACACCTTGTGAGTTTCTTTGCCATAGGCGACATATAGCACCAACGACTTTGTTGGCGTCAGGCGAAATGATAGTTATTCTCGTCAATTTTAATTTACATATCTTTCTACGAAGACGAGTAGAAGTTGACGTACCACAAGTTACGACTCCATGGAGAAGCTTTGCGCGATGCCCCGCATATACTCCACGTGCGTCCCGTTCGAAAAGTCCCTCACAATCTCTAAAATCCCCCTGTCGGCCTCCACTTATTGCGCTCCTTAGCACTTAGAGCACCCCCGAGGAATCGTTCCAACTGGAAGTTTCGATTTCTCTGTATTCTCCTCAAGCCGTCGATGAAGTTCCCCAGCGTCGGGTGGCTGACTCCGAACTCGAGCTGCATGCGTCGATGAGCGCCTTCCGCGTGGTTGTTTGTACGCGCCTTGCCGTCGAGTGTTCGTTGGAAGACTGACCACATGTCTACCGGGAACAGTGGCTCCCGTGTCAATATCGCTCCTTCACGGCTGACTCCGTTCAATCTTCCAAGTTCCACGTCCTCGAAGTCATTGAGAACGGCGACGAGCTCCGGCGGCGGGAGTGCTGCGAGCTCGGAGATCGCGTTATCCAGCTCGGCCGGTGGAACGAAAGCCAAGGCAGCGATCATCCTCTCGTTGAGTGCGAATTTGTCGTCATAAATATACCTGTTGAAGACATTATCAGGAAAGAAGAATGAGAGGGTGCTATGATGGACTGAGGCTTGGAACTGGCAAGCCGGATCAGAGGAGTCCTCTCTCCGAGATTCGAAAAGAAATTGAAACGAGCATATGAAATCGTTCGGCATATCCAGTCGACCCGTCCATCGATCGGCTCAGAGAACGGGTCTTCCCGACTCATAAATCCTCCTCCCGCCAGCTCGAGCTTCATGCTTTTCACGAGGTGGGAGGAACAGCCGTCCATTCTCGCATAGGATGAGAAAACGCTGCGCACGGCGTTCATGACAGCCCTTCCGAAGTCCATCACCACGGACAGAGAACTCAGAGCCGGCCACGCGTTCTTCAGGAGACTCAGCGCCCTCGTGTAAGTTTTAGCGGTCCTGATCGGAGGCAGCGCATACGCGACCGGGAAGACACACTGGGACGATCCTCCTTTTTTCAAAAGCTCTTTCACAAAAAAAAAGTGTTTTCAAAAGCAGGGGCCTACATACGAAGCCAGAATGCTCATTTAGCAGATAGGACAAGCTCCCCGGAAAACTCACCAGGAAATGTGGGATTCTCAAGGACAGACTCATCAAACTGGTAGGTCGGTTCGAATTCAATGAAATTCCGCTTCGAACATCGAGTACGTTCTCTGGGTGGGTTTCGATTGGTACTCGCATGGTGCATGTATGAAGAAAAAAACTCTCCTGCAGGCCGGAGCTAGAGCCAGAGCGAAGAGGGATCATTTTGCCTCTACGATCCTGAACCGATATCGTGTGATCTCGAGCTCACAATCAGTTCCGTGAGATCAGCATCTCTATTCGCGATCCGGCGCAGGTCCCGGATTCTTCTTCGTGATCTGCAACTCTCCATCTGACACTTCTAGGTATGATGAAGGGAGACATTTCAAGATTTCAATTCGATTCCTAGCGCTATCGCGTGCACTACCGGAGCGCGCGGTTATGCGTATATCGAGAGAATCGTGATGTTGCAACGGTCGGAATTTTCAGCGATATTGAACTCCGGAGGCTGTTCCCGGGGCGCACCGGGAAAAAAGGATGCTACCGCGTCCGAAGAGATGTCGGATGGCACCTCAAACGGAATAGATCGATTTTAGCTTCAAGACAGGCATTGTGGTCGATGCAAGCTCAATGAGAGCCCGCTTTCCTTATTACCGAAGGACCGGGTCTAAATATAACCGGACACCGCTTCCCGACTCCCCGATACGACTGGCATATTACTCTTGACTCCCTGATTGGACACCGCCCGCGGCGTCTTTTTCTCTAGCATCTGGAGTGAGCGGGAAGCCCTGTCTACAGAAGAGCTCCACGGAATTCCGGTTTCGACCGAACGAAGCGACCGCCGAAATCTTGGTTCCCTACACCCTCAAAATCGGTCTCGGTTCCTTTGTCAAGGTGTGGTGAACTCTTCGCCGATCGATGATCCATTCAATAACGATCACTGCTGAAGTCTCCTCACTGACAAGAAACTGCCCAGCTCGTCTCAGATGCGCCTCGCACAACGCGTTACCGGACGCGGGGAGAAAGATGACGCGATCCCTAACTGGTCGTGGCTCTCATGGGACAGCATATTCGAGCGAGGCGTAACCGTTCGAGCGTTAGCCGGGAACTAGCGAGTCTAAAAATATCCTCCTTGTACCGTCTCATTCGTTGCGTCTTCTTCCAGGTGGGAGCTCCTTCGCGATAAGGAGGCGCTCGGGAACCTGCGCGGATGCAATCGACTACAGCGACAAGGGTTCCCAGTTTAGCTCTGTCGGTGTCACCACTAGGGGAAGAGCGTTCCATGAGGCGAGGCAAGCATCCGGCGGGGTTTCAGAGCCCGGCTGGTGCTTGCCTTGGGCAGTGCACAGATGTGCCCGAGCCACCTGAAAAACGTGTAGCGGACGTCTTATAACTGAGGTAAGGAAACAAGCTCGCGACCATCTGCCGCAGACGAGACGAACATCCTCAACGAGCCATTTCGACTCGGCTTAGGCTCAGTACATAGTCCCGAGCTCCGTCGTCGACCTCAGAATTCGACGATCGTGCGGTGTTCGGCTTCAACATGGACGGTGCGAAGTATAAACTCGTCGACTACAACGTTCCAACGGCAGGACGACTCGCTGCGTTGCTTTTCAATTACAAAAACATCGACTTCGAATACGTACAAGTCGACAAGTCGAAGGCTCACGAACAGGAAACCGGTGAGTAGATCCCAGTGGAATCCAGCGGGCTCCAAGATCGCCGGATGATGCTGTTTTGATCTGCGGGGAAGCTCCTTCTGAACCATCGTTCTCCATGTTCCTTTCTATCAGCTTCGCCTTTCGGGAGTCTACCGGTTCTGTACGTGAATGATGAGATACTCGCCACGGATTACGCGATCTGCATGTACATCGCTCGAGTGCACGGTGAGACGAATACGATAAGCAGATTCACATGCCTTCGGGAACACTTATTTGTTGAGCTTAGCGTCCGAAAAAAAATCCGGCGTTCCTGCGAAAGACACATCATGACTGTAAGACGTTGTATCTCTCGGGAATCTCAGGGTTGGAGGGCAAGGATGCCAAGGACGCGGCTCGATGCGCCACCATTGTGACGGGAATCGCCCAACTGTTCTCTACAGTACGTATAAATACTAGATCCGCCAGCTACCTTTCCGTAACTCTCGCTCGAAAAGATACTGTGAGTATTTATACTCCGTTCCCACGAACTGCGTTCAACGAAGCAAGATGGTTTTCTCTCGAGATAGACCGCTCGCCTTCTATGAGTCTCCGATCCATGCTTCCTCTACGTGATGGTATCGTGAGAAATATTCATGAGTCGTCGGCGCGAGAGAAGCTGGAACATTCTTTTTTATAGAAACTCATGGGAGGGAAAGATATTCGAGACAAGTTACCCAAATACTTGAGAAGCTTCGACAAGCTTCTGCGAAGGGTCAACACAGGATATTTCGTCGGCGAACAGGTTGGTCTACATAGCTCCGTGAATCGGTCAATATACGAATGCGACGAGAAGGAGTCGGAAGATCCCGAATCATGAGGAATGGAGTGAAAAACTTGTAGATCTCTGTCGAAAGTTAGTCCCGGTGTCGCTTCTCGATATCGGAACCCTAAGGGAACACTTTTGCGGGTTTTCTAGATCACTTGGGCGGATTTGGCGGTGGCGTTCTCCTGTCATCAGATCCAGGCGCGTTCCCACGGAGCCCTCGATCGTCATCCGAACTTGAACGATCACTACTTGAATATGTATTCGATACCGGCAGTTAAGAAATTCCTCGAAGAGACCTGTCCGTCTGAATAGCAGAAGGATCCGGTCAGGTATCTCCCATTGAGATACTGTGTTTCGCTCGACCGTCTCATCGAGTGAGCTCTGCTTGGCGGAACGAAGATCGACCTACGAGACGAGAATCCCTCGCTCGAGACAGTCAGTGATCAGATGATCGAAATTCAAATAGTCGAGCCGAACTTTTCCACGTGTAGCTTTTGCGAATCAGAGAGGCCGAGCTCCTGATAAGAAAGAACTTCTCCGCTACATGCCGGATCCCGATCACACGAGGCACGAAATTATCTCGTCTTGACGCAGACACATTTCCAACGCTTCAGAGTCCCCCCCGTCGATGTGATTGAGGAACATCGGTGCATGCATATGTCTCCAGGAAGAATTCTTCGAGGACGATTATAGGATCCGGAATTCTGAACCGTGCCGACCGCGATATTCGGACTGGTCTCGGTGTTTGCTAAGTCTCGGTTCTCTTCGAAGCACTTCGCGAAACTCACCTCTATTGCAATTATCAATGCCGGCCTCGAAATTCGATGTCTTCGCACAGAAGTCAGATCGAAAATGGATGCTTCGCAGATCATCGGGAGAGTCTGATCGCGCACTGAAGAATTTTCGATGTCGAACTCCGGGAAGGAATTTCTGTTGACCTACGATGTTAAAATAACGAATTCTAAGGGAGGCGTCTCAGCTCCAAGTTCGGAGACTCCTCGATCCTTCAGGATACCATCACAATTCAAACTTCGAGGCGGGGCAGATCGCGCCTCGCTCGTGTTGTCTAGATCTCGAGACTACCTATGGGTGGGTAGATCACCGCGTCGATAAGACTGGCTGAACGGAAACAGGGAGATAGGCCGAGAGATGATAATTCGTATGCAATCGAAAGCCTATGGTTTCTACATGTTCTGTGATACCACCCGCCGTTATGATGAATCTTCGAGCACTTCTCCGGCTCTATCTTTCCGGGGTAGGGACGACGCTCTGCATATTCTGATCCCTGCTACGCTGTGGCATTCTAGCGGCAGTTACCGTATTCTATGGCATCGTCGGAATGCAGCCTTTGAATGATATTTCGGCATGCACCGAGCCCAGCAGCCGCAGAAAAGCCGGGGTACACCATTACGTCATTTTCTGAGTTATCATTTGCTACGCAATCGCGGAACGCAGCTGAAGATTTTTCTCAAGACTATCTCCTGAGTGATCCCGATTCCAATCCAGATTGGGTAGTCATATTCATGGACCCAGATGTGGGATGGACTCCTCGCCTTGCCGACGAAGCCCAAGCACCCCCTGCGAATTGCATCGGCACTGGCGTTTCGAGCAGGAGTGACCCTCAAATTCGAAGTGTGAAATACTGCCCGAAGTTGGGGGCTTCCTCGGGAACTACCAGAGTTCTTCGAGTGCATTCTCCTGAAGCTCCATTTTCCTACAGAACGGTTAAATCCCCGGCGGGATCTTCCGTGTCTCTATCATTTTACCGGGGATCAGAGCTGCGCCCCCGCACTTTTGCCGCTGACCATCCGCGAGATTCATCTAGGTTTCTCGGTGGCTCGGCGGTATGAAACTTGATTGATCTCAATACCGACGATGGTATTGACTATGAAGAATCGTGCGAGTTTTCCGTCTTATATCCATACGTGCTACCTATATGTCCTTCTTGAGCAGCACCTGATGGTCCACGGGTCGCACTAAGCTATCTCATATGATATTTGTTAGATGACAGTTGGAAACGACGGAAATCGATGAATGAATAAACTCCTGAGCTCTAGTATGATCACATGCTTGCCATGGATGATGTACGCCTAACGCAACTCATCGCCGACGCTGCGACTGTACGCGATGATTGTTGTTCAGATGCATGCGACATTCAGGTGATACACCATTGGAAAGAAGGGTATATAAGGGGGCGAGGAGGAATCGCTGCTTCACGAAAGCCTCTCCGCCCGGAGGCTGATCGGTCGCCTCCCTTACCATCGACGGAGAACGATATGTACTCCTTGTCGCCACAAGAAACTCCTGGAATCTGGTGGGCTTCCTTCAGCTCAGTTCGATCACACGAAGCCATAATGAAGCTCCACGATTCGCCCCCTCGCCGAACAATGCCGTACAAACACAGAAAAAAAATGGAGTACCTTACGCTCTTTGGTCTTCCGTTTTTATTATTCCCAACACTCTAAGATTTCATGGTGGTTTGAACGATTCAGGCTCATGAACGGAGACTTTCCGACTGCAGGATAGTATTTACATATCTCTTCACTTCTCTCATCTCTTCTGTCACACAGCCCACCCCTTAGTGATATAAGTCCGCATCCCTCGTCTGCTATATCCAGCAGGCCTGTGCTTCGTGGTATATGGACAGAGCGAGCGTGGATCGGGGCAGAATATCCCCTATCACGTCCGCACGGAGCTGGCGCAGTGGAGGCTAGCGCCTCACCATGTGGCCCCACTCTCCCTTGGCTTGAGTATGGACTAATGAAATTCGGAATCTGAGGATCAAGTAAGTTTCTCCGACTTACGATCCTCATTCATTACCGTCGAACGGATCCTGTGAAGTTTTGACTCGAACCCGCGTCTCAACGGTCTGCTCTTCGGAGCATGGACGCCGTATGGGCTGAATGAATCTGAATATCCGGGGATCTGGATCAATCAAAGAATCAACACGGACTCTGAATCATCCGGGCTCAAAATATGATGAATTCTCAGTGAACATTTACATATCGAGCTAAATCATCGAGGAAGAATACTCGATTAGAGTAATTGAACCGATTCAAGCCACTGGCTCAAAATGGTCGTAATGCGAGGGTTCTCCCGTGGGGAAATATATCTACAATCGCGCATCGGGTTCTCTGAGCGAGAATTCTCGTACGACGGCATCCACCCATTCATCGTAGGTGATCGTCAGCTCTTCCATGGTGTCGGCAAAACGAATCAGACCAGAGATGAGCGGCGAGAGAAACTAGAAGAAGCCTGAAGCTGTGCAAGAATGGATATTCCTCTCATGACTGAATCATCCAACCTCGTCCCGACCACGTCCGTTGGAGAGATCCCAGCGAAACCTCGAGGAGCACCGAATGCAACCTCTAGAGAGAACCGCCACCGAGATCACTATTTCGAAAAGTTCTTCGACCGATAAGTCGGGTGACCGAGATTAGCCCACCGAATTACCGAGGTACAAACGCTGAATTGATGCGAGCTGACGAGGGAGAAGCAGCCGCCAGAGTGAGATTGACTGCATCTTGAAATAATTAATATCGAGGAAGAACGCGACAGATGCCGGAGAAAGGGTCTCCTGTCACAGTGCCTGAGGACGGCGTCGAGACGGCCGCGATTTCCCTTCGAATTACCTATGTCGAAGCTCCTAGCCAACGTTTACGGTCGGCTATACCTGCAAAGAGAAGAGGAGAACGTAAGGCCATATTCCTCTTAGGAAGATTAAATAGGGAGACTTCCTCTCTACATCAACACCTCCGTGGAATGAGATTTGATCAGCCCCTCAGGAATATTCCCATACAGAATATAATTCGCAAGAATCAATCGCATGTTTCCGAGAGCCGAGGCCTTCCTTTCCCGCATAGCAGCGGAGCTTTTTCGAATGAAACCAAATTATTGGCGACTTGAACACGATGCTAACGACAACAGGAGCGGCTCAAGCTCGGGAATCCGAACTCGAACTGGTCACTCAAATGGAAATTGAGCTCCCTCCCCGTCATCCGATTTGAAATGGCGGAGGCAATTCTCATCCGTCGTCCGGGCGAGTTCCGCCCGGGATTCTCGAATTAGACAATCCAAGCTAGACTTACTTCACTGAGAATTGGCCGGATCCTCAGTCCGGCTTGTGGATGATAAGCTTTGGAATGAATTCTATCAAAAGAACCTGGAAGAGAAATAGTTCGCTTTAGAAGATCGAGAGTGAAGGGCGGTCTTCACAGGGTCATACGACGTCACGGGACGATGGGCTCCACAAGGATGAGTGCGATAAAGTTCAGTGATTCAAGTCCGTTGGGGAGAATATTTAGGATTTTTTGGGGAAAAAAACGGAGAACACGAGGTACTTCGCTCCCCTCTCGATTCGGATTGCTAAGGAGCAATTCGCCCGGGGAAACCTCGAAAGTATGTACGTCACTTACATATTCTAGCATTGAGGACGTATCACAGCGTTGTTTCGCCAGTCTCCAGCGGAGACCAAGCTTGTTGTACAATTGAGAGTTTTCCCAGTCGAGGAGCTTCTCCAGACAATGTCGGGTCCTCTTCGAAAGGCAAACTACAGGCCACAGCGAACATCCCAGGGTGCAGCAGCAACACAGGCAGCCGCAGAACAACCATTTGACGCTCACCTGGGGAAGGCAAATTACGAAATTACAGTCAACAACGCGTTCGTCAGTCGCTGCTCTGGGATAAGCGACGAACTTGAACGTTGTCATGATAAGTCATGTGAATTAGACCATACCGGCAAAGTTTTCCGGAGGATTGAGTTTACTCTATAGAGAGATGCCTTGAATTCCTCGGGAGCGACCTGAAACCAGGGATACGAGCGAAGTTTAGGAGAGAACGTTTGATTGCCGAAAGTACATGAGTGAATCTGCAATATTTATTTATATTCGAAGTTCGAAAAAATCGAGCATGTATCCCGTGACGTACTTTGGCGGACAATTGTGACGGGAACTCCGTATCGAATTTGTTACTCAAGCCGAATCTGGAATAAAATGAAGTCTAGGTTTGAACCCACTCAAAAAAAGCTCGAGGGATCGCCGTCGACGTATTCCGAAACGGAATGAATGTTTACATAGAGGATGGCCATCCGTGTGTTGCGTCACATTGAGATAAATATAAACCGACAGAGCGATATGGGAGAGGTTTCAGGAACCCTTGCGAGCGAATAGACCGCTCTTCTGACTCGATCCGGCAGACTGACATGGGAAGAAGAATCAAATCGCGCTCGTTGGGGGTCGCTGACCTCAGGAGGGCATAGTTGGAATCGAGACTGGGGAGAGTCCGAGAAAAGACGTTCACGGCAACGGACGGAAACGCTATCGATAACGGCAAGAAAAAAAAACTGTGTCTCGAAGCCTAGGTGGCTGTCGGCCACCGGAGGAGGAAGCGGCCGCGTCGCGGCCAACCGGGGCGCCACCGCTATCGGTTTTCCCAGCTATTCGGAAACTCGCACCGAATGGCGAGACAACAATCGGCAGCGTCGTTTTCAAACCAAAATATCACCTATCATCGCAGCAGCAGCGGCCAGAGTAGGACTTGTTTTCCGGAAACGAGCGTCTCACATCGGAGAAGCGAAACGAGCCCCGGAACCGCATTCCTAGTCGAGAAGCCCTCGACTCCCATCGCTACCGTCGATTTCGGGTCGTCCCCAGTCGTGCATCGATCGTTTGCATCACCGCAGCGCCAGAAATGAGAATCTCCCGGTCCGAGATGAGTTTGCCTCGCATACTTCATGTGGACTCATTGCACGGGTCGCGTCCTCAAGCGAGGATCGGTGCGACCAGAGCATATGGGAGAATACCGGAGAAAACCTCCCGAACCATCTCGGACGCGACTTCAATACACCAAGCGATACCTTCTTTCTGTCTGACTCCTCTGATATCATTCAGGATGCAGATGAAATTGAGGATATTCGGCCACTAATCGGATAGCGCGAACTGACCGAGGAGAGAGGCGACCTAAATGATCCAGATCGGGTCAACGATAGGATATGGTGCAGAAAGAGCATTGTCCCGTATTCTCCTGAATTAGCAAATGCACAATTTTCGTGCAGAATTATTTCCCTCAAACCCGACGAGGGAGACGAGTCTGTACTTCCAAAGAGTTTCGGTCTTCCCGTTATTGGATCAATTCATCCTGATATTACCCGAAGCCGGCCGACCGGCGATTTTTCCCGCTTCTCTCGACTCATCGGTCATGGAACATTTTGACCGATGACTTCGCTCGCATGCAAAGTAATCGGGCAGAATCGCAATCAAACAAGCTTCGATGTTATTTCCTCGGACCGAGAGGAGGACACGCGCCCCGGCAAAAGCGGTCCTTCATTCGATAAGCTTCTCACGGAAGGAGAATCTTCAGAAGTTTTCACACGGAGACTCTGCGACTCAAACGTCAGTTTCTCGACATCCGGCTTTGAACTCCGCTGAATTGGACACCATGGCCGGCTCTTGAATCGCTGATTCGGAATCGTTCAATCGGTGGATATTCCTCCCTCCGCTGCCCTGTCATGGAGCTCGGAAGGCCAGAAAGTTTCGATTGAGTGGTTGGAGAGATGCTCTTCGATTTCTCTCAAAGGTCCGTAGTTTTCAATGCAATCAAGCCACACTCGGTCCGAGGTCAACAGGAAACGAATCATCGCGAGCGATGCAAATCGGAGAGAGGCCTCCCCTTTCCAGTTGAGAACTTCTTCCTCACTTTGCTGTAAAATAAAAGAGTCATGATGCGAAAACTCCGACCATGTGAAGAACATGGTCGTATACAGACCGTGACCACCGCACAGCGGAGATTTTTCATGAAACAGCCCATCGGCTCAAAGCGGCGACTCATTCTCGCAGATGAGTCCGGATGGAGAGCCGGACTCATCAGCGTCGGTTTGAGGGTCAAAATGAAGGAAATTCGGGTTTTTCCCCTGTCAAGCCGGCCTGGATTTCCCCAGGTCACTCCTCATTCCCACGATGAATGCCCATGACGACGCGACGCTTACAGAAGGGGGCGCACTGAGGGTCGAATCAGTTCCCGTTCGACTGCTTCTGAGAGAAATCAGGTCGATCCTGACGGGGCGAGCTCCACGAAACTCCTGATTGTGTAATTCTCTCCTCTGGATCTCAATGATCGACTCCGCGGATGATCATCTCGGAGCGCACGGTGGAACTCGAGCTGGCCGGTCCATGAATGTCCCGGTCCCCAGGCTCGTAATATCGCCTGCCACGGAATTCCCAGCGTAGCGCTGGAGTCAGACCTCGATCCCACCGCTTGTGGAAGGCACTCACCCGACGAAACTTAAGAATGAAGGAGCAGAATAAAGCACGAACAAACGACTGAAACTTCTTCCTCGCCTTTCTTCACAAAAACGCGTGAGGGTCACGACGACGAAGAAGCAGCAGCAGCCGGGGGCCCAACACGCGACGCAGAACAGGCTGCGCTGAATTGTCTAAGATACCGTATTCCTCTATGAACTCGGAATGGATGCAAGCGGAACAGAGCGACCATGTTCGCACTCACAGCTCATCCGTTCCGAACCAGGCTCCGAAGACCGCTTCTCTGCCGAAGCCGGATCGAAGAAGGAACGAGCCTTGTTCTCAACCCGACCAGCTGATTTCGCAGCTGAACGGAATTCACGGCCTCGGACTTCAGAGCGATGAGAGGTGACTTACACTGTCATATTTCCAGCTCCTCTTATGATGACTGGTTCAGGTACTATGAAGGTATCCTCCGGCACTTGCAGTTCGTCTTCGTCGATTTCCAACACCATTATCGCGTCTAGCTCTGCCATGTTATTGAGCGAAATTCCTCCCGACACAGGAGCTTGGGAAACCGTCGTCGACATCTTTTGACACCAACGCCGTGCCCGAGGAGCTAGTTCATCGTCAAGTTGAGAACTGCGCTGGGCAGAAGGGATCTCGAGGAAAACTCGTCCCTCGGCACCTTGCGAATGATTTTACGCAACACTCAAATATGGTGGAACGTTCACCAGCAGTGGTAGCAGCGGCGATCGCAGCAGCACAGCAGCTATACCAACAGCACCACCACAACAACAGACCCGACGCGAGAAGACGAAATGGGAGAGAGAGGAGCTCTGAGAGAGGACACGCGTTTTCGTCGGCTACGAGGATTGCCGCGACTTCTTATCTCGATCGTCTGCCTGATTCATCCTCGTACATGCGGAATGATTGAATCTTTTTGTGGAGCATGCCTCCTCCTCGGGAGAATCGTGGTCAATCCATTCGCAGCATCATGATTCATGATTGACCGACGGAGCTTGAAACCGAAGAATGCGCGGTTCTCCGACTGAGCCGGTCGCGAGCCTGACTCATTCAGGTCATCCCCTCGAACACGAATGACAGCAGCCTTCGAGTACGTCGAACCGTAGCGGCCACAGCTTCCGTTCGAAACTATGCGGAAGAGCGCTATCAGTGAGGGTTCAGAGCTAGATACCCGTCTCCTTTCGGAGAAATCGTCCGGATAAGCCGGGTGCTCCGAGGATGAGGAGTGCCTCGCGTGCTATGGCTGTCTTTAGTTTCAGAGAAGTGAGTTCAAGCTCTGACAAAATCATCTCGTACGGAAACGATTTCCATCTATATCACCGCGAACGAGATCGAGTCCCCTTCCACGAAACGCCTTCGAGATACGAGGTCGAGGAACGAAACATATCGCGGGCTTCGGCGGAGCATGTCTCATTCTCGGCAAGAAGTCGGTAACTTTCAAAGAAAACGTTCCTCTATGAATAAGGTGTTGTCAAGAGATTCACAGCAGGGGACAGAGGAACCATACACCGGAGCTTGAATGGACTCAGCCGCAGCGCTCTTCACGCGATCCAGGCCAAGAATTCCAAGATATTTAAATAAACGCAGCCGACCCGTCCATTCTCCAATGTATGGGTCCGAGTTTGCTCTTCGAAAGCAATGCCTGCCTTCCATGAATCTTACATGATGAGGGCTATCGAGCGATTCGACTCCGAGACGCACCTCTCTACCACGTTGAGAATCTCGGGGCCGAAGTCGATATCCGGCGAACGTCCTCGATCGGAGGACGCCGCGGAGAGCGTTTGGAGTCAAATCATACAGCGGTCGTATACTGAGGGAAGTAACAGGCGATATCGTCCAGCTCAGGGTTGAGACGGATGAAGAGGAATTCAGCGGGAGGAGTCGCTGGGCCGAAAGGCTCCGTGATTGCTATCCTGCGTCCAACCTACGGCAGTGAGGCGAAATCAGAACGTAAGCAAATCGATACCTGAGGCTCTTTTCCCCAATAGATCGTCAGATTCAGGATTATACTTCTGTATCGTGTAGGACGTCGGTATGTCCGCAGAGGACATCCCAGATGAAGATTATGACAGAGACGATGAGACTTACTTTCGACGATGGAAACCTTATGGACCTCCCCGAATCGATCCCAGGCCCGCTCATCCGACCAGAGCCCCTCGAATCGAATTCCCCAAGCTCCCGCCCGAAAAACTAGATCTGTATTGTTTTTTCGGCGCCCAAACCCCTAAGCCGACATGCCCATGTCGGAGTCTTGTACGTTTGTATGCAGTAGGCGGTGTTTGAGAACCTGGATACTTGAGTCAGGTACGCGATCGTCAGCAAATCTCCACTAATGGAGGAGATCCTTGTTAATAGATGCGGCGACATATCTTCATACAGTGATCGTCTGATCCAATGGGAGCGCATTCACAACACAGATGAGATGGGGGATATCGTAATCTGATCGTTGACCCCTGGAGCTCTCGATCGTTGAAGAGACGAGAGAATTCCCGTAGCAGATCTCGTTCGAAGAGGGTCGATGTTCGCACAAAGCCTAAACGAAGACACCATCTATTTTATATATTCGTGGAGCCACTTCACTATCCAATCAGCACTCTGTACGTTGTGAGCAGTACGCCGATTGTACGCTCAGCACGCCATTTGTACGCTCAGTACTCCGGTCGTACGTCATTTGCACGCTCAGTACGCCGATTGTACGCGCAATATGCCTATCTTAAGCTCAATGCGCCGATGGTCCCCTCACAACACCGATTTTCCGCGGAGTATGCCGATCGTGCATGGAGTACGCCATTTGTTCGCTCAACGCGCCTGCTGTACGCAAAGTACGCTGATTGTACGCGAAATACGCCTCCCATCCAGGCGCGATCCCATGCGCGATTCCTTCGAATGAACTCACGGAGCTCGACACCGAGTCCCTGCCAGACGCTTTGCGACCCCCCTGCGCAATGGTCATACATGTTGGCAGTCGACGCCATCGACGCCGAACTGGACGAATATATTCTCCCCTCTCTGTGAGATGGGAGCGAGAAGTCTCATATTGGACCGTTTCACCTTCCAAGAGCGCGCCGCCCGAATGCCGATTGGACCGGAGTCTCTGATTGGGATTGGGATGCTTGAACGAAGGACCATTGCTTTTGCGGCATTGGAGGCCGGAGGATTCTCGAGCTCCTAGGAAGGACGAAAATAGTATTTTCCAAATTCCGGCGCCCGTCGCTGTCGGTAGCTCCTCGTCGAAGCGCAGGTAAGTCGGAATTCCTCGACAAACTAACACACATACTTCGCCGACGACGAATGGATCGCTGGCTTCGGACCGCGATCCGTTCCTAAGGGGAGTGGAACAATTCTTCAATCATGGTTGCTTAATTTTCTCCGCGGCGGATGCTCCGGTCGTACCCTTCCTCCTAACGGCACTCATCCTGAGTACTGTGCTCCCAGGAGCCGCTTCGCTCGTATATTCCGAGGATGAAATGCATAACACTTACACCGGAAGCATCAACGATTCGAAGAACGTCGTGCATACAAATAGATCGAGTGCATCCCTGCCAATTAGCAGGTTCGACTTAGAGACAAACTCGCCGACGACCCGTCCTACGAATCGAGCCAGGCTGGGAATGTTTTTCCCTCGTTCGAGTTCGGAGTTCATAGGAGGCTCCACTGGGATATGACGGAACTGTCGGGTTTACCGGGGGACTTCCCGATGAGCTCATTCAAGCAGCCCATCATTCCGAGCTTGCGGACGCAATCGAAACCTACCTAGGTATGTTAGCAGACAGGTGAGTATCCTCGCAATCCGAGATCGACGCCGACAAATTCGGAGAAAGCATGAAGGAAACGAGAGCGACCCTGAAACGACCCTATCCATAGTCTTGAATGACTCCAACCGTTCATAGAATATCGGATCAGAGATGCAGTGTCATTCGACACCTTCCGGTGCCTATCGGGATGCTCACCGAAGAGGCCCGAGAAGCCCGACACGAGGAGGGTCGTCATTTTCGGCAGCACTACACGAGGGAGAAGTCGACAGCGGATTCGAACTTCGATCTCTTGACTATGCTCCTGATCCACTCCGATCCGATCGTAAACATTTTCCGGAAGATCGAGAAACCAAAGCAGAGCAGCAGAGGTTCGGATGAGGCATTCCGGTTGGTCCGAGCCAGTATTTCAGATATCAGCCCGAAGCAGTCGGATACAGCGAACGACACGAGCTCGGAGCTCTCTCGAGAATCCGGATCCTCCCTGGACTCGAAATGTAAGGATCATGCTCCATCTGAATTCGGTACCGAGTCCGAATGTGAGGACTAGAATTCCAAGACTTTCTCCGATCACATCTTGCTGTAATTATCCATTGCCGAAATCCCTGAGATGGCTTCCGATGAAACGATCCGAATAATCGAATTGCATGACATCACTGCCGCTTGTCATCTCTTTCGAGCTAGCCAGACATATCCGATTGCTTCCTGGCTAGTGTTTCTGTTTATCGCTGGAAGGGTTCGCTAAAATCGGTGCCATCGAGCATGCTCTCTGAGTGAGAAAGGAGAGGGGGATGGGGAATAGGGGGACATTATTCCAGTCTGGATCGAGATGCGACGGCATGAATCCGTAGTAACAATCGTCCGCTTCCATCTCAAAGCCTCCGAATGCTCCGACGAACCTACGAAGTCGTTTCTGACACCTGAAACCGTGTTTCGCCCCACTGTGGGTGCGGACTGCTCACAGCGAACAGAGTGCTCATGTACTTTCCGATCTCAGCGATACCCACATGTTTATAAGCTCGATCCAGCAACCGGCTGGATCGAGTACTGATTCAACGGCTAGAGATTTGAGGTTTAAAAGTATGGATCGAATGATTGTCTGTTGCGTGAAACCGAAGCGGATCGTGCGCGTAGTATTTTACTGGAGTCTCTTTCTGAGGTGTCAGCGTCATCGATGGGAGATTTGAGGATGTCCGAAAACGACCTGAAGCCGCGATCGTGATTGGATGAAGAACCTCTTTCGGTGAAATCTTGATTAGGCGGAAACGCGTAGTGTCCGGATGCGTATCCATCGTTGTCGACATAGGGACCCGAGGAGGCACGAGTCGAGTAATTCATGGACTCTCGGTTTTCCGGCGGAGGCTCTGAAGGAGTCAACGAAATTTCCTCGAGTCCTGAAGGAATGCTTATTGGTGACCATGACAGCAGGGTATCGCCGTCGTCCGCAACAAACCCTCGCCTGACTGTTTTCGGAGAGCGCTCACCGGCCGGAGTTCCCCAAAATTCTCTTTCCGCTTCGAAGTCAACTCCTCGGAGTAGTGATCCGAAGGAATCCGCGCTCCCGGTTTCGCCCCGGGCTCCGGCGCGAGCATACCCGCTTTCGTTCGATGGAATTAGACTCTTTGGCCATGCATTTTGTGCTTCGTCCCATGCGCTCTGAGTTCCATCCCATTCGCTAAAAGTTCCACCACATGTGCTCCTGGTCCCATTCCCTTCGTCCTCAGTTACATCCCATGGACTCGGACTCCTTCCCCATGCACTTCGAGATTCTTCGCACGGGCTAAGCACGGGAGTCCTCTCCCACGGACTCTGGGTTTTTTCCCATAGATTTGTAGCTTCGAGCTCTGGATCTTCACTTCTCTCCCGTTCGCCTTGGGTTCCATCCCATTCGCCTTGGGTTCCATCCCATTCGCCTTGGGTTCCATCCCATTCGCCTTGGGTTCCATCCCATTCGCCTTGGGTTCCATCCCATTCGCCATGGGTGTCACCCCGTCCGCCTTGAGTTCCATCCCATTCACTTTGGGTTCCATCCAATTCGCCTTGAGTTCCAACCCATTCGCCTTGCGTTCCATCGCATTGGCCTGGGGTCCCATCCCATTCGCCTTGAGTTCCATCCCATTCGTCCTGGGTTCCATTCCAGTCGCCTTGAGTTCCATCCGATTTGCCTTGTGCTCCATGCCATTGGCCCGGGGTCCCATCCCATTGACCTGAAGTTTCCTCCGGTTGGTCTGGGGTTTCCTCCGGTTGGTCTGGGGTTTCGTCCCATTGGCCTGGGATCTCATCCGATTGGCCTGGGGTTCCATCCCAGTGAACTGGGGTTTCATTCCGCTGGCCTGGGGCTCCATGCCATTGGCCTGGGGTTTCATGCCATTGGCCTGGGGTTCCATGCCATTGGCCTGGGGTTTCATGCCATTGGCCTGGGGTTTCATCGTATTGGCCTCGGATTTCATCCCCTTGGCCTTGGATCCCAGCCCATTCGCCCCAGGTTCCAGCCCATTGGCCTTGGTTCCCTTCCGGTTCGCCTCGAGTTCCGTCCCATTCGTCTCGATTCCATCCGCCTCGAGTTCCACAACTCGCGCCTGGCCCACCATCATCCCCTTTGCTTTGATTTTCACGCCGGCGCCCAGTGCCATCCCATACAGTTTGAGCTCCAAGCCATTCGCTCCGAGTTCCACCCCGTTCGCGTTGAGTTCCGTGGCATTCGCTCCGAGTTCCATCCCATACGCTTTGCGTTCCATCCCATACGCTTTGCGTTCCATCCCATACGCTTTGCGTTCCATGCCGTGCGCCTCGAGTTCCATACCGCAGGTCTCGAGTAGAATCACTCTCGTCCTGAAAGCTATCCCATGCTCTCCGGGTTTCCTCCCACACATCTCGGTAACCGTCCCGACGACGCTTCGAGATCTCATCCTTTGTTTTCGGAGCTCCATCCCCTCTCCTCCGAGATCTATCCCAGGCTTCCTGGGATCCATCACAAGCTGTCTGACGTGCAGCCCAGGTTCTTTGAGACCCGGCCCAGGCTCTTCGAACTCGACCCATCGCGGACTCTGGGATTTTACGTTCTTCACGCGCTCCTCGATGCCTGGATTCGTTATAGAAGGGCTGTCCCTCCAATGGCCCGAAGGCAGCTCTCCCGTCGATGTGTGCGGGAGGTCGGTGGCGGCCGCATACGTCAGACGAGCTCGGGGCCTTCGTGCTGCGCTGTGGCCTGGCAGACCGCATCTCTCCGAGGGGAACCGCTCGACTCCCCCTGCACCAAGGTTCAAAAGAGCGCGATCCCAGCGACTCAGGTGAGAGGCATTCTGGTGGAACGTCGTATTCGTCGTAAAGGCTTCCCGACGAACGACAGGTGAAGAGCGCTGAAAAATCTTGTCCTGGACTCGAAGCTGACTCCGTATATCCGGAGCTGGGGATCGCTTTTTCTGCGGGAGGAATCTGCGATGGGTCGCGCGCCGCGAAGTCCTCAGTCTTCCGTGACGAGGGGAATTGAGAGTTCCGATCGGATTTCGTCCATTCTCCCATGATACCATTGACCCTAGACAGACGATGGATGGATACAGTACTGAATGAAGGGACGCTCTCTCTTGTTTGGGCAAAACAATTCATCAATAAATAAATAGAGAATTAAGCTATCGTTAGATCGATCGCGTACCTTATCATGTCGATATTCTTTAGAATAAGCCTTTGTGGCGTCCGGAGAATCTGTCGGTTCCGTATTGTGCTTGGCGGTCTCGGTATCTCTAATCGGCGGCGGATGACATGTGGAGTTTCTTCTCGTTCTTCGCGTCTATCGACGCAGATCGGGTTAGACTTCATGAACTTATCATGTCTTCCTGATTCTCGAGAACATCATATACTCGATAATGCCCCACGCCATTGCGACGACGGCGAACCTCCTACAGTAAAGGTTCTACGGCCTCGCGTCCGAAATTCCTGACGTATCGCTCACCTGTCGTCAACGATATCTCTCAGGCGACTCAGAGGGTCTGAAGAGTGAAATTCATTTTTGAGTGAAAGTCTTCCGTGAGAGCGATTCCCCAGGAGAATGGTGCATGAGGAATCCCACCACCGGCTCATGAATAAGTACCGAATTCCTCATTGCTCAGCTGTCCGACCGGGAACAGATTTTCAATGTGGCGCCATGCCAACTCTGGGTTATTTCCTCGGAACTTGGGCAAAAGGTCGCCAACTGGGCTGATCCTGTGGGAGAGCAGATCATTAATCCGTGCTTCTTGGATCGATATAATGACAAATGAGAGGTACCCTCGTGCGAGCGCCGAACCTGCTCCCTGGTGGAATATCTGATCGCTGACTTTCTTCGGGCACCGTACGTTGTTTGCGCGTCTTCTTTGATGATCTTCGGATTGTTGCGCCTCCGACGGCGTAGTGGTATTCGGGTTGGAGCTGGGGAAGCAAAATATCCAATCACACCATCATGCGGTGGAGAGCACGTTCATTTCCAATCTTGCTCCGGAATGAGAATCTGGATACATTCCATACGGTCAGGTCTCTCTGTGTGAAACCTTCGAACGGTTCCTAATTATTGGTGAGCGAGGACCCGTCGGGATCGATTTTTGAAATACATAGGGTCACGAAGGATATCCCATTTCAGAGAGAATCTACTGGGTCTCACCGATCTTCGGTCTTCATACATGGCGTTTATAGCTCGGAGCAACTCACTACTAGCTCGCACACGATAAAACAAAAATCAGAGGAATAAATTCGTGGTTCACTACACCCACGTTGTATGCGTCTCTTCGAAAGCCTCCCAAATAAACACTGAGAGACAGCTCGACATCGCCTGGATGTGCGATGTGGCACGGTCGAGCCGATGGCTGCTTCATATGGATATCACTGGATATCACCGCGTCATATGGATATCACTGGTGAAGTCGGAATCGCTCGGCATTACGCGATGCGTCCTGTGTCATAGCGTCGGGGAGTTGGTATCAAGGTATCTAGACGGTTCAGGGAGAAAGTGTCTTACAATTTTTCAGCTTCAACTCAGTTTCGGCCCCTACTAGCCCCAGGGGCTATTTCCCGCAGATTTAGGGGATCGGGTTGCATTAGGTCATGGTGGGAAGAAATGGGAATTCTGGGTCCATCGAACAGCCGAGCACCCTGGAGAAGCGAGATTGAACTTAAGAAATGAGTTTACACTTCGCGAGTCCGGAGTTGAAGTTCGCGCACTTGGAGAGCGCCAGTATCAACGGCGGAAGGTCTCTCGTACTAAGGGCGGGGAAGAAGACGACAAATCAGTGGAACAATCGATATATGAGCTCCCTCTTCTCGATAGGTACCGACGAAAATTGAGGCACCTGCTGGCTATGTGCGATGGACAGCTCTCCCGGAGCGCTCCTTACGTATCGATAGGAATGTCCCGTTGAGCGCGATGGGGTCATGAGCATACCGTATTCCTTCCGATGGGAGCCCCGGCTCCTGTTTCCAGTTTCCTGTGCGGGAGGCGTGTCCTTTCGAGTTTCGAGAAGCGAAATTCGCCCGGGGCGACTGTTGATTCTTCTCTCTCTTCGTTGAAGTGGAATAGAGCCTCGCACATGCAAATCCGGGAACCGCTGATCTGTCGACGGCCTTGTTAAATGGGAAGCCTCTGAGGGCTGCTTCTAATCGAGGGAGCTTTCATCATTCCGAGCGCATATTTCAGGCGGCTTGTCCAAAACGGCAGAGCTTATGGTCGAAGGAGGCTTTACGTTGTTCCGAACATGATTCTCGGGGAGCTTGCAACAGAGATAGGCTCCCATTGGCAAGATTACGGTATTTTTGTCAGATCTTCAGGCTGTATATGGGTTAAAATATCTCGATCGTCACATTGACTCACGCGGGGATCCGCGGAGCGCAGGTATGCTTCAGCGCATGTCGAGACAGGAGGTACTCTACATATGTTGGAGAAGCATGATTTTTGGGGACTGCATGGCTTACTATCAATGTCCATGCCGTGTGGGTTCCCAATGGGTCCGAAAATCATCTCCCAAACGCAGTTTTCACATCCCAGCGCATTGGGCTGGTAAGGATTGATTGTTCATTGCCCTTCCCTAGCGATGTTCAAATTTCCGACATAGAGAGAGACCCTAATCTACAGGGGCGATGGCTCAGCTGGTCGTTGGCGGATGCAGTTTCACGATTAGTCCGTCGGGATTGTCGATATTCCTCTTTTCCCACTCCCCAACCTAAACTTTCTAGTCTGTAAACAACCCGCTCGAGCATTCGCCAGAAGTCGACTGCCTCTCGGAGCAGACCGTCGGACGATGGCGATGTAGCCGATCTAGCAACTAGGAGGGAAGAAGGAGCTAGGCCTCTGGAGAGACTCCTAACCAGAATAATGAATAATCGATGCTTCCAGATTTGAGGAGCCCCAGAGAACTCGTCTGCCGAACATTCTCCCCTCTCTACGGGAGCTGGACAAACCCCACCGACATGAGGCAACAGCGATATTTCCAGCATCATTTGTCGATCGTTACTCGAGGCCTTCGCATCCGCATGGTCTCTCGGCGTTCTCGTTACTTTATGCGACAGATACTCTACTCTTGGTCGAGGTTCCACTTCTTGAGAATGATATTTTTATCAGTCTCGTGCTCGCAGCGACTCTCATTTGCAGAGCTCACGATCCGGGAGCTCGGGAATGGGGACCCTATGTTAATTCACTCGGATGTCTGGAGAAGGGTACGGGGAGTTTCCACAGAAGTAGCGAGGATCCCCGACGTTTTCCAACTGTTTCTTTGATTCCTCCCGAAGCGGGAATATTTTCGCTCTGAAGATGAAGACAGATGGAGGCGACAAATGATAAGAAGAAAATAATGATGAATGCGGAGTCGGTTGAGAACCAAACAAGCGAATCGCAAAACCGATCGGAAAGGAGAAGATAGGCCTCCGAAATCTTCGCTAATTGAATTTTTACGACCTTCCATTCCCGAAGGTGGATGGAAACGTATGGCGTTAGGTGGGCTGACTGGCACGCATGCAGTCGGTGGCGCGGCGATGGGATATCAGCGGCTCGAGCTATACGGCCAATCGAGCGGTTGATCCGCCGGCTTGTGCGCCAGAAAAGCAACTAACGAAGGGCCAACGGCTCGAACGAACAAAGTGTGACCGCATAGCCGTCAACTCCACAATGGCTCGATGGGATTGAAGTGGTCGATTTTTGAGCTGCGCGATCGCCCGTGCGAAGCCCGAGCGCGGAGCCTGCCATTCGATTGAACGTCGATGCGGTTGAAAGGTCAGACGAGATATGGATGTTTTGACTAATGCGGCGGGCCGGCGACACACTGAAGCCCCCAGCGAGCAGCAGCTCCTTATCGGTACATAAAACGCAACTAATTATCATGGGTGGCGATAACAGCTCCGGCGATAAGGATTTTCTACTTGGGAGAGGCAATAATCGAATCGCTACGCGCCGCGCCGAAGTCTATCACCGCCTATGCTCTTGGAGCATGAGCACAGCATAAAACTACCGGAAAGGGAACGACTTCCCCCCTCCTAATCCCTTCATTTATTCTTTTGCCACTACGATTTTATCTGTGACTCGATGATTGACGCCTGCTGTCTTGCTCAAGTCGGGCGGATTGTGCGAAGAGCGTCGACGGGAACGTTTCCTGATTTTGTCCTTTCTTCTAGCTGGGGCAAGCCGCAGGATCGCAGATATTATCATGCTCGTCTTGTCGACGCGTGAAATTCGCGCGATTGCCTCTTGAATTAGTTCGTGTAGAGGGGCATCGTCGCTATCGAAGAAATCGACAGCATTCAATTAGGCTGAAGCCCTATAGAATGAGTCCGGTCATAAAATTAGATCCTTATCGCTCTGACGCCATGAGGGGCAGATGTGGCGTCCAGTTGGCACCGAGCATCGATTCAAAGTCATTACACGCAGGATTCGTGCCTTGACAATCCGATGCGTTACGAATGCGTGATCTCGAGATTCTGTGCGGAATAATTGTGTTTCGACGAGAGATAATGCTCTCATCCCGGCCGGACACTGGATACACTTCTAGGGCCCGAAGTGTTACCACTCGCCGAAGACTGCGAGCTACATGATGATCGTAGACGATCCGCAGGTCCCCGTACCGTACCGTACGGTACGGAGTCAAGCGAAGTTGGCGACTAATTGAGGAGCCACCTTCTCGCTCTTGTCTTCTCGCTGTTCGCTCGTGCGTTGATACGCGGGATCTCGGGGCTCTGATCCCCTCAGAGCCCCTCCCATGAATCTCAAATAGTGCAGAACAAATGTATTTTGGATTCACTCTCTTCATATCTCAGTATCGATACCGGATTTCGAAAGGCAGATGCGAATTGTCAGAGAGTATTTTTCGGACATTGGGTCGGGGGTGGTGCCCGAGGCGCCTGGGGAGGCAAGTCTCGCGATTCGACGAAAAGAAAGAGCCTACGGCCCGGGAGGCGAGCCGCTGCCGATCGGAATCGCAGCGACCGCCAGCAGCTTCGACGATCGTTCGTCTCAGATCCGCGTTAAAGACCCGTTTATAGTGTACTTACTATTAGACTATGCTTCCTCTCTCTCGCTCCATGAACTTCTTCCGCGGCTGAGCTGGGCTGACGCGGCGGGAACACGTTGCGTGCCATGAACGCTTTGGCGCAAAGATCGAAATTCGCCGATAGCGTCGATCTTCGAAGCCGCGCACGCGAAACAGAGGAAATACTACAAGCAAATCAAAGAGGACGGAGAGAATCGAAGTTTCAGGAAGTGATTACAGTCGTGTCGAATCGTGTTCAGTTATGATAAATGAGCCGATAGGATTCCGAACTTCATTCCGTATGGGGGTCTCGGTTGCCTTGTACAACGACATTTAATTTGACGTCTGCCTCGGCTGACTGAAGGGCAGGATTTCAGGCTCGTCGGAGCGTTCACAGCGATTCTTCCTGTTCCTCGCATTCATCAATGTTTCTTAGTCTTCTCCGACTGTGTTCCCGTAGGATCATTTTGTTTGGCTTCTGCGATGTCCTGTAGAACTGATCTTAGCCGTCCCTTCATGCAATCATTTTTTTCATTCGGACTGCCTTAACTCACTGGTCACGAATTGATCCGCCCACGAGAGCTGTCGTGGAGAACAAGAATCACCCAAATATCTACAATTGGTGAAGCATCGACATCCGAAGAAGAGTCGCGCTCGGGGAGAATGTCGCGCAATTATCGGATCTTGATAAGGGTCTCAAGAACAAACAGAGGCGCTCCGTCGAGCTTCAGCGGTCATTACACCAAGCGCTGAACGTCAAGACAGAGAGGGACAACACCGAACATACCTGACGAGAGGAACCAAACAAGCTCGCGTTCAGATCATTGACTTGACAGTTTACTTCTGGTGGCGCCGCGCCGCCGCTCTGATAGCAGCGCTGGGACAGAGAAATGATCTTATCACTCGATTTCATTCAATGAGTATTCGGAGTGTATGATCGATACATGGGATGATGTTCTCCTCGACTGAATTCGAAAACCTATTCAATGGGAACTGCAGACGTTTGTAGGGGAGGGCGGTGTTTGTTGACATATTCGGGCTCTGGAAGTCGCCTGGTCCTCATTATCGGCACATGCTTTTCTTTTGGGTGAAACATCGAAATTAATCGCTCTGATCTAATTGCGAAAATTTTGCTTGATCGACCAGGGAAGGTGAGCCGCTGCGGCGGCATGAGTCTCATCATCAAGGGTTGGAAAGGACTTCCACAGTGAATCCTTGAGGGTAGAACATTCAAGAATGTTCTCTGCGGAGACAAACTCTCCTGATCTATGACCTGAGAGTCCTCGTTCGAGCTAAATTCCGAGCTTGAAGACCAGAGCTTCGACAATTGCGCATTCCGGCTTTTCGAAACCTTCCATACACAGCGTGCGGTTGGTTCTTAATGTAACTCCTAGAAAACTCTAAATAACGGTGTCTCAAGAGCCCGGGATTGTAGTATGCGAGGCGCAAGTTGGAGCAGGCGACGATGGTTCCGACAGTCGACGCTCCGGAGCCGCAGCTTCGGAGACTATCGGTCTATCGGGAGGTGTATCGACGAGAATGGCTCCTGCTTCACGCGGCACCGGTGTGGGGAAAGAATCCATGTCAACCTTGGAAAATTATTATTTCGCTAGTCCGATCGGCTTTCGATTCGGCGATTTCCTCCGGCCAACTCGAACGTTCCCGTTCGCTGTATCTGCTTCTGTCGCCGGCGGTCAGAGCCGCGATGTCGTGAGTGCTTCATTGCTCCTCCCCCAAATATCAGATAATTTATTATCTCACCAACAGCGTTTGGATTTAATCGAGCTGAGACAGGGTTTCGATTACATTGAAGTTCCCTCCCGCTTTGTATTAGCGTAGCCGCATTTACCAGCCTGTAGGTTCGTCTCTCTCTCTCTCGCTCACGCCCGGACCCACTTACTGAAATATGAAGTGAACATAGCCAGCCGCATTGAAATGTATCCCCTGCTGCTTGATTGCTTCGAGCAACCAATACAAAGCGTGACCAAGAGATAGTGTTCTGAGGTTCTTTTCTCGACACTTTCGGCGTCTCCTCTCTATCTTGCCGTGCCACTCGCCAACACCCTGTATCTGGTAAAGCAACGCGCCGACTGTTCCATCGAATCTTCGGATGCCTCAGAAACCTAACGAGGTGACGACATTCGAGATAAAATCAGTAGACTGTTCGTACCGCTAATGGGAGCTCCATGAAATGGAGACGATTAGTGCACCGCTGTCCTACGGCGTCGGACCGCAACCTGAGAGAAGGATTCGATTTTCCGCAGACTCGAACGTTTCATTGGTGAACTTCTATTATCTTCCTTCTGAGAGAGCAGACGGTACAACGACTGAATATGCGAATCAACGATCCTGAACCTTCCTCCCCCTGCTCGAGACGAGGACATTGTTCAATTGAGCGAAAGATGTGCGGCGTAGTTTTGAGAACCAATAAGACTCGTCTGAGGTGACAGGATTCGTCTTCCGGGCTGCCCCCCAGTTCATTATTGCTTCAAAGGCTGCTAGCGATTGTCGTAAGTCATAGACCTCAAACCTCATCTTTGTGGGCTGTAAGCTACTTCCGATCTTCCACATTTTCAGATCCTTTCGATGATGCAGCGAGCCCGCTCGCGGGTCCCCTTCGGAAGCACTGCTCACATGCATCGATTTCTGGACGGAATCGATGGGGGTTGACTGGGATGTCTTCTCACGTTTTTGACTTATTATGCTTCAGCGATTCAAGCGAGTCATTTCCCGGATCAGCTCCAGCCAATGGCGCCGATGTTTCGAATCTATGGGAAGGCACCGTATGGCATTAATTTAATCCGAGGATCTTGGCAGGCATGAATATTTTTCTCCGCGAGAAGTTTCCATCCTAGTACAATCCTGTGGTACGAACTGACCGTCACGAGTCAGATGAGAACGGGAGTATGCTTCTCGGACGGCAACAGACACCCAGATAGAGCATGAGCTGTGAAATCGTGAAATACTCCCGATGGCGGATGGTCACCGGAGACTCCTCGTTCTCATTCATGCGCGAAATTCACCGGAGTCCACCGCAGGTAGTGCGAGCGCCGCATGTCGTATGCCGTTCGTATGACATGCTACGCCTCATCGGACGCGGCGCGACAGCCTAAATGGGAAGCATACCGACGGACTGTTGGCGAGCCGTAATGACGATCGGAGTCATGAAATTTCACTCCGAAATCACGCAATCCGCCTTTCACACTGAACGCTTGAACTGGTGTCTCCGGTGGCCTGCGTTGGGCTGTCGCCTATGCATCGCGTCGGCGTAGTCGCGTGCTCAAAGACTAAATTCCTGAATGTACGGCCCTCAGCAGTCAGAGCATGAAGAATACATATGTCAGCTCGGCACGGTGTACGATGTGGATACTCAAACTCGAAGGAGACTCTTTCGAATCGCCGGCCTTCGAGATCGGGCTTGAGCTCAGTACCCCCGCAGACACGAATCAGGAGGGAGATTCGGATCGCAAGCCAGAATCGCAGAAGCCAGAAATCACTGAAGCAAGGATCGCCAGAGCCAGAATTCTCATAAGCCAGGATTCCCGTGAGCCAGAGTTCGCCGTTCCCCGATCGCTGCCGGACCACAGAAAAACGAAGCTGCATCTCAGGTCTGGATCCTCGCGAAGCGCGAGAGTGGCTGCGGCTCTGGGATCGGATCTGAGGCCTAATCTCTCGAACGATCGTTTGATCCGCCTGTCGAATGAGTTAGAGACCGGAGCGTATACTCCATGACTCCAATTATATAAGATACCCTTTGTGAGCGGGGTAGGAGTGCTATGCATCCGTGAAACGAAATCATTGTGATCCTTTCTTCCAGTTAGCTTGAAGGTTGATCGAAGATCGATACATGGGGGTTCCGCCCGAAAGTCAAGCTGGGCTTTGCGTCGAGGCGGCAAAGTTCCGACCAACCTTGAGCCAATTTTCCAGTCCGGCCTCTGAAATTTCTGGCTCCTGAGATTTCTTGCTTCTAAGAATTCTGGCTCCTGATAATTCCGGCTCCTGCGATTCTGGCTTTTGCGATTTCTGGTTTTTGCGATTCTGGCTTGTGAGACGGTACCCATATCTAACGGGTGCACCTGCCAGCGATACTATTGAATGGCTCTCTTTCCCAGCGGGAGAATTTCAAATCAATTCATCAGACTGCTGGGAGAACAATTGCCTCACGCGTCCTAGCGCGATATAGGATCCTATCCGTAAGCCTCACCCAATATTGAGTGCCGTAACGCTCATCCAGCCGATAATGCCCTATTTGATCATCTCCCCCGCCCGGTCTGAGGATTCCTGACTGCTCAAGGCTTCCAGAGCGTTTTCTGAGAGCGTGGGGATCTGTTGCAGGCGTGCTGAAGTAGAGTGAGGGCGGCTCCGCCGACGATTCAGGCGATTCCCAGAGACCGACATCGAGCCTTCTAATGACTTATGACTAGAGATTGGAACTTGAGGCAGAATGCAATAAGTGCCTGGAAATGTCTGAAGTCAAGTTTTTCCGAGCCCGATGCCTATTCCTGAAACTCCTGCAACTTTCTGCTTTTTTTCAAGCTTCATCGAACATTCTTGTTGGAAAAGTGCTTCTGAGATAGGACTTCCGCATTCGATGGCGAAGTCGCCACCCCGAGTTCACAGACCTTAGTGAGCCGGAGTGCGCAATGGAAGAGGAGTTCGACCCCCGCGAGCCGATGACTCCCATGGATGTCGATTCCATTGTCCTAGTCCAGGGTCCTTATTGGGGGCGCTCCTCTTGTTTCCTCATTCCGGATGCCTTTATTTGCCTCTTTTCCCTATGTCCCTACTTGAAGTGCCTCTTTTCCTTGATTTTGAGTTCCTTTCGGCCGCCTATCTCTCAGTTTCCGGTGTCGTTCTGCCAGTCTATTTCTGTTTTTAATGCCTTAACTTCCAATCTCGAGGCATTGTGACAGACCTATGACATTACTTCATGACCAATAAGGGGGAGGGAGTTATTTTTAATCATGAATTACCCTTCGGGGGCTTGGTTCTGGGACATGACCGGAAGCCTAATGGAGAAGTTTTCGCGGGATCCGATGAACTTTTCGATCTAGAAATAATGAATCTCTGCGTAATCAATGTCATGAATCAACGATCTGAGAAGACTGCATTCCAGAGGCCAGGCAGATAAGCAACATCCTTCGATGGGTCAGCCCTGATCCACAAGACTTTGAACGGAACAATTCTTCTCCACCTCGGCGCTGATGATTGTAGGGGAAGTTAATATCGCGATGGATGCTTCATGGTTCCGTCGGGGTGATTGTCGATTCCGGACGGATCGCGAAATGAGTATATTTCTATATTGGCTGTTTTCTTTCATTTTCACATTTTACCAATGTATGAATCTGTCTAGCCCTCTCCCGCTTTCCTCGGTTCTCCCGCTATCTACCCTCTCGTGACTGGGGGCTCAGCGAGCGGCGATTTGACAAATGGTTTTTAAATGAATGAAATAAGGCATTGAACAGAATGAGAACGCACGAGAAGAAGACGAGCGAGGGAACGTTCTTCTCTTTCTCGCATTCTCAAAACTCACACCAACACACATACACGTAAAGCCGGCGACTAGCGTCGCAATTTGGTCAACCACAGCGGGTGACTTTTGAATTTCCCGCCTGCCTCCCGCCTGTCGCATAGAAGAGCGGCTCGGTCGCCGGCAAAACTCCTCCTTCTACGTTTCTCCTGAATGTTCGTTCGTTCTTTCATCTGGGTTGCCTCTGCCTCTGATCGCATACACCGAACATTCGTCCTTTTATGTGAGTGAGTTGAGGGAGAGCCACGCGCCGCGTCGCGCCGTAGAGCTGCTTCCGATTGTCGTCATTTTTCATTTTTACGTTACACCGCAATACTCCAAGGGACAACCAAGAATGGACATTATAACCACTGATGATCGCGGTATACTTCAGTATCACGGGTATTCTCACCCGGCACGCCACCGAGGGAGGATCACGAAACCGAAGAATGAATGATTCGTAGTTGGAGTCGCCGTTCGCGTTTCGGAATTAAATTTGGAATCTTCATCGGAGAGGATCTTGTTTCTCTTGGATTGGAGGGGTCGAGCTCGAGTGCGTACCATATTTCGGCGGTTGATAAAATTTCAAAGCATTCGGATTCATTCGTCGGATTCGACTCGGTTCGCTCGTTCGGTTGAAATTATTCCTCGGGTGAGCGATAATCTTGACTATGGCCATCGACCCGAACCCTACCGATAGGTGGGACCCCACAGTAGAAGTTTCCCGTATTCCCGATTCCTAGGATTGCGATCAGCGTCAATTTGTTCTCTATGCCGCCACGGAGGGCGGCGGACGGTCCCCACCGCAGGATCGCCCTGGCATTCGATGCGCTGTACCAAAGGTACAGCATTGTGGTCCAACGGGCTAATAATTCTCCATCCATCTCTCCGAACTGGGCTAATTGTTGAATTTTCGTTCAAAAACAAATTAAATCTCTCCTCGCCGCGGCGGCTCGCGCAGAGAAAAGAAGGTTGGGCCGTGTGGTGGCTGGTTGCCCCAACTTTCAGTAAGGAACCACCCAGTCCGAGGAGATAATTCGGTTTTCACTAGAGACTTCTTCATGTTCGCGACGGAATCGGAATACGCTCCGAATTCGGATTCTTGCTCAAAAATGGCATCCGTAAATGAATTTCGATCCCATGACGGGGGATACGCATACGCCCACAGCAGCTTCAGACAAGATCGCCCGTCGCCGAATTTCGAACATCGATCTGTGGAGAAACAGCCCGTCCAAGGGACAGCGGAAGGCCCGTTTGACTTCGCGCTCTTGAAGTTAAGATGAACGGGAATTACCTTTTTCAAGGGAGTAATGTAGATGCGTTTCGTGATAGAATTAGGCTTCAGAATAGCCGATCTCCTTCGAAGATCGACTTCTCGGTCTATATGTGGATTTTGATATATTGACTTAACGAGCACAGGAGGATAATGGTCGATTCTCCGGCACCCATTGATAGAATACGGGCACAGGCTTGGACAACACAAGACGTCGAAGCAAATCGTTTCCAAGTGGACCCTGACTGTCGACGCGATTCGCAGATTGCCGTGATCGCCACAATGAGAGTGTGTCGAGCGAGCTCGCGCGATTTCGATCGGAATATCGCCCGGGAATACAGGCTCTCATCGTCTGTGTATCATACAGGGGGTTGCTTGAACAAATAAGCCAACGAACAATCCGTGAAATAATGCCTCGCCCACGTGTCACCCCTGATGAGTTGATTGGGGTGTTCCGCATCCACAGAACTTGTCGTAGGCCGCACTTGATCAAAGCTTCCAAGCGAACTCATTTAATGGTGAATATGCCAGCCAGGTGTGGTTATCAGAACCTTGTAATGAATACGACGACGTATTCCTTGTCATCCGCATGCTTAATACTTCCGTGGGAACAAAGCGAATTTTCGCGGTCTACCGCTAGGAGCATGTTACGGGGGCGGGTTGTCTGCCCGCAACGGTGTTCGCGGCGTTGCGCTCTACCAAAAAAAACTTTATTCGTCTTTGGAGATTTCGGTAGCTTGGTTATATTCTTTCTCAAATCGGAGGAAGTCCTCGACTGCTCGAAAACTTCCGCGGAAGAACAGCATCTTGGTCAGGCGCATCGGTAAAGTGATAATTCACCGGTGACCGATTCGGACGCCGCACCACAACCGCCAAGAGGTTGCACGCCATTGGTGGTCGTTTCCTCAAAGATGTGTCGTCAGACTCCGGTATACACGCATGAATCTCTATAAAATCCGAATCTGCCCCACTCTTCAGTACTGCTCGCATATCTGAAGCGGAGCCGCTCCTTCATCCCTCTCTATCCTGGACTCTATTCAAAACCGTGCTATCCGTCTCATCGGTGATTCAGCCATGTCCTCTTCTCTTGAATCTTTACAGAAGTAGTACAGAATTCGGGATTGCGTTGTCTGCATCTCGGATATCGGGAAGTTTAGTGAGAGCTGATGAGCTGTGAGTCAAGGGAAATCTGTCCTTCTCGAGGGATTGATCTCCCCTCGAATGTCCTTATCTGTTAGGCAGAATCTTAGGAGCAGTTCGATGTAACGTCAATGCCGTATGAACCTCGAATGATTCGATACCTGGATCAAGCTCCAATAGCATTCTTCTGGCTGCTGTGCCTGCGAATACGACGCTGATCACGTCATAAATTGACCCAAATCATGCCGCGTACCGTCCCCGCGGAACTCGCAGAGCGAAGGTTCTCGGTGACGAACAATACATCCGACGTCTCACGTGACCGGTGCGACGTGTTAAGGTGATAATCACGACCGATAAATTCTATTCTCTTCCTCTGCTAGAAAACTCCAGGGGGACGAAGGCTAAAGGGAAAAGCATCCAGCGTTCAATTCGGCTGCTTTTATCGGTGAGCTTCGTGAAAAATTCGCCGACCATCGCTCTTTAGTCGGTAATGCGGCGTAATTGAAGCAACCCCTGACCTCGATTGTTCATGACGCAGTGCACGGCACGGCGGGCTCCCAGCTCTGTGAAAAAAAATTCTACCCCGGATTGACTCCTATTGACGCTTCCGAAATCCTTGATCGGTTTCTCTGGAAAGCTCGCCGTCTAGCCGAATCGTGAGGACCCACTCCCGCCAAAGTTCCGCAAGATGTTACGTTCTTTCCTCTCGAGGAGAGGATAACAGAAGAAGTAAGCTCGTTCTTGAATCTTGAATGATGCCTCCCAGGAGGATCCACTCGGATCCAGCGAATTTCGTCAAATCCTGAAACCCTGAAAGCTATATGTTCACTCGGCATGAACATGAAGGAAGCTCTCAAGAAACCGGTACCATCTCGAAGACCATTCTCGTACACTTCGAGCGAACACCATAACCGGTACTCAATCGAAAAGCAATTTGAACATCATTGTGATGGATCGCCGATGTGTCGTTAATGATGCTCTTTTCAACTTGTGCTTCGACAGCAGCGAATTAATTTTTTATTCCTTGTTTCGTATCTACCTGACCGAATTGTTTCTTTCTCCCCCATACGATGTTTGGTGCTGTAATTAAAATCATCCCTTGTCGCTTTTTATCCATCGCTATCCATCATTCGCTCCCGCGTGCTTTGCTGACCGTGATCACTCCGGATAGGGATCCCTCTTCTTCAGAGAGCACAATCGAATGAAGCGCACAAATAAAGTGTGCGAACTTGAGATGGCTCAAGACTGTCGAGCCTCGGCTCACCCTCAAGGTCATCGAATTGGTCCTCCACGGTGCCGGGAATCATTTCTCGGGGAGCAAACAGAAAAAAGGACTGAAGAGGTAAAGCAAGCGAATCAGCTCAGACTCGAGCGAGCGAAGAGAAACGACACAGACGATCTATTTCTTTCAGAATTTCGCTTTTGAGCCAGGCCGCTTGTTTTTGTATGTGTGGTCCAGTCAGAGAATACTGCAGGAGTTTCCTCAGGTTCAAAATCGTAATTGAATTCTCCAATTCGTTCTGTCTAAATAAGATGTTCGCCATTTTCGTTCGTGGATGCTACTAACCGAGAAGAAGACCCTCATTGAAGCCTAATGTAATGATAAAATACTTTTGCTAGGATCCCAAGGCAGGCGCTCACACGTAAATAGAGCTTTCGGCAAGGAAGATGGAGCTGAGCCTCCCCAGAACTCGTTCAACCGTAGCATTCGTCAAGAAAGAACACTCTTATCCTGAATGAGTCTCTGACATGAGAGTACCGCGGCTCCAAAGTCCACACCGGGGAGCGTTCGAGTGGAAAACATTCAGATCACCGACGTTCATCTAGAAATGGCACTAGTCTAGGACTATGCATTTTTCCGGGTTTCCGAATAACGGAGGGGGCGCCGGATATCGTCAATGGCTGAAATGTTCGGAGTTTGCGAGATGAGCCGTTTGCTCACAACAGACTGGAGATCGAACGCAGCGATGGGATTATTGAAATGCAAACGGCGCAGCGAGACAAAGGTGACGGAGAATTCTGAACGTGGCGCCTCGGTACGCGAGGCCGCAATCCCAAACCTCAGCCACCGAGCCTCTGGGCGCGAAGAGAGAAATTGATTTAGATTCTCCTGAGACTAGACTCATTGCGTGATGCTCCTTCTTACCCATGAGAACTGTCGAGAAGAACGGAGTTATATTATAGACAGGAGCACATCTAGAGAAAGGTTCCCTCGACGCTGGGAAATCGATTAAGTTTCCTCAGAAGTCGGGATAGAGATGCATTTGACGGAGCCAGAACTGGCTCATTCACTTTATGACCAAATGACTGAATGTCTATACACCTCCTCCTTTTATTCTCACCAGAGCGCATTCCATCATTTGATTGTTTCGTTCATTAATAATATACAAAACCTAATCAAGTCACGATCCCCATCAAACGTGTCTGGCCAGGCATCCAGCCAGTTCGTTAGGCAGGTCGATCGGTCGGTGGTTGGCTCATTCGTCTGACCGACCGAGCGGCTAGCCAGCAGCCAGACGCGGTACCAGCACCAAATTTCACCATCAACGTGAGATGGCCAACGAGGCGGAGGCGAAACTTTATTTTATTAGCGGCCGCGCTCGGGGAGAATTAACAAGAGATGCGACTAATTCTCAAGCGGAGAACCTCGAAGGACAATGGCCTTCTCGCCAAGGAATTACTCGAGTGAATTAGGCGTGGAAGCTAAGGATTGGAGAAACTTGGTCTCGTTCGGGGAATCTCGTTGGGGAAATCTCGTTGGGATGCGAATTTTATTCTCTCAACCCTGCCTGCGATATTCATTGCGAAAAAATAGAGGAACTTCCTACAGACCCGAATGCGATGAAAGATTTGGGAATGAAATCCTTCGCTTCGGTATCTGGAGGATGTTCATGCTTGAGAGCTCCCTTAACGGTCGGTCTTCATCGCTTCGCTGAAGGCTCGGTAGAAAACGTTCGCGGTGTGCGAGTCAGGAAATTGAGATCACAAATATTTGCGATAGAAAGATAGAAGCGAAAACGATTCTCACTTAATGGCGTTGCTGCGGGTCAGAGAAGCCTCCTTCTCGCTGATGCAAACTCAAACACAGCACATACGCGAAGCTGTTGACATTCCCCTGCGAACAAGTGAGAGGTCGAGCGAGCGAAATTCTCCGAATGCCTAGATCGCATCTCCATCAGCCCTGATAACAAAGAGATCCTTGGCCTCTATTAGGCAGCAGAAGCAGAAGGAAAAGTTAGAGAAAGGTAGGTAGAAGGAGAAAAAAAAAGGTACGCGCTAATTGGGTGTAACATCATGAGAGTATGAAAACGATCACGCGCTCGCAGCCATCGACAGAGAGAATCATCAGAACTCTCATGCGATCCCATAAGTGGGGTGGTTGACTGGCGAACTGGTAGACTGCCTGCTCGGACTGCCAGCGGCCGCGCACACAGCGGAGTTTTCTCTCCGACAGCCCCTATGCTCCGGCAAGAAGAGTTCGACTTAGGTGCGACGACACATCATCCGTCTTCATTGAGGGAGCTTGAGGCTGCTTACGAGACAAATTCTAAATGACGGCAACGATCTGCCTGAAGAAAACTAATGAACAACACTCACTTAGATTTTACTTCTCTGAACCCGTGGCTCTTATCTGATCAAGAAAACTATGCGCGGTAGCCCGTTCGACAGACCTCAGTGCTCATCCTCGTCAATATTTTGAAAAGAGCATCGAGCTGCCCCCGTAATCGTCAGAATGGTGGAAGATGCGGTTCACGGAATTTGAACGCAAGCCTGGTGGAGATCGCCGATGTATGTATGACCAGGAAACGTTTTTTTCGAAAAGAGGGCCATCGACATCTCTTATCGATCGCGGGGCAGACTCTTCGTTCTCGGACTCCGAGGGACAACATGAATTTTCCCAGACCACTCCGACGAGGCTGCCGAATCGAGACCTGGGGAGTCGTCGCGAAAATTCTCCGCGGAACATGTGATTCCAATACTATTCTCGATGACTTACGAGAGATCCGCAAGTCGATGCCAACGCCATGGTGGTAGGTTTCTGCGTAGGCGCGCTCCGTGTTCCCGATTCTACTCTTTCGATGCTCTTTCCTCCGGAGCGAAACTGTATCGGGTGATGGTTCCGTAAAACGGTCCTTCTGGGTCTCTACCGTCGAGCTTCGATCGGTCGAACTTCGATCGGTCGGTCGCGCGCTCCGCATGGCTGACATCGACCGAGAGGGTTTTCATCATTTTTGTTCACGACTATCGTCTTTAGAGTAAATTCAATCGAATGTAATCAAGTTTCACGGAAGACCTCGGGAAACAATCCGCCAGTTGCAGCGATGCTACTTCTCTCCCGTTGCTCGGATGAACGTCGAATTCGGTTCTTCCGAGACGATCACAACCAACCAACTCGATTACGACGGCGGCGCCCGGCGCCGGCGCTGACTGTTGTTGTTGGTGTTGTCCCTCTTTCTCTTCAATTTCTTCGCTACCTTCTAAAATCACGATGGCATCACTTTTTCCGTAACGAGATACCGAGCTCGGTTGCAGTGATTTCCTCTTTCTTCTCGTGACCGTTCCGCTCAAAGCGAGCGACGCTCGCGGTGGCCATAGTGCTAATCTCCACACCGACGACGCAGAAATTATGAACGAAAATAAATTAGGAAATTACGCTCCTGAAGTAATAGAATCAATTTAGACATGACTTCTTCTCACCGATGTCCCTACTGTGCGGACTAATTTACCCTGGGATAGAACGACTCGTACGGACGAGCTGGCGTAGTCCCTAATTTCTTCAAATTGGTTCTCTTTCGTAGAAGGGTCGTCGCATGCATCTGATTCGAGGAACCGGACCCCGAAGGCGGCTACCGTTCCAGTTCAGAGATGATTGACACCGGGAAACACGGTGTTTGAGCTCGAAGTCTAGTAATCCCTCAATCAAGCATGGAAGGACGAAGCGAAATTGTCGTATCCGATTTGTCCTGACATGATGCCGATTCCATGCTTATCTTACCGACCTGAGGCAGGAATCGATACCTATCGGGAGTTGGGGAGGAAATCGAGGTTTGTTTATCATTCAGAAGGTTTTTTTATTCGGCTAATCATGGTCCGAGCAGTGCTCGTTGCCTATTAGAGTTTTCTCGAGATCGTTCAATAAAATTTTCAGATAACAATGTGTCGTCCCTCTAGCAGGACGCCTCATGAGTTCCTCTATTGCGAGATAGGCACGCGCTCTTCGCTTGAAGGATGTTTTGATTGTCAAAACAATATTTACAATGTATTCATCTTGAGCAGCACTACTCCGCAAATCTTCTGTCAGCCATTGAAGTATCGGAGCTAGCTGAGGGGAGGGGGATTCCCAGTGGGATTCTGATCTGTCCTCTTTCGATAAGCCGGGGTCGTACGGCAAGGGCTATCCATGATGTCGATGATCTACTTGTCGGTCTCCCTTGACTCTTCATCGTCCTGAGCGCTGCCGTCTTGACTAGACTTCGGAACTTGGAGCGGCGACTGCGCTCTCAGTGGTGAACTTTGAGCTCGGACATGTGGTGTACCCAAGTTGCCCAGTTCGGGTTGGCTGCGGTCCGATTGGCCAATTTTTAAAGGTGCGGACTGAGTTTGCATCGCTTGGAACCAAGACTGAATGCTCGAGTTGGCGTACAGGCTTGAAAGGGCTGGTGGTAGGAACGGGTTGAATGCTGGGAGGGAGTGGATGAAAGGATTCGCCATCAAGGGCGAAGGCATCGCGGCCATTGGAAGACACGGTGGACTAAGATAGGGCCTGAATATGAGGTCTTTCCGCTCAGCAGGCGCAGATACGCTGATATTCGGCGTATGGGTGGGACGAGTGAAGATAGGACTCGGAGGTAAAGAAGGACCAGTCGGGGCGAGGCTTTGCGCCGAGCTGAAATCTCCGCGTGTAGGAGAAGATGTTTTCTCCTGTTTCCGCCACTTGGCGCGGCGGTTTTGGAACCAGACCTGCACTCGAGCTTCGGTGAGGTCGACCCGGACAGCTAACTCTTCCCTAGAAGAAGAGGGGACTGTGAGTCTATCTGACAATGATAGTCTTCAATTCACGCCACTGCTAAATGAAGATTTCGAGCCCCGTATTTGATTATTATCGAAGCGTTAAGGCAGCCGGGCAGCGACACCTTGTGAAAAAGTAGGAGGTTCTCTTTAATGACGACGTCACGACGCGGCCAGAAGAAATTGAAGCTGTTCTGTTTCCGAGAACCGATCGATGCGAGGGGGGAGGAAGAGAAAACGGAGCAAGCTGTAGTGGACGCAAGAGCCAGACCCAGTACGCGACGTAAGGGAGGGATTCCATAAGGGCACTGAACCATTTCCATCAAAACCGAAATTCCCATGGCCACGGTTTTGCTATCAATGAAAGAGCCGACATGATCGAGCCCCGAAATTCTCGCAGTGAAAATCAGTGGATCCGGAAACGGTGCATGAATCGAACGATTGCGTCTGACGTCTCAGCATGCTGCGGTGGTGGATCCCGAAGAAGGGGGCGATCGCCCCTCCCATAAGTTTTCGATTCCCCCCTACCTCCCATGTTGAAGCAGCGCGCGGACTCGGGATCGCCCCCCCCCAAGATACATCGATTGCCCCCCTCCCTCGGGAAGAATTTCGGATCCGCCGCTTATACGAAGCATCTAGCTCCGCGTTCGACGTGCCTCAGTTTACCGATTTCAAGGTAGCTTCCGAGACGAACGATTCTGTCTACGTAAGACGAATGACAGCTCTGAGATCCAACCACTCGTACACACCTCGTGAAGACGTCCGGGTAGTGCGTCCTGGAGAAAGCTTTCTCCAATTCCTCGAGCTGGAAACTCGTGAACGTTGTTCTGTACCTCCGCTGTTTTCTCCGTGGATAATCGCCGCCGAATTCTTGCGGCGAGCTTCTCTCTTCAGGATAGCTTCCCTTCGTCGAAGCAGAGTCGCTGCAGACGTCGACTTCTTCATTGAGAACTGTCGTCGGACGCATCGGAGGACTTGGGGACAGCGCTTTATGATCTGAAAACGAAAGAGATAAGGAACTCATCCTGTGCGTTCCTTGACCGTATCGGTACCGAGACCAAGGAGGACCTGTGAGTTCAGTTATCGTAGCGGCGAGGAAATCCCATGAATCTCGAGTTTTCAGTGAAGTGGCAAGTGGAAACGCCCACCACGCGAATCATCCACCCCGAATTCTTCCCCGGAACACGTGTGCTGCTACGCAAAACGCTCCTGAGCATCCGATGATCCCGAAAAACCCAGCACTGCACGGGAATCCTCGAAGAAGCTCCACGATGAATCTCTCACCGAGAAAGCGTTTGAGCGAGTACTCTTTCGGTGGAAATGCTGATCTAACGTATCCCGCTGTGCAGGTATGGAGCCAGGCGAGCCACGGAGATTGATTCAAGATGGAGCAACGATGTCTTCATCGAGCTCGTCATCATTGACAACAAAAATTCCGAATCTTCGCGTCTGCTCATCCGCCGAGAAATGGACAGGATGGATCAAGCCAACGGATCAAGATCGGCAGTGATTGCTCAACGATCTTCTCATGTGTAAAGGACCCTGCGAACAGAGACAGAGAGGCTCTTAAAAGATTTGGAGCATCTGACGACAACGCCGCCGCGGTCTTTGCCTGAGGATTTCAGTAGCCTCGTCTGCAAAGGTACTTTATTTTTTAAATTTTCACGTCGGCGCTTGTCGACGGTCGGATAACAAGGTTTCTGTCCCTGTCTTTCTCCTGCCCACTCGTCCTCCTCTCCCCCCTGTCTCGTATGGATATACACTCGCTACCTCGTCCTGTTTTTCGTAGAAGCGCATTTTCTAATTGAAACGCTGACGAGCTTGAAGGAATTAATCATTTCTCAAGCGCCGCGAATTTTCTCTCTCCTCGAATTTCGGTCGCTCTTCCCTCGTGCTTTTGTTCTTTCTGCAGAAAACGTCCTTCCTATGAGGACCCGATTTCAAAAAAACACCATTAGTTCCAGCGAGCGGCTGAAAAGAAGGCTCGCAGCAAACCGAACCTAACACCCGAACTGGACCTGAGCGTGGAGCGAGGATTCTAACCTCGCGGCATAGCTTCCCTGTTGAAAACTCAGCGTGTCCCGGAGTAGACTGCGGATGGGAAATCGATTCCTCAATGAAAAGGCATGGATGGAATGCGATCCTTCCCAATCGAGCCTCAAGATTTTCTGGTGGACGAGCACTCCCCTCGACGACAACAAGCGTACTAGCGGTCGAGGAGCACCCATCTGAGCACACCACGGATTAACCCTGGTGAAGAGGTGGTTTAAACTGTCGTCTCCAGGGGCCTCGGTTCCGCGATTACCGGAAGCGTTTCGGACGCTACCCTCAGATCGCAATTAGTCTCCTGACTCGATGTCAACCAAACGCTGACATGTAAATAAAGGCCGCGTCCTTCTAAATGGGAACTTTATGCAAAGCTAGAAGCAATTGAATGAATGGGGGCCGTACTGACTGACTCTCGGACCAAGCGAAGTTCGTCGAACGAGATTTTTCGTCTCCAGACCGGATGGAGTCATTCGAGACCTGAGCGTTTCAGTCACGTCATGTAATTGATATCGGTGGTTGACTCTCCAGAGCAGCCGGCTGAAAGCGATCCACGGTATGAAAAGCCAACAGAAAAGCCCTTCGCTAAGCCGACGGAGGAGAAAAAGGGGTGGGGGAACGAAGATTTGTGCCTCCGAGAGAAGCCCGCCCAATGATTTGAAAACATCGTTCCTCTTCCATTATTCCACTCGAATGATCGTCGCAGTCGGGGTATACGTCCTTGCCTGTTGGAGAAACCCTCTCGATCAACGATGGCAAGCGAGTAATGCGATCCGATGACACGCGAGACTACAGAATCTCAGCAAAATGAGACTCTCAGCGGAGATGACGCTTACGATTCCATTGTTGTGCCGTTCCACCGACCCTCGGATTTCAAAGTACCGTCATTTCTGCAGGGACGTCCGTTGTGATAGCTCTCTTGAAGTTTCGCCAACAACTGACAAAACGTTGTTCACTGAGCTAATCCGAAGGCGAGATTCGGGAGCTCACCTTGAATCCTGATGCTGTCCAGTTATGCAGAAAATCGAGTTTCTCTCCAGAATTCTTCGGCCGACCATCTCAAATTCGACTGAGCAATGGCGTCTTGGGACACAGTGTCAGGAGAGACATCGCATCTTTCTGTATTTTTGTAGTTTTTTCGGAATCACTTCCGGTTGAAAGGAGCCCGAGTTTCATTTTCCGCCGCTTCCATAATAACGATGCAGTCACGCACGAGCCTACCAATTAAGTAGACGACAAAGCACGAGAGCGCTGTAACTGAGTAAGGAGGGAGCGAAATATATTCTCAAATTTGAGGCAATAAAAATCTAAATCAACTATGAGTGCCGGCGGCAGACGCACGTCGCACCTACGGAGGAACGGTCCTAATGAGGCACCGGCGTCGACCCGCTCGGCGGATTCTGTTGCTTCCAATGCGGCTCCTCTATTCCGTGTGTCCGTCCGCCACCTAGCGAGCTTCCTTTCTAATTCATTTTCGTTGTATGAAAATATGATTTAAGAGGCAGGCAAGAGATATCGCCGGCGAAGGCAGCAGCAATGAGAAGCTCCGTCTGACCCATACACATCAGACACACAACCAGAACGACCGGCGCGGGAAGCGAGCGACCAATCGGGGTTTATGCTCAAGAATTACGATTCACACCCGGACGACGACGTCCGAATGAGAATTTTACGCTTCGCTGTCCATTTGTTTCGTTGCTCTCCGTCACTCTTTCTTACTTTCTCTAATTCGAATGGTCAACTGAAAAAGCGAGCGGCTCTATGTTACGCCCGTCAGAATTGGAGCTAATGGCCTGAGCTCGGATATCGCGCAACACAACGAATTCAATTAATTGCATACACCGCGATATGAAGTCAGAACAATCACTGGAGTTCCTCACTGGTGGAGTAGACAAACGCCCGGCTGTTTACCTTCCCAGAATCCCAAGAGCTTAAAAAACTTGCCACCATAGAGATCCGAGGAAGGCTTGGGCTCGTTAGGCGATGATACTCGACCATCTACGTCTGACTGTTGTGAGACACTCTCGAGCCACCTCTCCTCGATGGGCCGGGGGGGAGGGGGGTCTAGAGAGAAATCGTGAATTGCGAAGCCAGTTCGCAGTGGAATTCCAATCTTTCCAAGCAATGGCGCTGTTCCAAGATTTAGTTTGCGGGAAATGGAATACAAATCAAGCCATGTTGAGTGATTGAGACCGCACTATAGTTTTCAATCGACACGTAGCCATGCCTCTTCCAACGATTTGGCACGACTTTATGAATTATAGATAGGCGATCTGGCAGCTCGGTTGCTGAATGCGGAGCCGTGCGAAACGGGATGGAAGTCTCCAATCATTTTGTGATTATAATTATCGACGAATTAGACAGTGGTGCTTTAATTATGAACAGCTCGCGGGAAGATTTTCGGCTTCTGCGGTCCGCACCGTCGGTTTACGAATGGGACAACTCGGATACTCCCGCTGGGCTCGGGAATCGGCCCGCTCAACTCCAGAGAAGCTATGGAAATGATTACGAATTCGGAGAGCATATCCACATCAGAATGAGCTTCCTGGCTGAGATAAGACTTCTATACGGCGCGGAGAGCCGGCGCCGTACAGAAGTCTCACCGCTGATCTCTTGCGACACATTCGATGAGCGCTGAGCTTCCAGGGAGCAGGAGCGAAATGCTACGATTATTTGAATGGTAGGACGAGCTGCTCCGTGGTAGCTTCTATCACTGCATTCCGTCTTCGCTAAAGGCGTGGATACAGCGCCAGCGTATTCTGGCGAGTGGTCGAGTGAACGGATAGACAGACGTCGAACTGACGGAAGGATGAATAGATGGGGGAACAAACGATTGAACCATTAACGATAGAGACACGCGGGGAAGGAAATCGTGTCCACCGACTAATGAAGTTAGCTCGTCGTTGTCGGATTCCTCCGGCCAGCCAGTCAGTCAAGCAGCAAACCGAGCAAGAAAAAGCTAGCCGGTCACTGCGGCAACCGATCCAAGCGAGCACAAGAATTCTTCTCTTGCTCCTGTACATCATGTGGGCACTGTGGGCCTATTAGTCGCCGCCGTGGAGAGACCAAATCGAGTTGTTGTTCGTCGTCTTCAGCTGATTAATGAACTTTTAATACATGTGTCGAAAATCGACGCGACTCCTGCAGACACCGTCACCACCACTACGTCTTCGACGACGACGACGGCGGCGGCAAGAGCGACGAAGACGGCGGGCAGAAGCGATCGAACCAGAAGGAATTTTCAAACGGAGAAACAGACGCCTCGGCGCTGATGGTTTTTCCTTCTTCATGAGATTCATGATCATGGTCGAACCCGAAAGAAACAGTCATGCTCTAGTCCCTCGAATAAGTCCTCCGATACGCAGGAAACTCACAGGAGCGAGCGAACGAACAATTCAAACGTCGAGTTGAAAAGCGACGTGCACCGAGGTACGTCGGCTTTGAGTACAACTCCGGTGCTGATCAGCTTGGGTAGTAGCCGCACGGGTAAGGGGTCGGCCGGTGTAATCTTGTCAATGAGTGTCACAACGAGGACAATAGAAGCGAATTAAGCTCAACATTTGTAACTCCAACGGTGTTTCGCATTAATTACTCGCGTCACGTTGCCCGGTAATAGTCCCATCTTGTGTCCTATACGACTCGGTACTCACACGAGGCTACTTACGGACACGTCCATTCCAGCCCGCAACGATTCGACCTGACCAACGATGAGTTTGGCAGGTAGGCACTCGACCACTAAGCGCTCGTTCATATGTCTGCTGACGACCCTTCAGAGGTAAATATACACGTGTTTTCTACCCCACACTTTATCCCTGTTCATCGACACCGTGTCATGAGGGCTGTGACTGCCTAGCGTCACATCAGCCCGGTTCACAACTCGACGAGTCATCGGTTTCCCCTGCTCGGTCCGGTCGGCGATTTCTCCACGATTACGTTTCCTCAGAGGAGGAGGGAGGAAGGTCTCATACAATCATTTTACGACAGGAGTCGGAGTCTCGTCATTACTACACCCCGACATCGAGGAGCTGCAGGTTTTGTCACATATTGTTTTTGATTCCGGAAAATACGAAGGCTCGGATTATACCGATCGATTACGCCTGGTTTTGAATTTGAACTCCTCGCAGGCTTAAATCACTCCCTCGAACTGCAGGCAGCGAACGAGGAAACGAAGTTCTTCGACGGAGAATTCCCCAGCGCTGTGACTAGCGTTCGTGCGGTCGGAGATGAGCCTCGGGCATGAGCACAAGCATATCAATGGTCGATATTTCGGGTGAAATTGTCACCGTGACCAAATTAACCGATTGGCGGCATCAGAGAGCCGTGATCGCGAAATCGTGAATATTCGCTCATGTCAGATAGACCTCGAGCTGTTCGGAATGTTTTGGGCTCAGAATTGTGTCAATCAAGCGAAGATGAGCTCATTCTCGAGTTTGACTTCACAGACTTTGTCGGATGATCGGTGTCACTCAGAGAAATCAACTCGTCGTCGAATCGTCGGTTTCGTGGAGCGACTGTTCTGATATGGCAGGTCCGGAGTCGACTAGGTGATGGACGAGCTGCTTGACTCGAAATTCAATTTGTCACTCGCTTTCCGTAATTGGCTCTAGTGTTACTCGAACGTTTCGAGCAGGAGTCACTCTGCAGCTGTCAACCTCAATTATTCACAACGATGTGACAATCGCAGGGGTTCGCGATCAGCGAGCTCTACGGGATACGTGGCCAGCAGCATCGGAAGCATCAGAAGATCTCACCAAGTCGGACCCGATCACAATGCTCAACGAGGAGACTTCGAGTCGTTGGGAGTTAAGATGGGAGAATTTCTCGGTACCTCCATTCCGAATGACCTGTCACAGGGGTAGGCCCAGACGGGCACACACTCCTCACGCATTCGTCCTCCTGGAATCGCCTTCGAAGATGGCAGGGAAGACTTCAGCCGAAAAACATCCTTCGAGCGTGTCTCGTCCCATCCGTGTGCACTTTGGGAGCTGGGAGTCGTCCCGTGTCTCCGCGAAAATTTCCCGACCAGGCTCTCTGAGCTCGCTAGAACATGAGCTGATCAGGAATCAGGACACGAGACGATTTTCCGGCAGCTCCCAGATATGATGGAGAGAATGCTGACTAAGCTAGGGAACGTCAAGGATCCTTCGTGGCTGGTTTCGGAGTCTGGAATTTTCCACGGACATTCACTACCTCCCACATCGAAAAGCGTTGAATCGATTCGACTGAGAGGTTGACTGAGCCTGCCTCTAGAGATGGATATCCCAGAACCCGGGCTTCTGTAGTGGATTCATCGAGTATCCCCATTCTAGACAAGACTCCTCGCCGATTCTCACCGTTCCTTCCTGATCGAGTCTTTGGTTCTTCATCGATCCGAAGATAATGATAAGCGTTCATATGTGCTGTATGCTACTGGCACCAACGTTGATAAGGGATTCGGATGCATCGCAGCCGTGGCCGGGGTAGCGGCGATAGTTTTGTCTGTCGTCGACGTTTGTTCTCCTCTTTGCATTTGCCAGCACGGGAGCGGATGCGGAGCCAGCAGTTCGTCGCTCGAAGTTTCGCTGGCGCTTTATCAGCGTTGGTTATTCTCTGTCGCGACTACTCTTATATTGGAGTTCTTACCGTGGGTAATTTGCGTAAATGAAGAAGGGTTTCTGCTCATTTCATTCGCTCTTACGATCCCCTCGTCGCGTTCCTCTTCGGATAGCGGCGGCCGCGACGCTTGAAACTCACAGCGTCTGATGATGATGGAACCAATTTGAAAAGGAAAACCAAATGCAGGAACACCGACTCTCTTTGGTTAAATACTAATATTAAGCAGTGATAACGATTAGGCGTCTTCTCCTTTTTTTTCTCGAAAGCTTCTCCGGACTGTTGCCGCCGTTGTCGCTGAGGTGATCCTACCGTTGGCATTGGACATAAAACTCAAACAACTTCAAGCTTCTCTTATCTACTTTTTTACATTCCCCCATCCCGCGGCCTCAATTATGGTCGTTCCAGACCGAACCTGGAGCGTTTTCTCGCTTTCTTGAATCGTAAATTCGGGAGCGGTAATCCGAGTCTGCGACTGTACGGCCGTCTTCTCTGTACGATGGGAATCTACATACTGCCCTCCGTTCATTCATCCATCCGTCCATCTGTCGCCTTGTGGCTTTGTTTGTCTAACTGGGAGTAATTCTATTCGGGCCTTTCTGCTTATGTTTGTGCCACAATGCTCTTGCTCGGATGTAGCCACGCTCCTTCGAGACTCCCATGGAAAGACGCTCCAGGGGCTGCGTACCAGCTTAGACGTCAATCTCCATAACGTGTCGAACCCCGACAGTCGCAGAACGCGAATGATCCGGATCGATTCATCATCACGATTCCATTTCCAATTATGTCTCTATACTTCAATTGAACATTCTTCTCCGTGAATCCCACTCATGGCGACGACCCTCGAAACGATTCTAGCACACTAGAATGCCTTTCCAAGAGAGTCATTGAAGAACAAACCCAGAGCTGCGCAGAGAACGTGTCATGGGTGGTCGTTCTGGTATTCTGGCTGCCACGTCGAGAGCCGCTCGAGAGTTAATTACTATTTTGTGGCCATCGGATAATGCTTCTGAAGCTCTGCTGGCGTCTCCCTTCACTTTGCTGTCCTATTTACTCTCAATTTTTTGCCTGCTCAGTGGGGAAAAAAACAACAATGATAATTTATATCATGTGCATGGACGGATTCGGTATCGTTGACTGCTTGTCCTCCTTCAGCTACGTTCGGCGTTTTCCACCGCAGCGACCTGAACCCTTGTTCTGGGCGGATCACATTCGCGTTCGAAAGAGAAGAGGACCCAGCAGAGGAAGCGACACCAAACCAGCAATTATGAGCCATTACATCATTAGAAAAGCTAATATGAAACCTGTTGTCCGCCTCGTTGTAGATGAAGAGATCTGATTCTGCGCGGCAGCCTTTCACCCAGTTACTTACAGTTTTCAATTAAAAACTGTGAGTCTAGAATGCATATCCACTCAGCTCCTCGGTCAAATTCATGCAAACACGCTTCTGAGAAGGCGCTCAGAAACGCACTTATGAGAAGCTCTATCGTGACCAAACACGTGTCCCGAATAATTGCTTTCGTTGGTTGTATTGTAAGGAATTCATTTTTCATCATAAATTCATTAAAAAGCTTGAACAATTCACTCTTGCGTCGTGTAAACGCATTGCTCAAGGGCTTCTTCCTCCGGAGTCTTCCCACGCCAAGCAGCTAACACAAAATATGAGGGGGCAGCATGAAACTGATTCACGCTTGATTTGAGGTTGGCTCTCAAAGAATCAGAGAAGGTGAAAGCCTACTAGAACCCTTTCGTGGGAGGAGAAGACGACTTCCACGAGAGAGCTGACTGAGAAAGACTCGGATCGTGAACTCATGTACTGGCGCTCTTCCGTGTGCCTGCCCGGTCCGGTCGGCTAGCGTGCCCCGAGCGCTCCCGGGTGTCTGAGTTCGGACGGAGAGCGATCATTGAGAGATTTGCCGGAGTTCAAATCAAAATGACCCTGTTTATGAATTCGGCTCAGGATCACAATGACCGGTCTACATCTCCAGCCTTAGAGCTAATGGGGGAACCCATTAAATACTCTCATGCATTCACATTTCAGTGGTCGAATACCTGGATCCCGTACGCGACGAATCCATGAAAATATAATCTAGGTGGTTTCGACCGATCACCCTAGCTCTTTCCGAGCCCTTGTCATCGGTCCGTTTTGGTGGGCGCGCCGGTTCCGAAGTCGAACCAATTGTCCGGATAAGATTCGAATAGGGACCATCACCGTACGCTCCTTGTGCTGGAGCAGCACAGATCCAAGGGACGAGGTATGATCTACTTAATTTGCCCGAAGACATGCGGTCGTCGAAGTCGACCGGGCTGTCATCGGCTTCGGTAGTTTTAATCAGCGATCGCGAGCGTGTTTGTGTGAGCGCCATCGGAGCAATTTTACTCAGCCGCTTATAACCGATCCATTATTTTCTGTTCTGTCTACATAGAATCTAATAGCCCCAGATAATAATAATCGGCAGCAGAGTTGTCTCCGCAAACTCCGCCTGTGTGGGCAGTGGGTTTGATTTTCTTCAATCTACGGGGCAGCAAGCTTCGATTCGGTCCAATGCGTCATTCTTTGAGGAATAACCGCCAGCTCCGATAGTATCCCATCAATGTACATTATATGCGCAGCAGGCTCTTGATCATGGTCAATCGAGATCCTCTCTTATGTCTCCGCTGTGTGCTAAAGCGACACTGCTTCAGGAGCGAAACTTTTACGTGGATGTTCTAGATTTCATCCCCTGATTTCTCGAGATGTACTCGTAGTCCCTGATCTACCCCAGTCACCTTTCCAGTGCAGCCCGATACTCTGGAGAGCTCGTCAAAGTCGAGATAAGCTTCGTAAATCATCATGGTGTGAAGTATGGTTGCTACTTTTTTCTCCACGTCTCGAACAATAGGGTCGCTAGGTCCGTGCTTCATGCGGTGGGCTCGCATAGGTGACTTTCCACACGGGCCAATGCCAGCAGTGCGCTGCCCGAGCCGTTTGTGTAGGAGCCGCCGCGTACAAGCTTGATTAAGATCTGATAGATGGTCGGATCCCTCGACAGCTTCCGGGATTCTTCGATATATTGACAGTAGCCATCATCGATGAAACCATTCTGGACCATCGTTGGGAGTGCATTGCTCATTCTTCGCGAAGGATCGGCTTTCACTCTGAGCTTGTCGGGCCCTCAACGGGGACCGGCCGAGGTCACCAAGCACGAATTCTGACGCTACTCCGTGGCCCGAGATTCCCATCGTGAACCGATCCATAATTTTCCTGCCTGGGGCCCGATATCCCCTTTCGAGAGCTGTCCATTGATCCGCAATCGTCTCTGGCCTTGTTCGAGTTTCCGTTCACTGAGAGATCGAGCGTTGAAGTTGGCTTCGTCTATTGTCTTAGTCGCTGGTGATGACGTCGGATGTCGCCCCCACGCAGCTCACGCAAACAGGCATAGGCTCTCCGAAGCAGAGTTTCGTCCAAAGGCCCTCGAGGGGGAGGACGAGCTTATGAAAAACTAGGGAATCGGAGAACATGCTCGTGCAAAGGCTCGTGATGCAGGACGGAGAGGGCGTCTTGGTAAAGAATGGCGGGAGCGAGCTCGCAGGACCGAGAGTCGGAGTCTCGGGGAACGCACTTCCATCCAAGAGTACGAGCTCCTAGCTCTGCCGAAATGATCCCATCTCGGGGAGGGGCCGGGCAGCATTCAAACCCGAAGACGCTCCATCCGACGGAACTCCCTACATCGACTTATATCAAAGCTGAGCTCGGCAGCTCGAGGTCAAGAACCTTGAAGTCGCACCGGAGCGTCATTATTCATTATCGTCTCTCTCAATCCCCCATTTCATACTCACGGTTCCCTGCTTCAGACTCACTATCGAAGGTTTGTTCGCAAGACTCACCATTATCGAGCCAGGGTCTCCTGCTCACAGCCCTCTTGACTTCTTCAGCGTCTTCCGACTGAACCATCATTTCTCCGAAGAACAGCTCGCGCTCAGAATGAAAACCTATCCTCATGCAGCACGGGAGTACTTTTCCCAGGGCCCCTCTGGGGAAGCGTAATCGAAGAATCACGGCCTAACGACAAGCAGGAGCTCACTCACGAACGACGAACGGAATTCAGCGGCGACGCATTGCCGTGCCCGATCCGCCGCACACTGACTTCCCTCAGTCATCAGATGGCGTCGGAGCCACCGTGAAGTGAAAGAGGCGGAGCAATCGCGGTCCCGCCTGCACGAAACGACCAATCACGACTTTGAGCCGTTTATCTCTGGGATTGTTTGGGAATGTAGAGGAAGAAGAGAAGTACGATTTGTTGATTTGGCTTACGGTGGTAGCTGGGAAGCAATTATAGAGAGCGGACGACGTTTTTGAAGTCTTCGAAATCTGGCATGCTCTCACGGGCGGCCGAATCCTACCGACGACTAATGACAGTTCGGTCGATCCTGCCGCGGGCCCAGACTCCTGTCGCGTTCCTCTTTCAAGCGGAGCGATAGTTTGAATCCCTCAGTCGAGGGATGCGTTTGTCGAATCCATCCGTTAAAGCTCCAGAAATCAATTTTCCCGCAGGCTGTCGATGAGCCTCTCCAATCCGTCGGATGACAACTAGCCTCTGAACTACCGAGACTTTGGGAGCAAGAGCAAGTCGTTTGTTCCAGCTATCCAGTACATCTCGGTGCCCGGACCTTCCGATGTCTCCGCAGAATCCTCTCACTCAGCATTCGCCCACAACGTGGCACGGTGCAGATCGATCCGGGATGTCTCTATGCCGCCGTCTAAAATCTCGAGATCCCACGGATCTCTCGCTCGAGACTTGAACGGAGAGATCGAAGGACGCTGATACGATTTGTTGATTTGGCTTACGGTGGTAGCTGGGAAGCAATTATAGAGAGCGGACGACGTTTTTGAAGTCTTCGAAATCTGGCATGCTCTCACGGGCGCCGAATCCTACCGACGACTAATGACAGTTCGGTCGATCCTGCCGCGGGCCCAGACTCCTGTCGCGTTCCTCTTTCAAGCGGAGCGATAGTTTGAATCCCTCAGTCGAGGGATGCGTTTGTCGAATCCATCCGTTAAAGCTCCAGAAATCAATTTTCCCGCAGGCTGTCGATGAGCCTCTCCAATCCGTCGGATGACAACTAGCCTCTGAACTACCGAGACTTTGGGAGCAAGAGCAAGTCGTTTGTTCCAGCTATCCAGTACATCTCGGTGCCCGGACCTTCCGATGTCTCCGCAGAATCCTCTCACTCAGCATTCGCCCACAACGTGGCACGGTGCAGATCGATCCGGGATGTCTCTATGCCGCCGTCTAAAATCTCGAGATCCCACGGATCTCTCGCTCGAGACTTGAACGGAGAGATCGAAGGACGCTGATAGGGCGGAAACCCATGAGCGATAAGAACAATATTTGAGCAGGTAATTAACTTGTATAAGAGGAATTAGGAGCGAACATCTGTAGAGAGGCCGTCCCGGCAGAGCTTCAGCGAGTCTGTCAGCGAAGAAAGCCAAGCAAACAGATCGCTCGTTCCCCAACGTTAACAAGCTACATCTGCTCCTCGTTTTGAAGACTTTATTAAGCGTCGAAGAAGGAAATCGAACTTAGGCTTAGTCATCATCGATGAAACGATTAAACTTCCTCGTACATGGATTAGGCCGTTAGCCACCGAAGATCGTTGATCGTATAGTGTTAGTACCAAAACGAAATTGTTCGAGGCCGCCGCTGCGCTTTCGTAGACGGCGCCCGATCGGTGGCTCATGCAGTACTCTTCGAAGGTTCTCAGTCTCCCGAAAGCATCCATCGTCATCGTGAAAACTTGTTGATTCTCATTGCGATCACCGAGACCTGAAGCCCATGTGTGAACGGTCTTGAACTTGAGGTTTAGAAAAAAAAAACGGGGAGGTAGTAGCGAGCTATTACCGCATGTTCGCGTGAAAACGTCTCTCGCGTATTGCTTGAAGCTAGCGGTAGGTGATCTGACCCTCTGTGTTTTTTAGACTATGAAGATGATTAGACTTATGAGCGGAAGAAATGCGGATTATGCATATAGGCGGAATATTTAATGTTTCCACACTCTGGAACAATTAACGCACAGCTTGAAAAGCGTGGTATCCTCGTCCTCGAAATGGTCCCGCAGAAACATCGCCATACTAGGATTCACTGTTTTAAGATCGCGGAAAAACCAGAGGCGATTACGGACGTTGCGTTTATGCCCGAACTCGTTGTCAAGGAATATATTTTTGAATCGCTGTGTCCACTTCTATTCGTAAACCGTATCCCTCTCACATTCGGTACCTCCATCGGAATTCGCAGCGTCATTTCTGAGGACACTCAGCTCGTTTCGACCATCGCTGGCTTGACGCATGAAATTTACCGACTTTTGCCGACTCACATCGCCATCTTCAGGTATCAAACTCAGCGCACCAAGAACTTCAGTGTTGGCCTCTAGTGACTGGGCAATTGCACGACGACGAGCACGAGTTTCTCGTGCTCTTTCCGTTGATGTTTGCGGCCGTTTCGCAACTGCTCCTGACCGCCCTATATTTTCAGCTACCCCTGCTCTCCGCTTTTCTCGCATGATGGTTCTTGTCTTCGGTCTCATGGCTAACACCAAGAAATGAACCCTTCTTTGGAGACTCAGCTGCACACTTCGTTATGATCTATCGAATCTCGGCAAAACCTCCGTTTACAATTTCGGTCGGACGAATCGAGCTCAACTCAGAACCCTCTTCGAGATCCTTCTCCGATCAGGATCCTAAATGCAGGAAACTTATTTGATACGCGGTCTGAAAGTAGATGAAGGAAACCTGCATAGCTGCAGCGGTTTTCTCCACCACAGCAAGGGATAGGTGGTCCGACGAACTGAACCACTCCCCGGACAAACGGTCTTGAGTCCCTTACAGTCCATGTACTCACCGATATACATCAGAACCTTACTTCCTTTCAACTGCTTGAGCCGACCATTCTCTCCTTATTCTAGAAAACAGTCATTCATAGTGCTAAAGAGAGGTTTTCGAGGGTCGACAGAAATCGTTCAATGGAACCTCCTTCTCAGTTCAGTTCCGGACGAAAATTGATCGGGACGATGTCCCGTAAAGCAATCTTTCGACCCAACCCTCGTGATAATCCGATGCCTACCAGCGGAGATTCAGCCCCGCAAAAGCGGGGTAGATTCCGCTGCTTGGAGGACGAAGTTTCTTTGACCGGCTACTAGAGACATTTTAAAGACGTTTTCACGTCAAAAACAGCCGATCTGATTACCAACCTCCCCGCAAAGGGCCTATGCGAAAAAAAGAGAGAAACAGATGAGAACACTCACTTTCGCTTTATGCCGGCTCGAATTAGAAAAATCTTAGACTAGATCTTCGAGGAACTGAAATTGAACGAAGTCAGCTGCGTCATGAACTCTGATAAATAATATGTAGGAGAATTTCATTGAGGAGGCGAGTACGCTGTTCCAAAGCAAAAGAGCAGCTCCGGAACATCCCCTGGGCCACGTTCGCCGCCAGAACTCCAGTGTGTCAGATATCCAAGGGACCAGTCCCACAAACGGAAAGTCGCGTGCTGATCGAGTCGGAGCAGCGACAAATCGCGCTTTCTGTTGGTCAGATCCAAGCCCAATGATCGAGGGGATCCGAGCGGAGGATATGTGCATCGCACTGACTCGCGGAATGAGGGAGCCATCGGTTTCCTTCCGGGAGCCGCCGCAGTCTCTTGTGCATACGATGTATATTCTGGTCAGAAAGCAACCAGCTCAGAATTCTGGCTGAGACTTCGGCGACAGGAGCTCCCACCGTGGGTTCGAGTCTCGATGAGAGTCTCGATTGGGAAGCAGCTTCAGCTTCTCGGTTCAAAAATCGGGAACGAAAGGAAAGCGCCTATCGGAATGCCGCAGAGCCCCATCCATATCATCATGTGAATCATCAAGAGTTGGGAGCGGGAGAAATCGCGCTTCTGCCTTACGACCAATGCTTGACGGATCCGCGAGTTCAATCCCCGGATATCATGAAGCTCGTCGCCGACGCTCTTCTTCCAACGAGCTCAGCAGCGACGAACTGGGCATCGCATTCCTCTCGGGAATGAATCTCCTTAGGCGGGCCAACCTCGAATATGGGCTTCGCCAGCCGACTTTGATATCATCCAATACCATGCGGAGATCTCCGGCCGTCGAATGACTAGATGCCTCGTTGGACTCAGCTTCACCTTCGTTGACTCGAAGTCCAGCTACGGTATGAGTTCCGTTCCAAGACCATCCAATTCTGTCTCGTTTTAATTAAACGCAAGATCTGGGCCCGAACAGACCGGGTCAGCTCTAAATACTTCATTACGACTCGTGATCCGCAGTCCATTCATCCGCGGACAGATGGCGTTGGCAATCAATCTGAGAACGCTGTCACAACTTTTACATCTCGCCGAGTCTGTCTCATTTGGTTGCCCTCAAAGCCTGCCCCGCAATCCTCAAGAGCTGTCGTGTCGCGGACACACGCTAAACGATTCGAATGAAGTTGAACGGAAACATTAAAATGAGGCAGCGGCCGCGAACAACTTAATTCAGCGGCATGGGCAGCACAGACGGAAGGAGGCAAGGTACTAATACGAGCGAACGAAAAACTCGTGATTGTTGAGAACTGAGCTTGTCTGAAAAGTTAAAATTAAGTCATTCGTCTTCTAGCGTTTGCGCATCGGCGAGAGCTTGACTTCGCGCCCTTTTTGGTCGTGGACGGGAGATCTTCAAAGTTCATCTCTAGGATGACGCTTTTGGACAGTCGAAGGGCATGTCCGGAGACGGATCCGGAATAAGCTCAAGCGACCGACGGCTTCCGCGGACCATCTTTGATAATACAGGTCGTCATCGTATCTTCTCGTGGGAGATTACACGATCTATCGGAAGTCATGCCAAGAGTTCCGAGTTTCGCATCCCAAGTTGCTGCCCTGCATCAGTCTCTAGCAGGAAGAAGTACGATCAGTCAGACGAGACTGACCACGTGTCGATCGTTCGCGCCTTCATACGTCTTCGCTCGCCCGGGTGATTCGTCGCTGGGTCGTTCGGCTGCCCGCTCCGTCAGTCAGGCTCAAGACTGAACGGCGAGAGTGATGATGTCGATAATGAAATTTGGGAACCTGGTAAGAATCGGCCTCGAAAAATCGATTCTCATCAGCGTGGTGAGTCTACCAAGCTCGATTAACAAAGATGACATCGCGGAAAAACGCGATTCCCGGTCGGAACTCGTTCAGCGCAACATCGAGCCCGAGCGCTTGATTGCGCATTCTGGGACAACGCTTTCACAATGCCCTCAGAGAAAAGATACCGGAAACGGGAGGCAGACCTGCTTCCCTGGAGAATCACTCTTAAGTCTTGAAGAGCAGGGCACGTTCAGGCATCGGTCAGGATTCGGCAGGAACGGGTTCCGGTGGTATTTGCAAAATCATTGATTCCACCTCGGACCCGGGTGAATCTTTACAACTTCGATCAGAGATCGCTCCCGTTCCGTCATTTGTCATCCGGTCATAATGAAAGCGTTCGATGTACGGTGAAGATTCGAGGTGGTCCCTCTCGTCTCCGAACCTATCGACATTGCGACGTAGGAGCAAACATCGTCGCGCAGACAGAGAAGCCCAGTCGGTGAGGCAGTCAAATAATTGAAGGTGTGGCTTCCTCTTCGTCCGTCTTCAGCAATTTCTTCGGAACAAGGGCTGTCGTTCAACCAATGAAAGTCTGCGCTGATATCGTCGGAGCTACCGCATCGTCAGCCCGCTAGCAAGTGGCCGTCGCGGTCGGAGAAGCAGCAGCAGCCAAATTGAATTTTCTCGCCAAGATAAACATTACCGCGTCGACTGGGCAGCATTCACCTTTGGTCAACAATCTGCGAGGCAGGACTCTTGAAGAAATAATTCAGCGGTCGCTGTTGTTACGCTGTCAATATTAACGACATTCAATTTACTGGGCTTTTTCATCAATCGATTTGTAATAAAAAGAGCTGGAGATCCATCTTTGAATATGAAGATGAACGCAAGTCTGAGAATATCAATTTGGAGTCGGTACCCTCATCACCCGAAGCGGCGAACATTTTGTTAGACAGCCGGTTCTCTTCCTGAGATTAGTCCCTCGACATGCCTCTCCTATATGGCACGGCTGACTCGATTCCGTAACGTGCGAAGCGACGCTAACCCGATCATAGTTCAGGGATCGTGAACTCCGAGTACATTCTCGCTCCTGGTTCCAGGGATACAAGTGATTCGTCCAGGCGGGATCCTCAATTTATGTTTCGGGACCTGGCAAGGAATTCTCTTGTGATCCCTGCCTGGAACGAGAGAGAGAGTTCCAACGGTTCCCGCAAGCATGATGCGCTTTTTAGCACTCATTGCAAGAAAAGGGAAACTCTCTATGAGCTTTCCGGGGTACCGGGGGACACGCCGCTCAATTTCGACGGCACGGGGATCTAATAGAATTTTCGAGGTGGATCTACTAGCCTGCTGACCAGGAGTACGCCCGATGGATGAAGCTCAATCAGCACCCGATGAACCTTGTGACCTCCGACTGGAAACGATATCTGGGGATACCAATCGGTTCAGGAATCACAGGCTCCCACGCTATTATTTTCGCTCAAGAATTCGCTCGATTTCGATTTTCTCGATCTCGGAGGTCCTCGGTGCGGAATTCCTATGAAATACCGAGCTCCGAGTCAAGCGCCGACCGGCCCTCTCCCCAAACCTCGCAATAAGGGGGAGAGTATTTAAGAGAGTCCAGCATTGAGCTGGAGAATCATAGGGTCGTCAGAAGAGGAAGCATCGACTTCGAGCTATTGTTCAGAAGACTTCCGAATTTTCGAAATGGAGAGTGTCGTGTCGAACTCTGTTGATCAGCTGGTCAACTTTGAAACCGGGCAGCCTCAGGCAGCAAGCAGGTGAGTTTCGAGATTCTCCAGCCGAGACCTGGAACTCTGTAATTCATGCCGTCAGATCGGAGCGTCCTCTGGAAAGTAGTTCTAAAAATCTTTCTCAATCCACAGAATGCATATCCTGGATCTGCCTGACGACGCGCTGATATTGATCGCGGAACGACTGGATCTTGTGTCCATCGTATCCTTCAGCAAAATGAATCAGCGGCTGGAAGGATGCTGCCGAACGGCATAGGCAACCCTTGGTCTCGGACTGATCGGCTCCGAGACGAAGAAGTCAGAACACACCTACTACCAACCGCCGACCAAGAAATGCAGCGCTATGAAGAGAAAAAAGTCGGGTCAGAGGACCCACAGGGATAGATGAACGGAGTGCTCCTCGATTCGGTGTGCATGATATCCCCCCTGCCCAATAAAAGCGCAATGTATGTCTGTCTCTCAGCTCTCACGTGCACTCCTTCAATTCATATTTATTTCCCCGTGATTACGCGCGCAATCGATACCGTCCTTCGCCTATGCGAGTTTTCATGCCTTCCTTTGAGCCCTCACCTAGGCGAAGGCAAGTTGCTCCAAGTTTTCCCCCGGCATGCGTTGTGGCTGTGACATGGCGTCACCGCAGATTCAAAATGGCGATTCAGCGCTACGCTCAACGCGGAGTGCTATATTGTCATTGATTGAGATTGAGCTCATTCGATCGCTCCGGACCTTTCCCTC
>NW_003805458.1:1113889-1114445 GCF_000255335.2 Galendromus occidentalis
ATCGCTCCGGACCTTTCCCTCGGGAAGGATCGGGATGATAATATTGAATGTTCTCGGAACAATTCTCGACACAAAGTCTGATGGAAGTCGGATCCGGTTTTTCCAGTACTGAGCGTCCCTCGGGTCCCGGAGGTAGTCTCGAGGCAGCTCGACGAGGAACTCCGATGGATCTCGCAGAATGTCTCCGGAATGTTCCGGGGAATTCTCGAGATTAAGGGACAAATACCTCCGGTACCAGAGGAATACAGGTACCCGGGACTCACGGCGGAGGAAGAGCTGAGACAGATGCACGCGGAGTCCTCATGACGCTTCAGCAGGTTCGAGGTGACCAACACAAAATCGGTCACAACACTGGGTCTGTCCTGCGCAAACTCGGTCACAACGAGGTCCCCAAAATTGTGGTGGCACTTGAGAACCTACAACGAGAAGCTTGTAGATAAGGTTGAGGCGGGCCAAACTCGAACAGCCAGATCCCGCACGGGTATCGATCGGGACAATGTCCCGTTAATTCGCGATCGTCCCAAACAGTGCCTGTCATCATCCGATTCCACCTCAC
>NW_003805459.1:0-258913 GCF_000255335.2 Galendromus occidentalis
CTTCGAAATCGAATACCGTCAGACGACGAAATTCGGCCAAGCAGATGGTCTCTCACGACTGATTGCTCAGCAGCAACACGACAAGGTCTCAGAGGACGTCGTGATCGGGTGCGTTGAGGCCGAGGTCTGTGCGGTGCTCGATGAATGCATCCGACGTATTCCGACAACTCATAAACAAATTCGGGAATACACATCGAAGGATAAATTGCTACAGGCAGTCCAGGAGAATATACGGAAAGACTGGCCTACGAGAGTGGACAAAGAGACTCCGCTCTGGTTCTTCTTCAACAGGCGAGATTCTTTGTCGATTGTCCAAGATTGCGTCATGCTTGAGGATCGAGTGGTTGTACCAGAAGCACTCCAAGTTCAAGTCCTTGAACAATTACATCTTGGTCATCCTGGTGTTTCAAGGATGAAGCGTCTCGCGAGAAGTTTTGTTTATTGGCCCAAGCTCGATAAACAGGTCGAGGCGCTGGTGCGCGGATGTTCGGCGTGTTCGGAGCTGAACAGAGACCCTCGGAAGGCACCGCTGCATCCCTGGGAAGCGTGTTCGAAGCCGTGGCAACGTTTGCATGCGGACTTCGCCGGTCCTTTGGACGGCCACATGTATCTGATCGTGGTCGATGCTTATTCGAAGTGGCCGGAGATTTTCGAGCTAAAATCTGCCACGGCAGCGTCGGCGATAGACAAGTTCACCGCATTATGCGCTCGTTTTGGGAATCCGACCACTCTCGTCACTGATAATGGAGCGCAATTCAAAGCGAAGTCGTTCGAGAGTTTCTGTGAGAGTCGGGCAATACGTCATTTATGCGCTCCGGTTTGTCATCCGGCTTCGAACGGCCAAGCGGAGCGTTTCGTCGATATCTTCAAGCGGACGTTCAAGAAACTGCGAAGGGGGGAACAGGACGTGGAGACGCTCTGAACATTATGCTACAGACGTATCGGAACACGCCGAACCCTCAGGGGAAGACTCCGGCCGAGCTCTTCCTAGGTAGACCGGTCCGCACCGAGCTGAGCCTCTTACGCCCAGAGGTGGGTACCACGGAAAGTTCGGATCGACCCGCCCAAGCGAGCTCTTACAAGAGATACTTCGATCAGCGCCACGGTGTTAGAATGAGGACCTTCAAGGAACAGGATCTGGTCTGGGTCAAGGATTTCAGAAACCCGAACAAGCCCTGCTGGACCCCTGCTAGAGTGTTGCGTCACCGTGGTAAGGTGACCTACGACGTGGAAGCAGACGGTCATGTATGGACCCGTCACGTGAACCAGCTTAAGGTCAGGACCCTTCCACTAATCTCAAATTCCTCTGATGATTCTGGTACCAATCGGTCTCTGCTCTTTGCCATCGCTCAAAGGACTCGGAAGCCGAACCCCGTACCCGTCTTCGGTGATACGGGCGTCCAAATCTCCCCGGCTGATGAGGCAAGAGGCAACAGCGCGACCATGAATGGAAGCGACGATGAAATTGGGTCGGACGAGTTTCGAGATGACAGGGAAGAGACGGCGTTTGAGCCGGAGGAATATTCGTCGACACCCGGGGAGTCGTCAGCGTCAGAAGGCAGTCTGGTCTCGCGTTGGTTCAATGCATTGAGACCCCGGCACCTGATTCGACAGCCCTCGAGACTTGAGCTGGATCCGTCGGCGAAATCTTACGAAGGATAACGGTTCTCTTCTAGAAGGGGAGGTGTGGGAACGCGGGAGTTCCCCAAATAATAATCATTACTTTCAAGTCATTTGATGACGAATAAAAGGGCTAGGAATAAGCCCGGAACAATTCAGTTCCACCCTGCAACGACGAAGCTCTGTATCCGACTAGCGAAGTGAGAGTTATCACACTACATATTATATGCCTCTCTGTGCGGCCGAGCTGCGACCTACAGCTGGATCCACTCAGGTTTTCCCGACCACGGCCTCGGGTTCCGAACTCCATGTCCCGTGTATATGTATGTATGCTCGTCCGTGGATGGTTCTTCGAATCCGAGGCTTCCCCACTGGCCACTGCATTGACTCGGTCTCGGATTGAACAATATTAATTGTATCATGCGAGTGATCATTGGTACGGGCTGCATTTACTTATCTACATCGTGGAGAAGGATGCGCAAGGAAGCCCACCGTGTGAAGCCCAACGCGTCCACATTTTGCGATAACTGGATACGATGACTTTCCTGGCCGAGGGACTTCGGTGGAATCACGTTCTCTCGTGTATCTACCGACTCCCCCACATGAGTTTCAGCTCGTCAGTATTCATGAGAGGTCCGCGACTTTGTGAAGCGAGCGTTTTTTATTCGGAGTCGACTTCCATGTACATGATGCATGTAGGTCTTTGGTCATCGGGGAAGGATGGGCTCGAAACGGAAAATTCCGTTTCCGGATTTCCGGCTGCATTTCGCTTCGTGAAACGCCATTTCCTTCATTTTTCGCGTTTGTTTCGCTTGAAGACCGCGCTCAAGCGGCAAGCGATCCTGCTGAGGGTCCCCGTTGGAATGCCGAAGAGAACGTTACAATCCCGGCTCACATCACGGACGTTCAGGGCCCGTCCTCGATTCATACGAATGCTTCGGCTCTCTCGAGCAGCCTCCGACCGCGATATCTCTCAGGTAAGAAGTGAAACTGGGAGCCGGCTCCTCATCAATTGAGCCAGAAGCTGTTTCAATGTACGTAAATGTCTCCTCTCCCCATCTGAACGTACACATGAAGCTTCCCCCATACTATCATACCTTGGACTATGCGTCAGGTATTGCAGTTCGACAGCCCGAGACCAGCGCTAGCGGAGAAATTGGGACCATTAGAATCATTCTTGGTTCTGTGGGAAGGATACAGCTGCCGCGTCGGAATGCGATGTGACAGTGCGGATTCACATGTGATTTACACATGGCTCAGACCATTCAGCTATACGTCGGCGTCGGTTGGCAGTAGAGACCAAGGGGATCAATCAGGCGGAAGCAAATGGATAAACCAAAGGGATAGAGGGCGGTTGGGAAGACTTGGACGGGATGGCAAGAGCACTGAAAAACGCTATCGTATCGACTGATGATTTTCTCCGAATCACTGGATGCTATAGCGTCCACATTGAGAGCCCAAGACCTTTCGGCGTCGGAATCGCAAAAAGACTCTGACTATGTTTCTCATTGCCCTCTACCGGCAGATGATCCTTCGCAGATCCAGCCCCCTTACCCATTCCGCAGAAATCGTGGATACAGTAGGAGAGAGACGGGAAAACGCTGAGCACCATAGGGGTTAAAGGTTCTCGAGACGATGGAGATGTCAATTACGGGAAACATGATATCTCCACGGAGCTCTATCACCTGATAGGCATTGTACAGCGTGTGAGCCACAAGGAAGCCTCAAGCTGTCGGTTAGAGACCGAGAGCTGATCGATGACCAAACGTATCTGGTTTGTGAAAATCCGAACGACTCCATGCGCGTCGAGCTCTCGCTCGTAATCGAAAGAGAGATCTTGTTCAGTATCGTCGTTTCCGAGCGTCATCGCTCGAACCCACTCATGGATGAGAGTCAGATATATCATTTGAGGGCTCGAGAGGCAGTCCTCGGTGGAATATTCCGGCTTTGGCCAACATGGAGGGGCACATCGACGTCCGCTGAATTGCTTGACGTGCAGCTGACAGCTTCGCTCACTGACTTTGTCCTCTCGTTTGGTTACACACGCGGTCTCCCGAAGGTGGTCTTTAGCATACGTCTTCCGCTCGCAGAAGAAACGCCTTCTCTCCGTTCAGCCCGTTCGAAATTCTCCCGGTCGAGCTGCGACGGCTCGGTGGTTTGAATTCGGCAGAATCCAATTTCCCACGGTTCAACCTGTTTTAGCTCGAGTGAGTTCTTTTTAGGGAAGCAGCCATGGACGGAATGGGAGTAAGGACCGACCGATCGACCGGAGGAACGAACGTATCAGCGAGCCAACGCACCAGCAGCAGCGATGCGAGAACGCCCGTCGAAATTGAAATTCGGAGCGTGACGCTAAACGTTCTCATTCCTCGTTCATACCACGCCGATTCCGTTCTCACGTTCTCGAAATGGGTTTCTTACGGTTTCTTGGGTCGGGCTCTTTGATTACAAGAGATACCATCTCTCCGATAGAGTCTGCGGCCAGGTCGAGTCTGCTCCAGTGGTGGCCCTTACACGTGGGACTTCCGATGACTGTTGGAGCGCTCGACTTTCGGACTATATATACTGTCTAATCATCATCTGGCGGCGGTTTCACGAGGACTTGGTCGCGGGCAAGAAACCTGCGTAAGGATCAAGCGGACTGATGGCCCATGGACATGTGGCCTGGACCTTCGCCGAGAAGTTTCCCGGGTGGTAGATTCGCATATCGTCACCTGGTCGGAATTCAGCGGGACAAGGAAATCGAAAAGTTCGAGGCTCGCAATACGTCACGGAACGTAAACTGAATCTCGAGCTGCTGTCAGCGGTGTATCCGATGACGAGCGCGAATGAGGAAGCTGATAGGAATCCTTTTCGGGGCCAATTTCTACCCCTGACTTATGCTCTTTTGTGTTCTGTCTGAAGGCCCTTCGAAAGGGATGAAATTCCATTATTGAGAACACACTCACAGATATAGGCAAGATAAATCGCTCGAGATCAGTTGCATTGCAGCCCTCTAATCCTCAGCTCAGTCGGCAGGGAATCCACGACGAGTTTCCTTCAGCGCAATCAGATGCGGTAGAATCGGAGCCTTAATATATCTGCTTTAGACTGGAATTCTCAGACTGTTAGGTGCAATTCTTTTGCTGAAAGAACCGAATGCCGGTCCCGATCTTGCCGTGAAGGGAATGACGCATGGTCTCCACGGCTTCTTCCAATGAGTCTCGATTCGAATAATCTTGAGCGATCGAAGTGAAGCCTAGAACTTCAATACTGAATTTCGAGCCCTTGCGGTTGCGAGCGGGGACGACCTCATTCGAATTAGGAGCGGATCGAATCTCATTCCAGGTAATTGTGCCCGAACCGGTGACCGAGCAGCGGCGAAATCGGCGCAGGACCAGTCGTCTTCGAATCGCCTTGACGACAGGATCGAGCAGCACAACCGAGAACAGTCAGCGTGAAATTGAATAAATTCTAAGCAGCTAAGCAATTAGATGGCGGTCTTCCTTTTTTATCTCTACCCGAACGCCCTGCTCTTCCCTCCCGATTTCTGAGGCGTCGAACAGCCCTGAGACGGATCTTCTTTGGTCGTACGATTCAGCCCATCGAACCTCTAATGTTCCGCTTGTGGGAAAAGGGTAGAATGGCCGATTCTTTTCTGTCGGATGACTGTCGACTCTCTATTTCCGCGTATGAAGAATCTCCCAGGAAGAAGAACCCAGAATACTTCCATAGGAAAATGATACGGTGGCAATACTTTTTGACACACGTCTCCAGGCACTAACTTCGCTAAACTATCTACGAGCTCTACAACACCAGCCGAGAGGGGTTCTTTCCTTTGCTTCTCCTCTGGTCGAGCTTCCTGAGCCGCAGGCTTGCATAGCTCAAAGTCTAAAACTCCTCCAGGCTGGACCACATGGCCAAGGTTCAACGTCCCGGGTATCGTTTTTCGCCTTCCTTCCCTCTGACGGATCCGGAGAGCGAATGTTCTCGGGGGGATCAAGGCCGAGTACCTGCAGTTCCGTCAGGAATATTTTGCCGGCAGCAGGGACCGGAATCGCGCCACCTGCCGAACGAGCGGCGCGACGTCGTAAGGGCTGCGTGCGTTTGCACGAGAACTGACGAGCGCGCGTGCCACCAATCGGCGTCGGTTGCACAGCTCAGACCGGATGCATTAAATCATGTATATGAAACACAGAGTTACGATATGAATATGCCAAACGTGATTATTCAATCACCGCTACTGATATGTTTAGGCATAATGATAGAGCAGCGAATCTCAGCCGTAGGACTCGGGAATCTCGAGGGAACCATGGGTGGGGTGTAGGAAACCCACCGAGAAGCCTACGACTAGAAAACATCGGAAGGAAACGGTGCGTCAGATCGAAAATCTCCTTTCCCGAATGAAGTATATTCCCGAGTGACCTCGAGCCAATTCGAGTGGACTGAGTCCGAGCCTTAGCTTTCGAGAATCATCAGCGGAGCCTCGAATCATACACGTATCATTTTCGTCCTACCGAAGTCGCTATCGGTCTCGGGAATTCCTGCCCCAATATCGTCAAGCGGTGAATCTACGGCCGCGCCCTCCGGGAAAAACGTGCCTGTTTCGAACCGTCTCGTAGCAATAATCCATTTCATCCGCAGGAGAGCTCGGCTGCGTGTCTGCAGTGTCGGGCGTGGGACCCACTTCACAACATCCTCCATAAGAAAGGCCACCTTTCAAGTCGGTCCCTCACCGATGCGTTTCGGTGACGGAAGTCAGGGGCATCGGAGACCTTCGTGAATGACGATCAAAATCATCTGCCGTGAGAGCTCTCGCAGCGGGATACGTGAAAGTCAAATAGGGTCCGTGAAGCGGTCGCCAAAATGAGACGCGATCCGAACGATCCGAAGTAAAAATTAAATTATTCACGACGCATCCCATATGTTCTTATCTCGGTCAGAGGGGAAGGCTCATCATTCTCATCATTCCGACAAGGAACACTGCCCATTTTGGCCCATAGTCTCTCAGAGGGATCAAGTTTACGACGGGGACGACCGATAGCATGGATCGAGTCGCTGGATTGCCGAACGACCGAGAGCGAGGACCAGCATCCCGGGTCACCGCCCGCTCAAGATCCTAGCCTCGGACGCTGTAAGAACAGGGTGAGCCAATTCCATCGCTCCTCCGTGTCCGACCTTGTGACGTCGGCGCCGTATTGTGATTTGCGTCGCTGCGCTGTTTGCTCCGGCTGCTTGTGATGTCGGTGCTGGAGCGGCTGTAGCAGGACATCATTGTCAGATTCTCTCCCGAGGCAGTATCGACATACCGCAAGGAGCGAATTCGGTTGGTCACTCGCTGTCGGCAAATTCATCCATCGCGCCATCGAATATCCGATCGGACAAGCGCTCAACGATCTGCGAAACTGCGAATCCTTACCGGTCCAGCAGATGGGCGACGGGAGGGAAGCACATACACACGTATTCCTCTACTTAATAACCGAAAACGAGCAGACTGCTGGCGGCGGACCGCGACCCGTGAGCTGGGGCTAAATGAGGAAACGTGGGAGCCTTTGCCCAGACGGGGATTATAGATTGCGGCCTCGAGCGAATACTCTGTACGCAGCGATTGGTCAAACGAGAGCCCGCGTCTCGTCCTCATGATCATGATTGGATTGCTTGACGGCATACAGTCTGTAGACGGCAAGATCTACGAATGGAATGACTGTCCTATTGATCGACTTCGCCTTATTGGGAGCGAGCTTCTAGCGGGGAAACCTCTCGGGCTCTTCTTCGAGTCAATCTTCCCTTCCGCATCGCTCGCCTGCGAGTCGATTTTCCGTTCCGTCCCAGATCCGGAGAAAAAGTGTGAAAGAACATCATCCGACGACCACGGTGCTCGTTCACATTTTCGAAGTCAGCGTGAGAATTTTCCGATCTTACTGGTAGGTACGTGGATAAGTTTACGTCAAGTTTTTTCTTGATTACCCTTATTTCAAAATCCTCGTATTGATATCCATTCTATTTTTCCATTATCCATTCCTGTTTCCCGACCGTCAGTAATCAACTTGAGGCAGATCCCCATCATCACTCGCGTCAGGAGAGCATCGTTCCCATCCATCTGAAGTTCCCGCGTCGAATCACCACGGGTCGAGAGGTTTTTCATCTCTTCGAGGTGCAATGGGAACGATTGCAGGGACAAGGAAAATACAAGAGGGGAACACAGATACCGGGCACAGGGGACGTCGGCGTCGCTCTGTATGAGGGACCTGAATCGTCAAGAAGTACAAGCCGAGTCGGAGGTTTGTCTCCGCCGCGTCTTGGAACGTGACTGAACTAAAGATTGGAGAACTGGTCTCGTGCCTTCGTTACGAAACTGTTGATGAGCGCCGCTCGGCGAAGGAGGGAGGAAATAGCAAAAAACTTCAAACGAATGAGGCCAGCGTGTCGACAAAGCGACACTAAGTTGCAAGTTGGAGCCTTCGGCTGGTTAATTTCATGAGGTGATCACGAGCGAGTTTAGCATGTCGCACGCTCTTTTCCTAGTATTGACTGACGTGAGCAGCTTCTCAGAGCTCCTGTCCCTTTCACGGTATTGAATCTCTGCGAGCTGCGCTCCTGACTGAGGAGCCGTGGGGTCTTCAGCGACGATCCGATGCGGGTAAAACTTGATTTTTTTTCCGCGGTACATGTTCTGTGTTTACTGTCTCAATTATTATAATAATAATTGATCATCGACAAGCCGAGGATATCGATTGAAGACAGTTGAAGTCTAGCCTCGACAGCTAGTTTCCGAATCGTTTTCATTCTCCAACCCGAATCAGACGGCACAGGAGCCTGTGACCGACTCAGATCGCTTCCAGTGGAGTTCGATTCCTCAGAGCGCAGATTCCCAAATCGAGGATGCTTCCCAGGCTCGCTTCAATCTTCAATGGTCGCTGCTGGCGCCCGGGAAACCTCTTCCCGAACACACCGATGAGATTATCCGCCGTTCCCCGAGGAGGAACTCTGTGGCCTCACCCGGGTACTCAGGAGGAACGGGTTCCCGATCAGGGAGCATATGAGATGGCGAAGGAGATCGGCAAGCTCTTGGGACGATATGGGGCAACAGCTCTTCCACTCAAAAATCGTGAAATTGCATCGCTCGCGGAAAAAGCTGACAGAAGAATTTCATCATTCTCCTGGATATTCCGAGAAATAGATAAGAGTCATCTCGAAGAAATCCCGAGCGGGTCCTCGCTCCGGACGGATCGACCGAGCAAAAGAGAAAGGACTAGAGCTGAAAAGGAAGGAATTCCAAAGCGAAGCAGGATGCTGTTCTGCTCTGAGAACTCTATTCATCCAGCTCAACTAATTCAAACTCGAAAAATCCAAACCAATTGAGTCCCAGTTGGGTTCCCCTCCGCGGCGTGCTTTCAGGCTCGGGGCATGGTGCGATAGCGACTTTTGGAATCCGGACGGAATTTCATGAATATTTTCCCTTGGTTCAGACTAATAGTAGGCCGTATCGAATCGGATCTAGGGCTTGTTCGCATCGAGTATGGCTCGTTTTAAATCCGAGAATAGTGAAGCGGAATCGAATGCACCCCCTCGATGAGGTCGCTTGAATGATAAATGATTAGAGACCGATGCGTTTCTGTTATTTCCTCCAGAACGACTTATTATACATACAATCAAGCTCCAGGTTTCCACCACCGTCATCGCGAGAGTCCAGGAACGACGCCAGCGCCTCAGAGAATCGTCCGAGATGCATCGTTCTAGGTGCGCTCAGACTCGCTTGCGTGATTATATCGAAATCGCAAACATCCTCAGGTTGCTAGCGCTGCCTCTCGGCTACTCGTTTTTATCAATTTCAGGGACGAAGCAAGAAACTCGGCGCGAGAACTCCTTTATGGAGAGTCCGCATCGGGAAGCTCGGTCTCTATGATGTTCAGATTCTATTTTCCTGTTTGGCAGCCATGTATGTGCTTTTGTCGGCGCAGCTTCTCGCGGACGAATGGTCCGGGTTCTTCAGCAATATCCGTGGGGGAGACCAAAGGTCACAATTTCAATACTCGCGGTTCCGCCGGTTGAGAAGAGCTTTGTCGACGATGCGTCCCCGTGCGTTCGCTAGATTCGAGCCAGCGCCAGCGTGGCCGCCCGACAACGATCGAGAAGGATCAGCCCTCTCACGACCAAGTGAAAAACAGCGAGTACATGCAGTCGGATCGATGGGCAGGATGGCTGCTCAGCTCGCAGGCGGAGAGACAGGACGGATCCTCCAACGCAGTAGATAATAAGTAGAAGTACGCACAGCCATCGCTTCTTAAATAATTGAAGAGCCTCATCAGGTTGAATCCGCTCGTGGACAGGTTAATTTTTTACCACCGGAGCACTCCTTCGTCGGCGGCGAGCCGTGGCGGCACCGTCGGATCCCGACTCGGAGTGCTCTTCCTCCGTGATCCAGTTTGGCTTTTCCAGCAGAGAAAATGGTCTCAATTTCTCCATCGAGGAAGAACCTGGTGGAGGTGCCCTGAAAATTAAGTCTCACAAGGATTGCTTTCGAAGCTGCCCGTTCCGCCGAAACTGCTCAAACTGCACGGATTCGTCTGATTTGGGATTTTATCAAGATGCCAGCGTCGTGTCGTCGAAACTTGGGGGAAGCGATTAGAGAGACGAAGATATGGAGTCACGTCGTTGTTTAAGCGTGGAGCCGTTTATTCCAACCGCACGGGCGTCAAATGGCTCCGAACGTTTTGGGGACAGATTGAAGAGTCTGCGCAGTTCGTGCCACATGCTAGTGAGCATATCTTCGCATATGATTCAATGAGAGTCGGAGGTTCTCGGAGAATCGAGGAAACTGTCTCGAAATCGGGGGACTTCTATCCATGTGAATACACTCGGAAATCGGAGCTACTCGAGTTGAGTATTGAGTCGTCCACAGCTTTAGGTAAGCGGAAAGGCTCTTCTTCTCAGCTGATGGGTATCCGCCCAGAAGAACAGTACAGAGGAACAGCTTCTCCTAGGCTTCACCGGAGGAGGGAAAACTATAAGGATTGCAGTTTCTGATATCGCACCAGCTTCAGCAGAGCGATCCGCCTCTCTTCCGAGCAGCTGTTCCCGGAAACCTCCTTTGCTGTCCCGATTTGGACGATTCTCTTCCATTCTCTCATGCCCCTTTCACTCCAAGATCCCGCGTAGCGAGCGATCCGATCGAATTTCTGTATTCCAGCTCACTGTTCTGGATATTTTGGTCGTTGGCGGACCTTCGAGCGTGTAACGTTGATGACGAGCTGGAGACTCAAGGCGGCTCCGAGATCCCCCTCCTTCAGGCTGAAGAATTACACGAGGCTCTATCATCCTTACGTCTATCCTGGCCGTTAGAGGAGGGAGCTGCTTGTCCTCATTCTGTTCAGCTCTGGCTATAAATTGTGAGACCCTGTCTCTGTTCCGATTTTTTTTTCAGACATCGGAATTCGCTCGTAAAGTAGACGTTGCGTCCCACATAAGAGCGTCTCAGGCTCTGCGACCGTGGGGACCTGAGGCGTTTCCGGTCCCTACTTATTTTGCTGCGCATTTTTACGATCTTGTCTCTCATACAGACTTGGCTCGTTCGCCTACAGCCATCTTTTTTGTGACACGCCATCCCAACTTGTCAGCGAGCGACGTTCTGAGACAATCGTTCCGCCCTCAAATCTCGATCACATTGTGCGTTCGAAGAATGAGCGGAGCAAGTCCTCCCGGGACGGCTCATGCATCATCAACGGAAGACTCCGAATCCTTCTACCACAGAATCTCGAAACTCCGGTATCCGACCGAGTTGACGGAATCTGATAGGAACCGATAGTGGCGGTCGGCATCGGTGCTTACATATCGAGTATGGGTCAAGTCATTCAGAGGAAACTTTCGCTCTGAGAACGGAGAGCATGTATGAGCTCTCCATAATTTACGGCCCGCAGCGGAAGTGCATGTTGACACGCGGGAATTGTGCATTAGGGACGAGATCATTCACCTTAGAAGTTTCGTCTCACCGATTGCGGCGATACATATCGACGGAATGGAAGCCGGTAAAGTCGTGGGCCCGACGGAATAGTACTCGCAAGCTCGCACATATCGTAGGTATGTGCTTCGAGACGATGGGCGGATCCGGTGCGGTTCTCCTCGGTGCGCAAGCGCGACACCGGCGCTCCGCTAATCCCCGGAGAACGGATTGAGCCTCAGAACAGTGAGGATAATTATTCCATTCTCACCTGAATTGGACTTCCACGCGGGCCGGAATTGTGAAAGACGCGAATAGCTGGAATTGTGCGCGAGGGATGGGGACCCAATACTTGAATCGTCTGTATGAGGGAATGAGGGCTCTGCGGCGGGATGGCGCCGATTGCGTATCGAGGGACGCTGCTCCGGTCATTTCACAGCCGACTCCTCGAGCAGGAGGCTCTCGGGCTGCTTCTGATGTCGATAATTCCGTTCGCTGTGAAAGCACAAAAGTCGCTCCAAGTTTCGCCTATCGCAGGCTTCGCGAAGAGGCGGGCTCGCGGCGAAGCGGCAGACCGAAGCGGTCATGCGCATGAAAATTTCCATAGAATTGTCGTTTTCACCATTTGCACCTAAAACACATTGTGAACAGATCTGTCGGACGCTCATTTCAGCAGGCAATCGAATGGCATTCGATCTGTCGACCGTTTTCTTGTTGGAGAGCTTCGGGAAGCTCGAGCTATCGCACGCCTTCAAAACGGAAAATATAAGATCGTATGCGCTAACCGAAGCAGGAGTCGCTGATGGGAAATCGACATAGGATGCCCATAGCCGGAGTTTTCTACTCATAGATTGCTACCGTCGGTTCTTACCGGGAACTTGAGTGGCCGCGGTAGGGGCCGCACCCTCCGTTCGCACGCAAGTGAGAAATCGTGGGATTTTCCGCACGAGAAAATCCGCTTAATTCCTGGCTCGTGAGCTCTCCTGCTTTCTTTCTCTCCTCCTTGGACAAAGGATGCATCTTCGTGGAACATTTGGAAACTATATGAAGGAAAAAAGGCAGAGCACCAGTGAGCCGGAGAGGACCTACAGGCCGAGCGTCGATAGTTTCTTGAAATTCCCTAGCTACACCACCGCAGCTCGCCTCTGCGAATACGTCGTACACTGACCCAGTCAGGTCAGGGCTTGAATAGGTCTCTCGTGAATTATCGCAAGGAAGAGATAGAACACACACCGCGGTAATCAAGGGCGTTTAATCTTTGTAATGGACACAATTAGTCATCACTAAGCGTGCTCCAGCATTATCAGCCTAACTCAGGCACAGTCGGACGCGCTGAGCTTACGGGCCATCCGAGCTAAATCCTCGAAGACATCGTCGGTCTGGAACAGGAGGCCCGTCTGCCGACGATGTCATATCGGAGGGCCCGGGAGGGGTACGGGTTCCTGAGGGTAGAGGCGCTAGCGATTTCTGCGAATTATGCATTGGTGGTTCTCCTATCAATCAGGACGATTTGTCCCGAGAAGGCGGCGGAAGCAGCCGTGGAGGAGCCCGACGAAAGACATGCCGGTCCAAACTCCAATGTATCCGCTCAGGTAACCGAGGGTGACCTCCGGCTGAAAACCAGACATCTCATTCTCATTCGCTCTTAACGTCCAGAATCGGCATTTTCCTTTCAAGTGAATCACGAAGAGCTCCACAGATCTCAACCGGGTGCATCCTTCCTGGCTTATCATTCTCGCGGAAAGGGTTCTTACACCGAGGGCTTGACTGTATCTGTAGATTTCTACGCTGGATGTCGCAAACGAGATGATCAGGGAAGACTTGTGGCTGGAATGGAAGCGAAACGTGACCCGGATTCTCCTGAGGGATCGCTCATTTTTCCTCATGACGGATAATTCTCCAATCCACTCACATCTCTGGGCTAGGTTGTTCTATTTTGGCGAGTCCCGCCAGTTTGACGTCATAAATGACGTCACTGCAAACCATGAAATAGTTAATCCTGATCCGAGGAGAGAGGGCGACGAGGCAGAGTTTCGTGATCCTGCTCTACGCAGCTCTATCGGAGTAACACGTTAGACTCACTTGCAGCCAAGTCGACATTTCTTCTGACATCGATCCGAGATGTTGTGAGAGACCACGGCCTCTTCGCAGCTCTCTGCGAACGGAGAAAAAAATTTCGGCATAAGCTCTCGAGGACTCCACATCTCCTTTTCGTTGTATGTGCTGTCCCATGGCAGGGCTACTCACTGAAATCAGTGAATTCGCAGAGATTTCGAGCGTAAACTGCGGAATATTCGTGGGTTGGCATGGTACAGTTGCAAAATTGTAGTTCGAGCGCCATCTGACATTCCTGAACACAGCCGTGGAAAGTGTTATATCCACCGAAAAACTGACGGTATTCTTCGGCCTCGTACCGCTCGCAATCGGTTTGGAAGGGTCGAGGTAAGCGTTGTACACTTTGCTGAAATCATTCTTACGGCTTATCCATGTGTGAGCCCGATGCGTACTCGATGCGATTATTTTATCGTCGCCGGACAGTCTGAGGAAAAGTTTCGACTTTGAGTGAATCGTATACATCTTCGAGCGAACGAGAGCACGAACCTGGCTGACTGAAGCTTCCACGAGGCTTCCAGGGAACATGAAAATGCTCTCTATTGTCACGGGCGGGTTCGTCGAGCTCCGGTGTACGTATACGGGGAGCATGTTCGTTCCGAGGAAGGAGAGCATGTACGTACTGTTCCAGATGAGGTCCACTTGAAGCTCTGGAAAAAATGCGCTCGAGCAATGGAAATCCGGCGTGAAGTACCGACATGGTTCCGATTCGGACCTTGAAAGGATACGGCTTGCATTTTTGTACTTCCACGAACCGTATAGCCACGGAGTCAGGCAGCGATGGAATATGTGGGTTGGGGGCAGTCCGTGGGCATCGAATACGAAGCAGAAGCGTACTGGATTCTTGAAGTAGGCTCTGCGGAGGCTGATGTAGGAGTTCCAGTGAATTTTCATAGCATGGGCAATGTATCAGATATGAGTATTGGAACCGTGATGGAATCCGTACGGAAGTCCCGAGATTCCCACGGAGAATCATGAGAGCCATCTCATCCGATCAAGGCTCGACAAGGGTCTTAGACAAGTCTTTGGGATAGGACATGAATTCCGAGATCAAGGACAGGATCTTACAAAGATTCACAATCGAAGGGGTCGCAGCCTTCGGCCTGACTGGCCATCCGGCAATCGAACAGTTTTTTGATGTTCGGTTGACCGAAATACCTCCACGCAGCATATACGGAAGCTTTCGGAATCGAATACCGATGCATCTGGAATCAATGCTCTTGTAATGAAACTTAGCCGACTATATCCACGAATCTCCGTGCGTTCTGGAGAGAAAATCGGCACGAACTATGTATGCTCCAGCTGGGATGTTGTATGCTCTGGACCGAGGTTTTGAGCCCCTACAACTCACCACGTCCTTCCTCGAGCAATTTTTGGGGAAGTATCGGCAGACTTGGCTCAGGTTGAACCTGAACAGACAAAGGAATGCCGATCAATCATTCCGACCCTTCGTCATGCTTTCAGTATTTGAGCCGGAGGAAATTCGCAAACAAGGACCTCACCAGCTCTCCGGACAAACAGTGACCGCTGGGAAATCTGCCGCATCCTTCTCGATGATAGAGGACACAACGGATGGGTAGTCGAGGTAGTTTTTGATTGTGAAGGTCACCTGGTAGGGGCAAAAGGGCTGCCCTTCAAATCATCTCCTTTGGTTCGACTTCAACCCACCGGGACCCTCTCAGACCAAGAGTCACTCGCATGACGGCGTGCGATGCGATCGCGCGAACCACGAACCGAACAATCGAGTAGCTCTCGACTAATCCGTGGAAGTCTCGCTTCCTCTCGAAAAATCTGTCATGGAGTCTAAAGGCAGAGCCTCTGAGGTTTACATGCATTACCTGATAGAGCATCCCGATGCCACAGACGGAGAATACGACGAAAGCGAAGGTTTTCTCGAGGAAGCCCTCACTAAGAAATCTCAGCTTGTGCTTCGGCAGTCGGGACGCTATGTCCTTCAGCTCTTGCTTGAACATGCCGCAGAATCGGTTCCGGGATCCTGAGCCTCCAGATCCTACACGAGCCCGAGCATTGCTTTGATTCCGAGCAAATACGAACAGGATTCAGCGAGGTTCGGAGTTTTGCTGCTGAGAGTCGGAGCATGTTCGCCCCGATGTCTGGTAAAATCGAAACCTTGTCCAATTTGTGCGGTACAGCGCCGAAGTCGCGTGTAATTGAGACATTCCAATCAGCCGGTCAGACCAAGTGAAAGATCTCGGAACTTGTAGGCTTGTGCGCTCGCAGTCCCAGCTAAATACGACGAAAAACGAAAAATCCCTGGTAGCGCGATGCATTTACGAGTGCCGCCGATAGTGTTTCGTGGTATTTCCCTGGGCTACGATCAAGCGCCGTCGGACATTCCATTACCCACAGTCGGTCTATCCGACGTCAGAATAGGCGCGCGGTCCCAGAGAGCAGGTGTAGGGCACATTGGAGCTTTGTTCAGGAGAAAGCCGAGGAGGGAGAATTCACTCGTAATCTCATTGTTAACAAACGTGTTTTTGACGGAGGAGAAGTCTTATCGGTCAGCCCAGAGAGCGTTCTTGTGTCCGATTAGTTGGATACTCGGAAAAGAAAAGTTTAAGTGGAATGGAACGAAGATTCCGACGCGCAGGGTTCAGATTGCTCGGCGGACGAGCGGAACTTTTAATTGGCTCTAATCTCTTTCGGGGTCCAGAGAGATTGAGGGACATACTCGATTGTTCTGAGATATCCGCAATGGTCCCGAATCGCTTGCGGATCGTGTCCCTTCCACCTCGAGGTGGAATAAGCTCCAGGAACTTGGCGAAAATCACCGGTCGGGTCTAGCTTTCGGTGTTCAGGTTTTCAGATTTGATAGTTTCCCGATCTGATCCGAGTGAAGAGCCGCTCCCGATTGGTCGTGCAGGCCCCGCGCCAACAATCGTTGGATCGCTTCATGTTATCGAGTCCGTTCGATTCGAGGATATCACCTATCTGTATTCGAGCGGTGCAATGCGGGGAGAGCCGAGTGGGACCTCCAGAAGCTGAGTGAGAGGAGGCACAACACAGCCATTATCTTGCATCGCTTGTTGTGCTTAATGCACTTCACGTGTTGCGAAGGCCGCACCAAACAGGTCCTCCTCTCTCAGCAAAGTCTTTAGTGTGTTTATTAATAGGGTTGAGACGTGCTCGGAATGGCTGATTGCAAAACCAGAGTGATGTTCAGCCCCTTCCATTTCTCAGACGCGCACAGCGAAGATGCTGCTCGCAGCATCTCACGCAGGACTGCTCAGCAGCAACCGAACATGCCGTCCACTTATTTCAGGCAGCCCTCGACGAAAAGCTGCAGCTACGTACATTCCGCAATGCTGACCGTCTGGGGGAGCCCCCAGTGACGTCGGCGCTCTCGATGTCCAATATCCGGCTCTCGAGCTCCGCACCGACGGCTTCCGTTTCTTTGACGGCGCGCCGACCTTCAACAAAACTCGGGTTCAGAATGAGCTTCGAGGAATCTATACTCAATGTCGGATTCTAATTTTGCTGATGCAGCCCATATGCACACTGGCCAGTTCGATCGGGGTTTCTGACTCCTGTAGACCGCGATAGAGAGCAAGATACTGTTTGGAGGCACCGCGCCCTTAACCGATGTTCTACCCTGTGTAGTCCGGAAGCCAAAGGTTGCCGTGATGCCGGATGGGACAGTAGAGAGTGTCACATAATATGCCGCCCCGGATCTCATGTCCCGAGACCTCGTGATTGAGTTGTGGGATCATAATTGCCTTGATGGTGGCGCCGGTGACCAATCACGCTAGACGTGACGACAGCTCGTGCTCCACTGTAATTGGGGGTTTTCCACACGCGTGAGCCGAGAGTTTCCTGGCGCAATATGGGCGTAGAGCGCATCCCATGGATCTCACTGAGGGGCATTCGTGAGCTGGCTTCGGAAGTCCATGTTGCACGCTATGTGATATTTTTCGGACGATATTCGAGGGGAGGACGTCGTGTGCGGTGAAGATGAGAAGAAAAGCTTTCCGCTCAATAGGAATCGTTCGAATCGAAAAAGCTGTCCGCGACATCTTCGACCGAAGTCCCCTCCCGCGTGCTCGTACACGATGTTATCACCAGACGCGGCAAAAGTACGAGGGGGCAGCTTCTGGAAATATTGGGTGAGTGAATATATGAACGAGCCGCATCTCGGAGCCCTCACGTCCGAGCCGATGAGTCACTTCTGAATATCTCGACTGCTTCGTTGAGTTTGTTGATCACTCGGAAGTCGAATTGCAGTACGATAGCGACGAGGGTCACACTCGTAGTGAGGAAACTCACAAGCTGGGATGTTGTAATCGCGAAGCCACCCAATAAGCTCATAGAGTCCCAACGTTCGCGGTATCTTAGAATGTCCAAAATGTCTCGAGCTGGCGCTCCGTTGGAACGCGGTATCCGATAGCGCATCAGTTTCTCGGTCTGATCGCAAAGAGACTCAAGGCTGCTCCCTCCTACCGCAACTAGGATCAATTGACACAGAAAGGAGAAATGGATGAGCAAGAGAGCGTGGACCTTGATATCACTCAATGAGGAGCAGAACATCAAGCCAGCGATGTGGACGAGAGCCAGGAAAAATTTTATGTAGTACACCGTGATGATTTGCGCACACAGCTCGTTGATCAGCGAGGTTTTATCCCTCATCGCCCACTTTCTCTCCACAATACCAGGCTGGAGTTCTCCGTCTGAGATTCGCTGCAGGATCGTATTCTGCATCTGGCAAAGTATTCCCACGACGTGGAGGTAGACAATCGGAATGAACTGGGTGCAGAGCCAGAACGGTATCATTCCTAGTTTCAGGAGCACGTTATTTATATCTCCCGGCTCGGAAGCGATGAGGACGCTCAAGCCTTTGTGACAAGGCAGAGAAAAGAGCAATCCGCTCTGAAGCCTGCGCTCATCTTTCAAATCAACTCCAAGCAATTCTCTGAGTTTCAGTCTCCTCAAAAACAGCAATGCCATGATCTGAACTGCTACCAATATGGCGAGGAAATCGTTGATTGCGTTGGCCAAATCCGTGCAACTCAATGAGCTCTCCGAATGCCCCATGAGTGCCGAAAGAACCGGAGACAAATTTCTCAGGAACGTGAACGAGAAGCAGAAAAAACTGATTATGAGCATTGTCTGACGGAGCCGAAGCCCACATATAGATGGTGATCCCTGGTCCACAACACAGAGCGAGCGATAGAGTCGGAAGACCAAAGAAGTCGAGCTCGCTCTGAAGTGCGCGAGCTCGGCTCGATCATTGAAGCTCTTCACGGTGTCTCTAACTTTGGCTGCTCGACTTTTTTTGGACACGCTGAAGATTTCCATCGACCGAGGAATCTGACACCGCTTTCCGGAATCATCGCTCGTGGCCACGTCAACACGGAAATCACTCGATCTCATTCCACTGCTCTTCCATGCTCTCGTGGAACAAGCTTTGCTTCCGACAAGTTTCTGAGCGGCCGCGAGAGCTCGATCGATGCTCGACAATTGCTTTGAGCTTCGACCCATCTCATATTGAAGCTCGCCATACAGTTGTGATTCGCTTCGACGTTGCAGGGGAGTTCCGAACGCGACCTTGCTTGGGTTACAATACTTCCATTGTGCGACAAAAATATTTCAAAGTATCGCGAGGGAAGCCTCACAGGAATGACGACAGCCTCAATGAGATATACCCGATTTAGCCAGGAAACCAAACAGGCTTTTCAGAGAATTTTCCCGACCCCGGAATCAGGCTGCGCAAAGAAGCGCGGTTCCTGGCATCGCAATAATTCGCGGCTCCGGCTCGACGAGGGGAGTCTTCGGGGAACCGCGAGGAGTCGCATTGACCCGCGATTTCTGAGAGGACTCGATCCTGTCTCAGCTCTCAACCCACGAGGAATGGTTCTTTCAAGGGCGCGAGTCGATCAACTCACCAGAGGACTTGCGGAGAGGATCTCGCACGACGGTCTATAGGACGCAACATCGCCAACTCAAATGGAATCCGGGTCTTCTCCCGAGACCGTCCGGTCTATGTGTCGACTAAATAAGCTACGAAATATACCCTGATCCACGCAATAATCATCGATCGGATTCCTCGATCATCCTTGTCAGAGACACCTCTTCACAATCGGGCAAGGTCCCCAGAGATTCGAACAGATCCTTTGGTGCTAGCGCTAAGTGACGCGAACCTAAGTGAAGTCGATCGACCTGTGACCGATTCCAGCACCAGTCATCGATTCCTGCGTCGAACGTCAGCGGAACTTCACTGCACGACTAACTCTCGATTGAGACGGAGCTAGGGCTTATCGATTGCGATTCAGAATTCCTTCCGATGATCGGCTGGCCACATAGAGCTCGTTTCAGACCACGCTCCGCTCGCAGCAACCTCGATGCCGCGTGTACTCCGCCCCAGTGGCACCGACCATCCGAAAAATGCATTTCTGGTTCCTCTGGCGCCATCTCAGCCTAAATTGGCGAAGATAGCGTCAACGCTCCGTCTTGCAAGGCTCAGGACTGCTTCGAGCCGCTTTTTCACCGCCTTCATAGACTTCTATTTTCAGAGTTTGATGTTGACATTCGGACTCGAGTGCGGCATGTCGGTTCCTCGACCTGTGGTGAGATGCATTCGGCTCTTCTTCCTCGTCTGTGCCATACCGTTCACCTACGTGCAGGCAGGCCTGGTTCGACAATCCAGTGCACGACAAAGCTTCGGCTGCTTAGACCTCGCATTAGCGCTCAATCAAGTGGTTTCGATATGCGTTACCCTTCAGATCTTGGCCCTGTTCTACGCGAAGAAAGTGAAGATAGAAGACATTCTGAAAAGCGAACCGATAGACACATCGGTCATGCTGTATGCGTTCGCGTGCAATCTCTTGTTCGAAGCGTCCATCCCGTGTTTCTTGAAAGATGGCTACGAAAATCCAGACAAGTACATGTTCGCCTGCCATGTGGGTGCGTCTCATGTGTGGAGGACTCTGCTAGCGTTCGATGTGTGCTACCTTCATATGATCACCGTTTTGAAGACCCGGCAGCAGCGTATTCTGCGTCTTTTACAACGCCCTCTCCACGAAGTTGATCTGCAGCTCATCGTCGACCAGAAATGGACTATCCGGGACACAACAAAGGATGTGAACGGGCTCTGTGGGTTGACTCTCACGTTTTACTACCTGAAGATATTCTTCTCTATCATCAGCTCCGCTGGAGAGATATTCTGCTCGCCGGATGTGTCGGCCAGGATGGTTTCATCGGTTCTCGCTCATTCCTCTTACATAGTTATCACCTTCATGATGGCGATGCAAGGCACTCAACTCATATCATCCTGTGTCGAAGCTCATTCGGTGGCGAGTAGACTTCCGAGAAGGAGTTTGCGCGACGCTGACAGACAGGAATTGCGTGAGGTTTTGAGGTTCTCGGAGAAAGGCGATGCCTTGACCGTCTCGCTCGGTTTCAGCATGGAATTGCCGGTACTGATCTCGTTCTTCGGATCCTGTATTACAGTTGCTGCGATTTTCCTGCAGTTCGATTATAAAGTTGCGAGGAAACTCTCGAAGGCCACACAAAACATCAGAGGACTCTGAGACTGTGAAAAAGAAAACGAGCTCTAAGTAACGGTGAATATCTCAGGACATTTCGATGAACTATAGAATTGCTAATCGGTCGATTCCGGGACTGACAAGCTCGCTCCCCAAAGACAATCTCCGAGGCCCGTCGCCTCATCGCCGACTGATTCTTGTACCTGCTGCTCGCGATTCCCTAGAAAAGCTAGGTAAGAAATCTGATGGATGCCGCATCGACTCGTCAACCCGATCGACACGGCAGATCTGCGAATAGATGAAGCAGCCTCTCCCCCCAGCTCAGAGGAATTCCTCACTCGAACAGCTCCCGGAACCTCCTGCACTCCGAGGAAGACTGGACGGTCTTCGCGTCCACTCGAGTCTGCTGTGAGGGGTCATACTTGGATGAGCTTGAGAGTACTCTCGCGGAATCGCCGACTTGATAGAGATACGCTACATCTGGCCACGGAGATGAGCAAAAAAATAACATCGAGAAGCTCCGCCTAGCTTTGCATCGAACGGAATGGAACAATGTCATTTCTCGAACATCTTCCAGATCTCTCAATCAGGCTCCGATAGGCGAGGCTCCAGAGAGGATGCTTGTTTCGATCCAAGAGCGGCTGGATGGATCGTGGTGGTCAAGACGCAGCCACAAGGATTCTCCTAGTTGTATCGCCCCTCACCATGAGCGAGGCAAGGCTCGAGAAATTCCTCGGAGGAAGCCGGTGGACACAAACAACCGCACCTGAGAGGCCATCCTGTATTCTCTGCCGCTCGAAATTGCGCTCTCGGCTCCCTCGAGAGTGGACGACGAATTCCGGGTTCCGCGCTCCGTAATTTCTACCGATTTTCATGCATGCCCATGGGCCTCGCCATGTACTTGGACCTCGAGCTCAGATTCCTCAATTTCTCTCCATCGACCTTCTCTCCTTTCATCACGGCCAGTATTCACCGACGTCCTACGTCATCTGGTTCACCAGGAATGATGAACCGCGTCGATGTACGGGCGAACAGGATCGTGTCCCTCACAGATTCGAGTTGACCTCCTCAGAAGTCGACTATCGCTATACTAGATGAGAAGCTATACCGGAGAGCTTACAGATACGACGGTTAATTTCCTTGGAGAGATCGTGAGGATAAAAAAATTGAATTGAAAGCACCCCTCAATCGAGTTACCATGGAACGGATTTAAATGGCCTCATAATAATACAGTCGGACCCGCTCATAAGAGACACGCATATAAGAGACTTACGCTTAAAAGAGACAGATTCTATTCCCCAGTGTTCGAGCCCATAGTCTCCCATGTTTAAAAATTCGCGTATAGGAGACTTGAAAACTCGCTTATAAGAGAAACTCGCTCATAAGAGACTCGTCACGATTCCCCTTCTCATAGGATTCCAAGTTGAAGGATTCGCTTTTAAGAGACAGGTCCGAGCACTTTCACTACGAAACGATTTTTTCCCGAATGCGACCGCTTGTTAGGCCCTCTAGACGCGCCTTAGGCTGACGTATGCGGGCCCGTGAAGAAAGTTTCATCATTTCCAACTGCCAAACATTTCATCCGCGATTGGGTGTTTCCGCGCATAAGAGAAACTCGCTTATAAGGGACCTTTCACGGTTCCCCGAGGTCTCTCTTATAAGCGGGTCCGACTGTATCTATGTCCTCGACATTGCGGCCCGTTTGAGTCGGCGAGCGACGGATCCGATGACCTCATATCCCGCTCTACAACTTGCGCCTCGCTGAATGCGCGCGCATTCTTAGAAACTGTTGTTCCTTTGACCGGGGCAACGCTAAGAGATACCGATTTTTTGCGCGGCAGCGGTGCGTAAAACGCATTGGAAACTTTGCTCCGAGCTGCGCCTGGCAAGATTCCGTCCCGTGATGCTCGACAACACTGGCGTCCTAGGCTCTCAAATAGCGGCGGGAACAACGGTCCCCATATCCCTCCTCATGACTTCAGACCAGGAGCGGATCCAGCTTTTTTTCTTGGGGGGGGCCAAGTCATATTTTCAGGGGGGAAAGAGCCGAAAATGATGACGCGCCACCTCGCGGCCCATGCTTTTGTATAGGGATCGAAGATTCTTGGGGGGGGCCTGGCCCCCTGGCCCCCCCCCCCCCTCGGATCCGCCACTGCTTCAGACCCCAAGCATGCAACGTCTCCGCGGACGCACGAAACTCCGATGCCAAGGAATGTTTTCGCTCGCTTCCGGAATGTGTTTTCCGAACTCTACTTTCGGAGTGTGATGTTTACTTTCGGACTCGAATGTGGATTCTCCCCGCCTCGCCTTCTCACGCTCAGCGTTCGACTGATTTGTCTTGTTTGCTTCGTTCCTTTCGCCTGCGCGGTGCTCCGAATCATTTGGGAGACGGTTCTGGTCGAAGATCGGAACTTCAGTTTTCTGGATTTGGCTTTCATTCTCAACTACGTCGTATCCTTGCTGATCGTGATCCAGGTCTTGATCCTCCTAAATGTCCACAAAATCACTCTGGAGAAGCTCCTCGCCTCCGAACCCATCGGTCCGACGCCGATGCTGCTTGCCTTCCTCTTGAATTTACCGCTCGAAGTCATCAACGTCTACTTCGTCGTCATCCAGAGCCGTGGCCGAAGCAACGTCCGCGTCGCCTGCGAGGTGGCGGGTAGTCAACTCTGGAGGGCTCTCATGGTTTTTGACGTCTGCTATCTCCAACTCTGCAATGTTTTGCGATTGCGTCAACGACGCATCCAAGACCAACTGCTCGAGCCCCTAACTGAACAGAAGGTGCGGTCGATCATTCAAACGAAGTGGGAGACTCGAGATTTGACAAAAATCGTCAACACACTCTGCGGACCGACTCTCCCCTCTTTATACATGAAGACCTTTTTCTCCGTCATCTGTACGGCTGGGAATATATTCCGTCTCGCGATCTCGGAACAAAAAGTGCTCTATGTGGCCTCCGCGCATGTTTCATATGTATTGGTGCTGTTCCTCATAGCCGACCAAGGCTCACGAATAGTTTCCTCGTGTATCGATTGCCAATCGGTGGCTGACAGGCTCGCGAGAAAGACTCCATACGGGGCCGATACTTCGCAGTTGCGAGAAGTCTTGAAATTCGAGGAGAAATGGGATTCTTTGAAAATGTCGCTTGGGTTCACTGTGGAGATGCCGGTACTGATCTCCTTTCTCGGGACTTGTATTACAGTCGCAGCGATATTTTTGCAGTTCGATCATAAAGTCGTCAAAAAACTATCGGAAGGCGCGTGAGAATCGAAGACGTGCAATCAGGACCGAACCACGACAATGTAGAGTCACGTTCGATCACGTAGTCCTGTAGCATTAAGTTCCGGCAGCCGCTCTGAGTCATCGGTGATAGATACGTGAAATCCCTTACGTAGCCCGCAGGGGCGTGATCGAATTTCCTTTTTGGAGGGGGAGGGAGCGATTCAATCCTTTAGGCCACGACCTCGAGGAGGATGATGCGTCTCAACGTTCTCCGTGCTTGAGCATCTGGGCAGGGAAATCCCACCGGAGAACGCTCCCCTCGCACTCCCAGCGCACGCCACCGATGATCGGGTTGGAGTCTGTACATACTGTCTGTATATTTTGCATGCTAATATCAATAAATTATGGTATCTTGGAACTCATGAGCCCATTCAATGGGAGTATCCTGTAGGAAGGTTCTGGGGAGAATAATCCCTCTCCATGCCTCAACGCCGACGGGACGTTTTGGAGTGGTCTGGCTCGGAATGCATCCTTTACTCGTTGTCGGTACGCGGATGATGTTGAAGGAGCCTGTTCTTGACGACAGATCTCCCTGCCCCCGCCGGCTACTGCGGAAGGTGAACGATTAGGACTGGGCACCTTGGTATGCTCGTTTATTGAAACGAGTCATCTCACGATCCATTCGAGGAGTCCATCGATCTACACCTCGTGAGCCCTTGATCCAGATCGTGTTCGTCCAGGGGTTCAGAGCACAATGAGGTTTTTCACGGCCAGGTGTATGCAGATTCGATCCCTTCATTTCTATTCCGATTCTTTGGCTGACTATTAGGAGAACCGAAGAAAGATTCGGAATGATATCGAGGCCGGATCGCATACTGCCATCGAATATTAGCTCCTCGTCGGCGTCGCTGAGAGACGGATTCTGCTTTTACTCGCTGTATACCGCTGAGACTCGGACAGCGAAGAGTTCGCGAGAGACGATGTTGGAATCACAAAGTCTCCGAGTCTTGGAAGGAAGCGGGTGTTACCAATCGCCGTGCCATCGACTTAGTCCTGGCGACCTCCTAATAATAAGGAGATTTTTCAGCGATTGGTTACAGTGACCATCAAGTGACGGACAGGCTCTGCATGTTCTATTCTCGAACTCGCTCAGCCTCGGCGTCGAGTCAGGGGCTTCGCTGTCTCGATATCTCTCAAGCGTCGGAACCCATATCCCTGATGTAGATGATCGGTACTCTCGGCTCAAACTGGCCCCTCGGAGCCAGGAGCATCTTTTACGTTGAGCTGCAGAGAGAAAGAGGCGATGACTTTATCTTGGATGTGGAGTCGTTGGAGTCCTCATGTGAAGGGGCTGTCGGGATTCCCAAGCTCATCATGTCCGGCTCTGCACCGTTCAAGAACCGCGTCAGCGGCGCGGCGTATTCTGCTCCGATTGGGTGGACCCCTTGCCGGAAATGACGTAAGGTTCATCACGGAACCGAGTGAGAGATCCAGGACATCAGCAAACTGGTGAATAGTTTTGCAAGAAGACTCTACCCTTGTTCTACATCGAGATTTCCTTCTCCGTCAGATTCTCTGTCGGTAGTAGACGTCCTAGTAGTCGGGGCCGAAAGAACGGAGGAATGGCGTTCTTCTGAAACGATTGAACGGTATAGTCCAGCATACGTTCCTGGGGAAAGGCGTTCTCCTGGAACGATGGAACGATGTGCTCGAGCATTGAGCATCCTTTCCTGAGGAACGCCGTTCTTTTGGAACGGTGCATCGGTGTGCTGCAGCGCTCGATCCAGAGGAACGGTTCTCGCCCGGAAGGACGGAACCTCATTCTCGAGCAAACGTCGTTCCTGAGGAGCGGCGAGGAAACGCTACGAAGAAGTCACACGCAGGAGTTGTATGGATGCCGAGCTGATTGGTGGTGATTGTTGGATAATTCGCGACACGATAGATATTTGGATGTGGAGATGCATGTATTTATCTGCTCACGGAACTGGCGGGCTCAACTGAAGAATTAGGATCTCATTCAGGAAAGCTTAAGCATGGGGTCTGACTTAACGCATCGCATGACAGCGAGACAGCGCGATTGGTCGAGCGCAACGGGTGGTCGAGTTGTCAGGGCGTCCGCCACTTCTCGTGCAAACGTGCTTTTCAAAAACTGAAGTCGCTCTCAAATCATGAATGACGTGGCTCGCGCGAGAGGTGGCGTGGCTTCAATCCCTGCTACCGGTGCTTCCTGACAGAACTTCCCAGCGGGTCGAATGACCGATGGTCAGGGTCATTGTGGATGTCGATGCAGATCCTGCAACCGAAAGCTGCGAGGGACCCACTCAAAAATGCAAGTGCTCGGAAAAGGCGCACCTTTTATTAAACTAGGCTAGCTTATCCTTCGAGAGGATTTACTCCCGTGAATTGCGCGGTTATTTGGATAGTTGCCATGTTCTCGAAAGCCTATATATAGATTTCCACTTCTCGCTCTGTTTTCATCATACTCAGAGCTGGAAGCCCGGGAATTTCCCGGAGCGAAATGGCGTAATTGAGATTCGGCATTCGAATCTATTGGTATCCTCGAGGCTCGAGGCTGATCCCTACTTAAGTTGGGAGATCGATTCGCCCGATGATGACGAAGTTTGAATCGCAGCTCGCAGCAGCGATCCTTCGCCCCTTGCCACATAATCGCTCGCTCGAGAATGGACGATTCTCCAAAAATCTCTGTCTCAGCTCATCCGGAAGTCGAAGGCCCGCCGTTCGATGAAGAAACGATCATTTCAGGTAAACCTATACTTTGTTTGTCCCTTGCCAATTATAAGGATAACTAACTATCGACGAGTAATAGGCACAGCTTCAGAGGGTTTCGCCGGACTTCGATAATCAAGCGCGCGGCGGCCGAGTGCTTAGCGCCGCGACGCTATCGTCGGGTGGTTCTAAGTTCGATCCCGGAGCAGGCCGATAAATCTCGTTGGGGAACTGAGTTCCTCGAATAGGGAGTGAGGATTGAGTTCGGGTCGAGATTCCGGAGTCTGTATGAAGTGATAGTCATAGCTGACTTGCAGGCGGATATTCTACTAGTACTGAGTGTGACGCGGACGGGCTAGATGTCGGACAGTACCTGCCTGACGACATATTAGACGGCTCCGATCCGTCCGTATTTTCTCTCTCCAGTAAGTTGTCTTCTATGTATGATCTTCCTTGACAGTCCATGAACTGAGTTCATCAGTCCGTATGCCGCGACACGATGGATAGTCTCCCTTTCAAGAGTGATTACGTTCCTTCAGACGCTGAAGTCAAGAGTCGATTCACGTTATGTCCGAATGCCACGAGAGGCAGAGAGAAAGCAAGTTGCAACCGTTGTGGGAAGACGGTTTCGGCTTCTAATTCGAGTGTAACGACTATGCGGAAGCATCTCCGAAAACACGAGAGACTGGATTCTGAATCCGATCGCGATCCTTCACGGCGACCGTCTGTGATCGATTTGACTTCCAAAGTCAAAACATGGATCACTGCAGCCCTGGTGGCAGTCCTCAATATTCCGTTCGTGGCTTTTTCGCACCCCATCATGAGAATCCTCTACTGGCTTGCGAATCTCGGAACAATCAATGCGGACATTGCCAGCCGAAGCGTAGACGCCGAGTACGGGAGCGCCGTAGAGCTCATTCGAGATGACCTAAGGGAGCTCAAGAAAAAAGGAGCCATACTTTCACTGGTCGCGGACGAGTGGACCTGGCAGAGGAAACGTTTCGTTGGCGTCACTCTCCGCGCCAGCATGCTCGTACCCTCCGTTCAGTCGAAAACGGTGGATCTGCTGCTCCGTTTCCGCGAGCACGCGAACGCGGAGAGTCTGCTCGAGGCGATTCGCGATGCTCTGGAGACATTTGATCTCAATCTCACCGACATATCGAGCTTCACCTCCGACGCGGCTCAGTCAATGATAAAGGTCGGCAAACTTATGGCCCTCGAGCTGGGGGACCGACCTTTCTACCACCAAACTTGTTATGCCCATGGCATACACTTGGCTGTTAGAGCGACACTCCGGGGGAGAAATCAGACCGGCAGAGGTCATGCGAGACAATCTACGCCGCTTCAGGGGGCTCTCGACGCCGGACTCGAAGGAAGTACCTCAGCTCCCGATGGAGAAATGTGCGATTCCGATGAGCTGGGCACTCAAATAGAGATTGTTGACGATGGACATTGGGGGGTCATCTCGAAGATCAGGACCCTTGTTCTAGATTTCTCAAAGAGCCCGCTGAAGTCCGATCTTCTTGAGGACACTTGCCGTGATAACATCTTGAAGTCTCTGAAGTTACTCCCGGATATCGCTATTCGGTGGAACAGTACCCTCAAGATGTTGGAACGCTTTCTCGAGATGGAGTCGGGTCTTCGTGCATACTACGAACAATCTAGAGAAGATTTTCCGCTCTCAAGAGGAGAGATAGAATCAATTCGTGCCATTATTCCCGCCTTAAAAATCGCGGAGGTAGCCACCGAGCGACTCTCTCGGGATGAGAGCACCTTACTCGACTCCGAAGCCATATTAGAGGTGATACTAATCGAGAATATCCTTCTGTTCATCGACAGATTGATTTCGTCGAGCGTTCCCGTATCAATACGTATATACAATGTGCAGTTTCCGCTTTCCAGTATATGTTCTTCAGTCTTGATCGGCTGGCCGGACGGCATGAATTCGTCGAGGATCTCCGCAGGAATTTGGTGGATTACATCGCGAAGCGACGTGGCATCGCTTCGCGATGCGCGATGTTCCTCAAATCCCGGCAGACATTGACTGCCCTTGACCACCGCCTACAGCAAGGGGGTGCGGCGAGCAGGATAGAGCAAGAGATCGCGGCGTTCTTCCAAGCCGATGCCTCCTCGGATGGGATGGACGAGCACTTGGAGGCCGATACCAATGCGACGCAGTCTGAAGTCACTTTCGAGGCTTTCTCGAAACAATTCTTCAACACTTCAGGCAGGACACAGCTCGGTCATCGGGGTCCTAGGGAGAAAGCCGAATACTTGATGAAGAACATCGATATACTAGGGGATGCAGCCTTCCCATTGAAAATGACATCGGTTTTGAACACGATCTCGCCGACCAGCGTCATTGTCGAAAGGCAGTTTAGCAAAGCTCGGAACTGCCGCACCTTTCGACAAGAAAGGCTCGACGACAATCGATTCTGCCGGAAGCTATTGTTGCGTGGTTTCTACTCCAATTCCAAACCCTGGGAAACGTTTATGCAGGAGTACGGGATGACTCAAAAGAGCGCACCAAAAGAACTCAGGCGGGAAATACCGTCAAGTCTTCGCAATCCAGGCATTCCGAGGTACCTCCCCCTCGAGGCATTCCCCTGAGGAAGCGACGCAGTATTCGTTATATGAGGAATTAGACACTAGAATAGAAGTTCATGGAACATATCGATGAATAATTGATAGGTATAATTTTCCATGGATTCCATTGTTCTCAGAATCACTCCCCAGACGTAAATTTTTTTGTTCTTGCAGGGTTTCGCATGTTCACGAAGATTGTCCGCGTCCGCAAGATAAACGATTGCGGAAACTCTAGGCTTGGCAGAAGCAGCCTCAGAGTCTCAGAGAGCTTCGGATCCTTTAAAGCTTGTTGTCTCTTATGGCTCACTTTTCATGAGAAATACATGAGATGCCCTGTCGGCGAAACATGCAAAACCAGATTTCTCGACCTGTAGGATCGAAATGAAGTTCTTAGATGAGCTCCACAAAGCGGTTCCGGTAGCATTGGCCGGGACAAGACGAAAGAGATATCGGCTCTCGGATTTCCGTTTCGAACTTAGTCGTCAGATGATTCTAATGCGCTCCTCCCGCAAAATGGCGATGTCGAATTTTCGATGCGAGATGCGTCATGCTGTGCTCATGCTCAATCAACATACCTACCGAGAACTAATCTTCCCCGAATCTAAGAACGAACCGCACTGTTTCGGAAGCTCGAATTTCCTCCGAGAGACTCATTCGCTGAAGCTCACAAGGAAGTTACTAGCTCACGGTCTGCCATAGGAAGATCTTCAGCACGATGGCGTCTGCCTTCCGGATGGATTGAGACGGCAGATGTCGAATCCAGCGATGGCAACAAGCATCGATCACCCTAAAGTCCCGCGTATAAGGGACCTTAAATTTCTCCTTTTTCAACTTCGTGAAATATTTTGAAGATATTTATGCTCGATATTCATCATTCATTGAAAACCCGGCTGGCTTCGTTATCCTCGCGGGGGAGAATGCGACCAAAGTTTCAACTTCATAGTAGGCACAAACTTCGTTGTTCAAGAATTTTGAGGTCCCTCATACGAGACGTCCCTTATTGGCGGGACGTAATCTCACATTGGAAGATCAATGGGATTCATAGTTCATTGTTCATTTCATGATGATTTTCTCTGAGGAGCGTCGTCGCGTCGAATTGTCGAATCGTTTAGCCTCGGCTTCGGCCGTGGACACTCATCGTGATCCACAAAAACGATGAGAATCACGAGGAAATCTCAGACGCCGAGAATGCTAAGACCCGCGAGCTGCGAGGGAGCGGAATATCTCCCTATTCTGAGTCTCGTATATTTGAGAATGAAGAGCGTCGAAGGCTCTGAGCTTCCAGTGATCCGCTCGTTCCTCACGCCCGGATCGTCCACGATCAGCGTGATGGGCTGAGCCGATTGTAATCGATCCCGACTCATGTCAGCTTCTCAATACAACAGTTGCCCGTAACGATTTCCCTAGCTTTCCTCGCCGTTCCCCAAGGAGATTGGGTTGAGTATGTCACTCCGACGCTCCATGAGAACGCTCTTCTTTGGGGAGGTAGTCTCCAGCATACCGTTCCATCGTTCCGAAAGAAAGCCGTACCCAGGGAACGTATGCTTTGGTATATCGTTCCATCGTTCCAGAAGAACGCCGCTTCTCGGGAAAGTACTGCCAAGCATACACGGTCCGGCGGTCCAGGAGACCGCCGGTCCACCGTCCTTTCGTTCCGGGCTGCTCGGACGTCTAGTCGGTAGATTGCCTAGTTTTGCGACCTTCGATCGGGAAGTCTCACTTGTCGTTGACTACACCAATGTACTTCTTTCAAATTGCGTAATAGGACTCGCGATTTGTATATCTCTGCCTGTCATCCGATGGCCATCGGACTACCGGAAATTGTCCGCTGCGGAATGGTGACGGCACAGCCTCGCAACGCCTCGATTATACGAGAGGAATGGGATTGCCCGGAAATATCACTTGTATATACAATTTGAATGCCGGTATTGATCAACTTCCGCGGAACCTGTAACACTGTCGTCGCGATTCTCCTACATTTTGATCACGAGGTGCTTCAGAAACTCACGGCGCGCTGTCAGTCTTTTTCCCTTTACAGGGGGAGTCGTTGAGCATTACATTAGATTTCTCGTTCCAGATATGTCTCGAGCAGCCCCCGTTTCGGCCCTTTATCTGAGCGACAAAATCGGGTTTAGGAATGGGAGAAGTTCGACGAGGCGATGACGTAATGCAAGAAATCAATAGCGGATCGAAGCTACACGTTAGAGACCTGGAGACACTTCGGTTTTAGGAGCTCCCGAAGACTTCGAACTCCGGGGAAGATGGCAAAACATGCACGCGTGCATGGGGATGTCAAAGAGTCAGCGAGTACTCCGGCATACCCATTCACAAGCTCAAGACCCCTCTCGATCGGGCGCTGAGCGCACATCGAGTTCGGATGTTCCAAAGGATCTTCGCCACCCGCCCAACTAATTGCTGCGGAATATCCATTTTCGCTCGTGCAGCGAATTGAGCTCGATCTTCCCGGCGCGTACCATTCTGATGGGCCCGTGGGAAAATGAAGCGATTCGAGACGACGAACCTCGCCGAGTCGCGGGAAAAAGCGGATACTCTCGCAAACCGCGTGCTTGATCCGGTTTCCCGCGGGCGCTCGTGGGGCGCTCCGTCATCCGAGACCTCGTCCGCTCGAACTCGCAGCGAATTTTCGAGCTTGTATATCCGGATGTTCACGTTGATGTTCACGTTCGGTCTCGACCGTGGATTCTCATCGCTCAGAATCATGACGGATGCATCCAGATTCCAGATATTTTATTTCAGATCTTCCTCCACGCTCCACTCCGAGCAAGGAAAAGAAATTCTACGAGCTATTCTTGATGAGGGCCAAATCAGTTGCTCGGGCTTAGCGAGTGGGTTGAACGACGTGAACTCGATTATCGTCGTATCATTTCCTCCAGATCCTGATTCTCTCCAAAGGGCACAAAGGAGCCTTGTAAGATCTCTTGACAGCCGAAACCGTCGATTCGAAGCCTGCCTTTCTCCTAAATGCTCCCTTCGGAGTCGTCAATTATCTCTACGTGGCGCACAGAATCAGAACCTACTCTATTCGGCTTGTGATGTAGCGAATGGATACTTGTGGAGAATTCTCATGGCCTTCAAGTGAGCTATCTTCAGCTTTCAAACGCTCTACACTCACGTCTAAGCAGCGTGCTGTCCTTGTTGGATCACCAGACCGAGAACAATATGCGCTCGATTATCGAACTAAGAATTAAAGACACCCTTCGAGTGGTGAAGTTTCTTATCGGAAGCCTCCTTCATAGGTTCAGCCTTGAAACATTTCCGTCTGTCATCTGCTCGGCCGAAAGGATATTCTGCGAATCCATCGTGGACCTAGACGTGTTTTCGATATCAGTGGCCTCTTCGTCGCTAGTGCTCGCTCTCAAAGCGCACCCGGGTTCGAGTCTCGTTCCATCCTGTATGGCCCGTCAACTCCCGAGAACGACGTCGAGCGGATCAGATGCTTCGGAGCTCAGAGATGCCTTGATTCCCACAAGGGCATGGGACTGCCGAAAATGCCTTGAGGTTCCACCATAGAAACGCCGGTTTTAGTCTCCTGCTCCACGCCCCGGCATGTCATCTAGCCTGATGAGATCAGCTTTATCCTGCGTGCGTGATAGCTTGTTGAAGCGAGAGGAAAGACGTTTTTGAAGAGACTGATGGCTAGGGAGATCAGTCATTTCGCCATGAATGCCTATGGTTGCCTTTTTTGACGATTTCCGATTGAATAAACCAATATTGTTTTTTTCTTGCCCGAGGTGCCTTTTTGAGCCAGTGATACGCTGAATCCCACGAATTTCCAGGGAATGCTGGGTCTGCAAACCCAATGGGCGAGGGATTGGGGTTGGAAAACCCACGCTTTAGGATTCTATTCCGCTTCCAATGGTCCACCTGGAGGCGGAATTTTTTTTCGATAGTGTGAAATGCCTCCATCCGACCGGCGTAGAATATCGATGATGCTCCGAGTTTTCTCGTGAATCCCCTCTATAGAATCCTCCCTATAGAATGAAAGCGCAAGTACTCCGTTTGTGAGCCGTTTCTCGGCTCTTTGTCCCCACCAATACCGGCGCACATGTGATTTGGCGGTTGCAGAATGATCCCCCGGTGTGCAAGTTGATGTGTTTTCTCTCATCCTATATTCGCCGCCCAGGGATTGTCGAAAAACCCTTCTACTCAACCTCGAAGCTAATGTGATACTATGTGGTAATAAGGTCGCTGTACTTCGATTGTGTTTCGAAAGGCATGGATTTGGTTCTGTAGGGCGCATATCGTTCAAACGAGCCTGGTGATCGCGGCCTCCGACCGTGCTCGAAACTAATGTGATACTATGTGGTAATAAGGTCGCTGTACTTCGATTGTGTTTCGAAAGGCATGGATTTGGTTCTGTAGGGCGCATATCGTTCAAACGAGCCTGGTGATCGCGGCCTCCGACCGTGCTCGACGTCTGGTTACACATGAAAGGCCCGGACGAACAATTGGGTGCGGCGTTTTCCTTGCCTGTAATACCTAGTTCGAGGCCTGTTCGCAGAATTTTTGGTGCGTTCCCGCCTAACTTAGCATTTCTAGGCCCTGAAGTTCCAAGCTGTTCAAGATAAGAGGTGATCCACTTTCGTCACCCTGTTCATATTACAGCATTTACTACGAATGAGTTCCGGACTAAGTAACTTCACACCCATCCGAGCTCATCGAGATCCATCCAAGCTTTAGACACCAATGCGCTATCTAGTACCCACATCGATTGATGAGGAAACCTACATCCACCCGTCGGCGTCGCTCATCATGCCCTAAGCATGGGAGTACCCCGCAGAATATATCTGGCAGTTATGGGGCCTCGCGGAAGTTTCTGGCAGTCTCGAGGAATATGCACACGCAATGATCAAAAGTTTTCGCCAACATTCGCAGCTTCTTCCCAACGTTCCCTCGGATCCTGGAGTTTTCTGTGTCGGAGTCGATAAAGCGCGAAATCGTCACCGAGGGAGGACCTCCCAGCTCGTAGAACAAGACTCGCCATTTCTCTCGACACGTCGCTTTGGGTCTGCGTGTCATCACCGGAGGACATATAGAACGAAGTTTTCTTGTCTGAGAGATTTCCGAGGAGGCGCCACATATGTGCAAACTGTGCGCCTCAGCCTAGCTTAGCACCCGAAAATTTACAAAATAATTGCAAACTATGTTTCTCGCGCTGAGGAAGCTCGACACGAATGTTGTCAGGCGGAGCAATGTCAGCGTCGAGCCGCAAAGCTCGTTAATCTCCCTAATCATCCCTCGCATCGTCCTCTTAATTCGGATTATCTCGTCAAGGTTCTTCTCTTGCACCTGCGCGCACACTCTGTCCAAAACACGAGCCTATTCAGTGCACCGGGCGTTGACGAGCTGGAGATAACTCGAAGTGGAAGCGCCGAATTCAACCGGGCAATCAAGGGGATCATCTCCAACGATACGAGACAGGTCTCAGCCGTCGTGGATTCTTCCGGAGGGCGGGGAACCGACGCGGTCTGGGATGGAAAATCAAGCCGCTCCAGTTCGCAAGCTTAGTACAGCCCCTTACAGCCTCGCTGTCCATCTCGTCCTAAAAGAGTTTTCTCCTCGTGATAAGGATCTGCATACCTATTGCTTGCTACAACGGGAAACTCAGAATTTCGCCAAAATCCCTGAGACTGGCAGCTCTGCTGCCCCCAAAATAAGATAATGAAGAGACAGTCGGCGCTAGATTCAGTCAACACGCTGGGAAGCTTGAACTTTGCTTAACATGGCGAACAGCTCGAGAGGGTTCAACATTGCGCTACCGACGGTCGGGTAAAAGATTCACGAAACCAATGCTATCCCTACACCGAGCACCGACTGTACTGGGGATCATCATCATCACAGAACAAACAAAGATCTCTCACGCAAAGCCGGTATATAGCGCAGACGAGACCGTCGAAGCAGTAATGGGTTCAGGAGAGTCGCCATAGAAATCATAGGGGTGTCCAAGTCTCTCGGGGTGACACCAAGGTGCACCAGCACAATCATTGACTCGTATATATTATACATACATCGAGACTCAATGGTCGATTATTCCATCTCAGCAGCTGGTCATAATCATCAGATACCGCTTCTTCCCGGTCGCGTCGGCGTCGTCGCGAAGCGGCGCCCTTCGTCATGGTTTTCTCTTCACCTGATAGGCCTCCACGGCCTCTTGAAGATCCGCTATGGTTTTATAATCGAATTGAACGATGATTGCGGTCATGGTGAAACAAGTTATGAAGTAAGAGAACAGCGTTGGAACATCCACGTGGAAACCTCCTGTCATTTGAAGAGAATCCCAGCCTCGCTTGAATTTCAGGACCTTCCTGAGCTCATCGATATCTTCCGTACCAGCATACGTCATCTTCTTGCGGTAAAGGGTTTTCTCCGTTTCATCAATGAGGGTCGAGAGTTCCGATGCGCGGATGCAGATCGACGTGAGGTATGCCAAATACAAGGTTTGGATCGCGATATTGTTCGCGAGGAACAAATAATCGACCTGCTTGTGGAACACGCTCTCAGCGGTGAAGGCGATTCCGAGAGTTGTCTTCAGCGAGAGTATGGTCAACTCTGCTCCACAATGCTCATTAATGAGACTCGTGGTCTGACGCATCTCTTGTTTTCGAATTCGCACTTCCTCCGCATCGAGACCCTGCGGTCCATCGCAGTGCATCACTCGCTGAAGGATATCTCGCTGGATCCGACAAAGACTCGACACGAGCTGATTATACAGAATCATGAAAGCGAACAATGCGACATAGACCGGCAGACAAGTCACTCGGAGCGCTAACTCGAGCGGTTCCATGATGCGATAAAAGGAAGAAACCGCGTACGCGACGAGGAATGCGAGTACGAGGAAAAAATTCATGAAGAAAGATATCTCATTGCGGATATACTTGCTGGCAAGGTTGTGCAAGTTCACGTCATGATAGGATTTCAAAATGCGGAAAGCTACACCTATCGACAGGATATGGTTCCCTATCACAGCCAGCTGCCCACAGCTCGGCCTGGATCTAGACATCAAAATCATGATCGCCGTCGATGCTCGGAATATCGAGTAGAAAAACAGAAACACTCTGAGGACTATCTGAAGTGATCGGACGGTCCGCGTCCTGACCAGAGGAGTGCGGGAGTCCATACCGTACACCAAAAAGAGAACATGGAAGACATAGTCTTTGATTCCCTTCCGTATCTCTTTGGTCATCCTCGACGATGGCGAAATCCGGTTGCTTTGAGAAGTTTCACCCTAGCGCACAGTTCGTCGACTCCTCATCCCTCCGACCGCGGGGCGGGCAAGGCTGGCGCATCGAACTTTTTGAGCCGGATGAGGGAAGCTGGAAAAAGCGCTCGTAACTCCACTGAATTCCCGAAAATAGACGGGGACACTCTCCGAGAGCACGTTCCTTCCCGGAGGCTCTGCTCCCTTGCCGTCGATAAACGAACCTCTCATGCCTTGTCGCCAAGGCTTCTGGGATGGCATTCCACGCCGACAATCGATTTTCACGATCTACGAGGGATTGCATTCAGCGACTTGAAGCGCAGACACATTGACCAGCGCCGTTCTCGGATACGACATTTCCCATAATACCGGTCGATACGAATGATCGACTCTAGCGTAACTTATGGGCGTGACCTCATTCATACGCGCACCTATTCTCGGAGCCGACGAGGCGGAGCCCTGGAGCGAGACTCTCGGAAGCGTGTATCATCAGAATCGGCGTTGAGTAAATTCTCGCAATACCCTGACCGTAAAAGTCCGCATTCTGAGCGCGGAGCGTCTAACGCCCACATATATTCCGTCTCCCGTTGATCATTGCCTCACAGCTCATTTTGATGTGAAACGTCTCCAAAATTGATCAAACTTGAATGGAAGACTCGCTGGGCAATCAAAGAGGGATTTCTGGGCGCCCCACTATAAGAGAGAATACGGTATATCGGCGCGGAGAAGACGTTTCGCACTAGACACTGGACCGACGCGCGACGGTAGTGTCTGCGACGCGCGACGGTAGTGTCTCCGACGCTTGCTACGGGCGTTATGATTCTCAGGCTCTACAACCGCAGGCTCTCGAATAATTCGAGGTTTTCCCTTTGGGTATAAAACTCCCATCCGATCACCGGTTCGAACACTTCCTTTCGAGAAGCGGAGCATCGGAATCACCCAATGAATAAGAATGTTGCTTATCGTAATTCATTGCGTTTGCTGGAGATTCCCGCCGCCTAACGATCCGTATCGGAGTCTCGAGCTCTGGAATGTGGGATCAGGAAGAGGTTTGGCTAGATTCTCATCCTGGGAGTCAGCAGCAGAACAGGGCAGTTGTGCTCACTGAGCCTTGCGATCTCTAACCCCACAGGGGACTGGGCATCTCATATCTCCGAGAGGTTTTCGTTTGCACTTAGCGATCGGGCACATCGAGAGGAGGGCAACGGAGCCCAGTCGGGTAGAATCGGAGCGAGCACCTAGGCGGCAAAACCACTGGCGCTAACTTTTGGTAGCCGCTTCTGAAGATTGATGGAAGTCCAATCATTTATACGCCGCCACCATCTCACAACGATACTCGGCCGCCAACTTGCTGGCGGCCGAGGCAGACAGCGACAAGAGGCGATTGATTGCTCGCTCCCACCCGAAATTCAGGGGACCTGTTGTGGTCTGCCGGCTCGAAGGATCAATGCTGTTCACCATCAGGAGATTCCTCGGAAGCATCCGTCAAAGAGGAACCCCATTCCCCTCCCTCGAGGACCACAGAAGATTAGAGGGCTTTATGAAACATGGAAGTTCTACGACGGACCATGGACCGAGCCAGAGCTAGATGGTTTAGAGCAGGGGTTCTCAACTCTTTTCGCCCTGCGGAACCCTTATCGCCCTGCGGAACCCTTATCGCTGTCTTCGGACCCTATCTTTCTATATCTTCGCCTCAGTGACCTCTCCTGCACGCATTCGAGCTCAGAAAATTCATTCCGATTCGATACAATGAATAAAAGTCTGAGCAGCAAGCAGGGGCTCGTGAAACCCTAGGGTTCCGCGGAACCCAGGTGAAGAACCGCTGGTCTAGGATCCAGACTCTGGAGTTTTTAGAGAGTTAGCTGCTCTACATGGTCCAGGACCGGTTCTCGATTCCGCAATCCGAGGAACAGCGCTCTTAGGACCCCGCCAGGACAAGGGTCTTGTAGACGCGTCTAGAGCCTCGCCACTGTCCGATCTGACACCCTCGACGGCAAAACTGACAACAACGTCGACGAGAGACAAGAAGTGACAGAACGACTATCTAAGAAGACGTTGATGAAGCCAAACTTTCATTAAGAGGCCATTATCGTACTATTACTCGCTGGCTGTTCAGCCAACCGACCGACCGCCCACCCGCCTGTCTGCTGGGTCGTCCCGGTCCGACGACCCGACATAAAGACTGACGAATGGAAGCGCAGGCCGAGCGACCCGGACACGGCAGATGACTTTGTCCTGTTGCTAAGAAGGAACACTTTCATTGTCGAGAACAAGACGGCGTCGAGTTGAGCACGTTGATGTCGTCATGCTCGTCGCTGCTCTCGCTGTTGCTGATGTTCTGATATTTGTTCTCTGGGTGAGATCGCCGGCAAACAAAGCGTCCGTGCCTGCGAACAATCACGCTCTCGAGCGGTTGGACTCGTCTAACTCTCGACGCTTCTGTCAGGGAAATTGTGATTTTACTGCAGATCCCAGCAAACGTTCTGTGAGCCTCGGAGGTAAAGAGCGGTACGAACGCCGCATTGAAAACTTCTGCTCTTTATCGCGATTGTTGTGCTCCGCGAAGAAAAAACCTGGAATAGCTTTGCAGGCTCTGGCTGGGAGTGAGCAGACTAGCTAACAGTGACTGGCGGGGATGCCGGAAAGCGACCGATCTCCGCAGGCATGTGTGTTCATTTGTTATTCGGTGGCGTTTTTGCGGCCCACTGCAGTCGGGACGAATCAACGAAACACACGCACCGATGCCTCAAAACGAATAAAAGGGAAACTCGCATGGAACGACCGCGAGGACAAGCGGAGCACATAGGGAAAAGAGGACGCGAGATAGATTGACGAATTCTGTCATTCACAGCTCGCGACCGTCACCGGCAAACCCAAGTAAAAGAACGAGTTGAGCGAAGCGCGGAAGACAAACAGAAGACCAATAAAAGCGGCGGAATGAGTGTCTGAGCGCAGCCGAACTCGCTGCGGGGCCATGTGCGATGAAAAATCGATGATGTACACGATGTCAACCGCGATGCGACGGTGACATTGCTTTCAGCGACGATGAAAGCGATTAATTGATTGACGACGCGTTCGGAGGGAATATTTCACTTAGTCCGACAAGCCGTTTTTTCGTGCTCATGCTGTCAAGCACAAAAGTCATCCGACCGATGCCTTGCCCGCCCTTTATCTGAATTTGGGGGATTGCTGAAATCGGAGCAAACAAATCGACGCGAGGTTTACGATTGCATCGAGGCAGACGCGATGGGGGACACTGCGCGTTGCTGGATGTCGAACGATGGGTCGGTCGTTGCGAACGCGAACAACTGGTGGCTGACTCAGTAAATGCCTCGCAGGCCCGGTGTCGCTTTCGGGACACACTATTGGAGGTGCTTTTACGACTTCCCAGAGGGAATCGGTCCCGACGAGATTTCCTAAGCCACCCGCGACGCGGGCTTCCGAGAGGAGATCCGCTTCTCGTCAAGCTGATCGTGAGAGAACGGAATTCGACTTGGTGCTCATCCCGCTCAGCTGAGCTCGGCAGTCGACATGCCTAGCCGGCCCCTCCTTGAAAATGCCTTACAGTCGTCACCTCGGGATTAGACTCCTTGTCGACTTTCGACAGGAAACCCCTGCATACTCCCCATCGTGTGCTTCCCGCAGGCATTGCTCGGGAAGGCTAAGAACAAAACGAGACAGGAGGAAAGCTTCTCGACCGTTGTACTTGAGACTGTCATAGTGACTAACATATTGCGCGACATGAAGGGCGAGTATAATGAGTACCCGACCCCACGGGTACGACGCCGACGCTCCGTGGAAGAGACGGATTCGAACAAGTCTGGAAAGGGGTTGGTGCCATCCTCGTGAAGGCTCGGGGCTAGTCGTTGACAGGAGATATATTGCCCCGACCCGACTAGAGGGCGCTCGTCCCGACCGTGAAGGGGAGCAAGGGACCGGACGTGGCCGAAAAATAGGGCTCTCTGAAACACGTCAATCTTGTGCTGTAGAGGCCAATCCGGGAAACGCTTGCCGGAGGACGATTTTCTGTCCTCACGAGAAATCCACTCGGACCCGTACGCTCGCGTTCCGAGGGAGTCGTTTCGGATTCCGAATCCGGCAGAATCGCTCAGCCGACTAGAGACAAATAGAAGCTCCGGGCATTCGACAACGGCGAGACTCGGTCAACGCAGACACAGCGCCGCTCTGCGCGACGACTCACTTCGGAGTCTGGGTGCTTCTACGGTTAGGAGCACGAGGAGAGACGGAGCTTGAGCGGGACCGAGTCCCGATGTCGAGCGCGAATGTTTTGGGACATTCTCTCCAGAGAGCTCTCTGGAATTAAGTGCTCCGGCGGCGTAAACGTGTGAACGTACTCCATCCCGTTAAACAATGACGTCAGAAGGAGGCCATTGTGGTGGCAACGGCGGCCCGAGTGTAGTGGGTTCCATCTGGCTTTTTGCGCTGAGCTCCTCGGGAAGTCCTCTGGGCTTTGACACAGCCTCAAGGAGGAAGAGTTCTGGGGCAAAAGAAAAAATCCGAAATTGGCTAGTTGGATCTCTTTATATATATATATAAAAAAAGAATGAAGAAGGAGGAGGAAAGTCGTAAAAAAGGTCGTTTTGCTTCAGAAAAGGCAGAAGAATGCTCCAGCCCTTTAGTCGGGTCTGCAACGGCCCTCTGGGGTGTCACTCCTCGGAGAAATTTATCACCCAGCAAGCGACCGTGCTAGACGCTTGGTCTGTGTGTCTTTCTATCCGTCCATTCGTTCCTTCACTCAATCCAAACGGAGGACGAGTGCACATGATCATCCTGGAGCGGTGGATTAGCGCTCCTCTAGGCTTGGACGATTTTATTCAGTGACGCACTTTGCCCCCAGATGGATGGGAATCGCGGAGATAGTTCGAACAGAGTTCTCCGCGTAGATTACGACAGGGCCACCGGCATGAAGCAGATCTCCGACGATCCCGATTGATAATTGAAGGAGGGATCTGACGATCTCGATTGATAATTGAAGGAGGGATCTCACGATCCCGATTGATATTCCTTCATGGCATTCTCACGTTCAGATTTCCGATAATGGGAGAAACTTGGAAATACTGCATAGCGGATCTTCATGGGGATACTGGCGCCTCGCTAGCCTTATCGAAGCAGAGCTGCAGTTGCTCGCGCAACCCGCAGGAAGTCAAACTCGGGAGGGAGCCCGTTCGTTCTTCGACACAGGGAGCTCCCATTGGGACGCGGGCCCTGCAGAGCATTTCTATCCTCCGTGATCCATCTCCCCATTGCCTCCCCAAAAAACCCGGAATACTGCGGGGTTTATTTTCTCGTCCGATCTGGACTGGCACTGCGTCCCGCGAGGAGATCACCGCCCCGAGAGCGGTATCACACGCATGTGATCGTCGGGCCTGACCTCGCGACATCCCGACTTATCCGGCATGTGGAGACGGACTGCGAGCTGGGGCGAGACGCTACAAGGGTGCTAGCACCACGGGATGCGTAGCAACCTACGCGTAGCAACCTAGTCTGAAATGGAACAGAGATGGAGTTTAACTTGTTTCCGGGAGAAAGTACACGAATCGGAATGTGAACTCAGCTTCTGGTATAAGGATTTCGAATCTCATGCGAAGCTCAATCTCGGAACGCTCCCCGGAGGAATACCCGCACCCCTGCCAGCCGAATAATGACAGCATTTTCTCATCTTTTACAGATATCACAGTTTATTCGATCGCTATCTTATCCGGTCTGCTAGAAGTTATTTACAGAATGTACTTACACAATCGCTCATATCAGGGAGCTTACGATGCGTCCGCTAACAAGATGCTTTACTCTAAGAGGCGGTTCCAACTCTCTGCCTAACAGCGAATCTCGTAATCAGTGATCATTCTCCTGCACCTGGAGTCTGCGCGGGAGATGCATCGGAATCTCATTGACAGTGGAAGAACTGAGATGACGGGTCGATCCCGGTTTCCAAAGATCGATTGGGTACTTCGCAGGTTTACGCGCCTGACTACGAGTCGGGAAATGTGAGCTTTTTTGGAAAGATATCATACTCCATGAATTTTCTTACAGGAGCTCAATGGATTCTCAGCCATCCCAAAAGCTCTCCCAAAAATCTGGTGTACCGCTGCTAGCATCAACCGATATAAGTACCTTTGTCCGGCTCCTGTCGCGGAATCAGTCCTCAATATTTTGGAAAGGGAGATCGGATGATCCGACAATCGCGGTCGAGGTCAAAATGTAAGGACGAGCTCAACTCCGGATACGTCCAATCTTCGGGTCGACTGAAGCCCGGATTTCTTCATCGACGAATTTCCTTCTACCTTCTTCCTTCTCTTATTGCAGTTTTCATGTGGCACTGGCGCAGCTGCGAGCTGGGATTTTCCTGGAGCAGGTTCAAAAGGCTCGATATCGATCAAAATGTTCCGAATCCCGTACACCATGAGGGTGTTGCATGCGTCTTGAGATACACGACAGACATATTCTACTCTTGTGGCTTATCTGTAAGCTCTAATTGCGTAGACGGCTCGGGTTGCGACGCCGACGTCGTCTGAGATTGGAGGTCCGTCCGAGAACTGACCGCATTCCCTAGGGTCGCGACAGCGACATTGTAAGCGGGAGGGGGTGTGCCAGCTTCGCGACGCACTACTTCATGGTAAGCAGGCGGTTTATCGGAAGCTACGGTAAGTGTCCGATGAACTCGCGGGTCGTAAATCGCAAGATGCTCGTCCTGCTGTTGGAGCGCCAACGCTCGAAGTTGAGCCCTGTGTTGAGCTTGGAGTTGTTGGCGAGATTTACACACCATGAGAACGAAAGCTGCGATTAGCACCAAGCCGATGAAAATCGATATTGATATGAGCGTAAACCAAACTAGCGAGAAATCATGGCTGTCCACCAGCAAGGACAGCGGTACGCAACACGACACTTGTTCCACCTCTTGGCAGTATTCAATACCATTGATCTCTACGATATTGCCGTACATAGCACCCTTGCACGGACAGTGACTGTAGTTGTCCGGCTTGAGCCTGAGGGTTGGCATGAGCTGTTTCACTCTCTCGAGGAGTGTTCGATTTTTCTTCGATTGACATTTCATGTAGGGCTTACGCAGAGCGATTTTCCGTAGAGCGCCCACACATTGTTCGCTCTCTTTCTGCGTGACCGGATGGCAAGGTAGTGTTCCGGTGTAACCAGGTACACACTGCGTTCCGTCGAAGAGGTGTTCTCCCTGTTGACAAACGCATTTAGCCTGTCTGCAGAAACGCTTGCTCGGGTCGCAGTAGGCCAAATCGGATTCGCATTTTTCCGATTTCGCGTACACGTAGATGTCACTGAATTGTATTCCTGATGGGACCTCCACTCCCGGTCGCTTGAACGCGCAGCTGTATTGTGCCGAAGCGCCTGCGTATTGCACAATCATCTCAGCCCCGATCGATGGCTCCTCCATCACAATGCTGACCGGACTCTCGCCGATCAGGAGACCTTCGGCATCCTTCCACACGACGGTCATGTTGCCTAGAGCCTCCAGGCTGAGGTCGTTGGGCAATTCGGAGAGGCATTGAACTCGATAGGTAGGCCTGACTTTTCCGTATGGCAGTATCTTTATCTGACTGCCCAGAGCACAGCCCAAGATGAAAGCGAGAACAGCTGGCCTCATCTTCACCTCAGAGGCGCTCCTGAAAGTCCAAGAAAACTTTTATTAGAAATGCTCGCGGAGTATGATATGCTCTCTCGGCGAGTCAGCTGTTCGCCATGCGAAACCCAGAAATTACACGGAAGGAATGAAACAACGATTGATTCGACGTCTCCGGTGACATCATATTGCAGTTATGTATATCTTCCGAAATCGTGGTTCTCTTTGCATCTCGGTAGGAGGCTATAGGAGCTCCGAGTCTGCTGCTTATGCGCGGGCAGACCCCTTTTTGAAATGTCGCAGAATCAAGTCCTTTCCGGTTCGAAAAAAATCAATTGCCGGCTGAAGCTAGATTGCTAGTTTACATTGAGCTATAAGCGAGCTGTATCGTGAATCGTAAATAGGCTCATTACGCAAATTTATGTTGTAGGACCATCCGTTACGGCCCTGACCTCATACGCCGATCCGATCTCACTCTCCAAAATCTTATCACATCCGTAGAGGGCCATTGCCTAGCTTCCAGATTAAAAGCTTCGATCTCAACCGGAAGAATTCACTGCTTTTGAATCACATTCTTTGTCGGCTGTCGAATCAGGGAATTCGTCGCTCGCCCGAACAACATTGAAAATAATTATTTTCATCTGAGAAGCCTATGTCGGAAACCAGTTCGAAGAATGGCCTCTCCGAAGACTTTCTGATCCTATGCAATCATACAGAACCATAGGTCCCTGTACCCGTCGGGCAGCAATCCCGAGAGATAAGCAGGAATCCTGAACGTCGTCGCGCTTACAAACGAAGGAACATTGCGCCTATAAGGAAACTCTGAATGGAATCATACGTTTCGCAGGGATCGCTTCATGGACTCATGGATCAGAAAGCATCACCTCCGCTTCCTGCCGTCCCGTATGAAAGTCTTGGAACGCGCAACGATGAACTGATTCTTTTCTGACCGCTGTCGGGAACGCTCGTCACAGCCCACAACAATATAAGCTGCAGACGAAGCTCGACGCGCGTTTGCTGATCGGTTGGCCGCAACGGGCTACGTGGACCACAGGAGCATTCTACACGTTTCTTTTTATCGTCGTCGAATGTCCTTCTCTAGACTGTCATCGTAAATGGAAATATTGTACGTGAGAATTTTGTCATCTGAAACGCTTGATGAGACACATGCTCTACCATGAGTTGCGATAAACCAGACATTGTAGGGACGGGTGGCCGTAAGGTTCGAATGTCTCGAACGCGTTGGATGAGGAGCTTGCCTGCGTGTTTCGAGAAGCTGGACTCGAAAATCAGGCGGCGGGAGACAAGCCATCAACTAGACAGCACTCCGCAAGTCATGACCGGCCACGGAAATCAAGTTATACACGGAAATTAATTCTCGCATTTCTCCTATCTGTGAAGGCTCGCGTTAGATTCACGATAGCGGTGATTTACCGCCGTGAAGCATCGCGTGGACCTGGGTCCTCGTCCTCGATTATCGTATCGCCGGCCGATTATCCCGTCAGTAGGCAGAGAAACTCAGCGGAGAGGTTGTGAATGGAGTCCGGTGCCTGTCTCATTCGTCCACTCGTACTCCACCGACAGATCTCACTCCGCTCGCTTGCACGGCTATTCCGTCGGACATCCGAGAAATGACCATTGTTCGAAAAGTGCTCACGACCGAGGAAAATCGACATCGAGCTTTGACATCGTTTTACTTCGACTGCGTCGCGTCGTTGCCTTCTTCGAAGCTGTACTGACTGACTGAGTCATGATGTAAGCGCGTTCTTCTTGCTTTAGATAATTTTCCTCCATTTTTCACTGCCGTCGCTATCAGAGTGATGTAACCAGACGACCCCCAGCTCGGGGCATCAACGGGGCGCGGTTTTCGTCCATGTGCAGCACGAAGTCACTCGATAACAGAAGACGAGACTTGTATTGTCGTTGCGCTACATGGTATCTGGAGATGTCGTCGATCAATAGGCGATCCCTCGGGATAATAAAAGCAATCGAGGGGTCGAGACGAACCTTTGCAACGAATCCGCCTGCTGGGGTTCTCACAAAGGGATGAGAAGACTAGTTTCGCAATCTGCCGCCACAATGAGCCCCTGGTGACTAGTTTCCGATTTAAAATGCCCCAGAGCTCGGAGACAAGTTGTCGAAACACCCTGTTAGCAGGCCCACTGTGTGAGCTTCAAGGTCGGAAGACTTTCGTCTCCGGCTGCGAGCGTCTGGTCAACAAAGACAAAAGATGGCCGTCACCGTTCAGCTTGATTGGCTACCTGGCTCTGCGAATAACTCCCTGATTGATTGACTCATCGACGTCGAAGTGCTCGCCCGTCCGGATAGATTTCTGAGGGCAAGCGAGGTAACGTAAGCTTCTCCCATCACGAGTCCTCATTAGTTAAGCGAATCTTGAGAAGCCGTTCCGGCGACTCCTAATTATTGTGACACCGAGTTCCGCGATGAAGCCGAAACAGCAGCGGATTGTGGTAGACCAACAAGCACTCGTTCTGGAAGGAGTCTTTCTACGGCCACCGCGCCGTCCAGCACTACAAGTCCGGGGGGTGGAGGCAACGCCGCGCCGTAGCTCGAATAGTGCAGAATAGCCTTTGTCATGCTTCCAGCTCAACCACGAAAATGTGGACAACAATTCGCTGAACTACCTTCTCGTTCCTTTAAGCTGTCCGCCAGATTCTCATCGGCGGAACCATCGGGAATCAGACTTACGCCCAGAACCCCGCCTTGAGCATCGGGAAAGAATACGATAAACTGGAAAATGGACTCAACCAAGCCAAAAAAAAATAGAAAGCCACTGTAACAATGTCTCTACTCGCTGTCGTCACCGACAACAACGTCGATTACCGGTCTTGTACTTGCGTATGAACACTAGGAGCAATTCAACAACGAAAGAAAATTATTCTCAAGGATTCACAGGTTTTTGTAAGCTAGTGCTCGCGAGCTGCGGAGGCACAGCGGCGTCGGCGGAAAGCTTCTTGAGGTAAATTTCAAGAAAATGAGTGTTCGGACAGATCTGTGACTCCAGACGCTCGTGGCAACGCGTCGCCTTGAATCCATTATTGTCGGGGCGTAGAAGAAATGTTGTTCTCCCTATAGCTCCCCAGTCCGAAGAAGTATCTCGCTTTTAATCACGTACGCTCCGATCCATGCAAGCCGCAAGTTTCGTGACTAAGCGTGTGTAACGCCGATCTGAATGATTGTCAACGATTGCCGATTGAGGAGCGAGTCCGATTGCATCGATCTGGCTAAATCGGGGAATCGTGTCGATGACAGACATCAGTGCATAGGACAATCTTCGGCGGTCCTGCGGACATCGACCCGGGTCGGTTCGGTGAATGCACTGGATCCGGCGCTAAAAATGGCCCACAATTAATTGGCCCTCATGTCTCTCTGGTAATAGATCGAAATTGACAGTATGTCGGTTGCTCAGTGGCGAATGCAACGATTCTGGCGGAGCTCTGTCTCCTCGCAGAAAAGATGCGGGTGGTCGCTGCCTCGAATAGTGCTGCGGTAGCCGTTTGATACAAAACCGGATGTTCGTGGGAGCCTGCTAGAATTTCGGAACTACGCGTGGTCAGAGCGGGGAACGCAGAAATTCATCTGTCTTCCTCGACGCATCGACGCTCATCAACAGAAAAGCTCCAGAGAATCCACACAAACCGAATATTTTTGAAGTCGACGTCTTTATTCCGTGTCCGGCATGCACACTGCGTCTTCGGAAAGTAAACCAGTCTATTCTAGCGCAATCCTGCGGTGGGCGGGAATTTAGCTCGAAACTCACAGTCGGTCAGAAACAAGAATCAGTGAATGTCGTGGAAGCGTCGAAAAGAAACAAGGGAGACGGAAAAGGTACCAGAAGAATTGGCTTGCTCGCCAAACTTTCCCGACTACCAGGCTGGGGCCGGATCGCGTTGAGCAGCACCCATTTTGCAACGATCAGAAAATGGAGAAAAGAAACCGAAATGCCGTCGATCCACCGAGCGATAAAGCAGCGCAATTCCCGATGACCAAACGGTTACCAAGTCAATCGGAAACGCTGGTCGATGGAGGAAGTATCGAATACAGCTACGCACCACGCTGGCCGATAAGGAAAAGCGTCGGCATGTTTATATAATATATTCAGTGAAAGAGGGAAGGTCGTCGGTTAGACCAGAAAAAAATAACCAGTCTCGACTCACATCCTGTTCCCAATGAGGCTTTTATCTCGAGTTCAGTCAGTCAACCAGCTACGCGGAAGAAATCCGATCATGCCACTAGGAGACTTAGATCGAGAATATTCAGCCTCAGGCTATCGCTGCAGGGGAAATCTCTCCCACAAATTATCGCATAGCGTGTCTTCACGAACAGAAGCTGATGTCGATAAGTGACGCCTCCAGTTACGGATTCATTAGACGCTAGATGAAAAGTTCTCTTACGTTTGAGATGTCTTTCGTCTTTCAGCAGACGCTTCTCCGGAGCACATTCGAATCCCCTACTGGTATGCATACGACCAAGGAATGGGCTCTCGCTGTTTTTGGGCGACCTCATCGAAAGAGGGCGAGTGAAGCGAAAACAGAGCACATGGTTTCCCGGAAGGCGCTCCGAGCGGAGTCCTGGACTCGGCGCGCTGCATGGGTGATCATCGGAGGTTCTCCGTCCACTCCACATGCTCTCTCTGCCTTCCGTAGAAGCCTTCACAATTCTCTTGAAACCTTTCTCTTTCACTCTGCTTTCAGCTGACACCTCCTCGATGCACTGCGCTCAGTGCCCGGACTCGGACCATCGCGAACTCAAGCATCGGGGAGCGGTCCTGTGCCGGAGCGGAGAAGAGAAAGTCTTCCTGACCGCAAGGACGTCCTCTTCGTTGACAAGGAACTTTTCTTTTACAGACGACCGGGACTCTCATGTCAATAACTCAAGACCATAATTCCGAGGACAAGGCATCGTATAATCGTGAGAGGCTAGTTACGGTGAAGAAACTTTCGTTTTCATCCGCACTTCATATTCCATATGTGTTATTCACTCCCCCGCGCTCACACGGTCGATCGCGAAGACAAAAGAGATGCGCTGTTCGTCGTGTTTAGGAAATACGTTTCCGACAACGGACTTTTCATCTTTCCTATCGTTGCGAAATTCTCGACTATCCCACTAAGAGAGGAACTTCATCTTCTCGGAGTTTTGCTCATTACGAGCCATTGTCTGGAGTTTCATTTTTTAGAGGAGACTCGAAGATCCATACCGCGAACAGATCCACCGTACGAACCTGATCGAAACTCGAGCGACTGCCTTTGCTTCACTTCGTCAACGCAATCGTCACTGAGGAAAAAATACTTTCCTCAAGAATGCGTCGCGGAAAATTTTCGTAAGCACCACTGAGCACTCATCCGAACTACACGTGCCGCTCGAACGTCTCGACTACGCACTGCATCCACTAGCGCCAACGTCATAGCAATAAAAATTCGGGATCATAAACTATCCGCTATCGACGAGTATTGTGCACCCGGCCCCGATGAGCTTGTCTGCGTGCTCATCTTTGAAGAGGAGGTTTTCTAGAGAAGTCCACAGCATTTCCGCCGAGGACTACGAGCATCGATTCATTCGCTATCGAAAAGACTTAACGCAGAATGTCTGAGACTCTCATCGGACGATCGGACGGACTGGATTAGAGGTCGACCGCCTTGACAACGTTCCAATGTAGCCATCAGATGATTTTACTTCTGTGGGTGACACTCACTCATTTGGCGAATCGTGCGGACGGAATTGAGCTAGCAACGGACGGAAACACTCCACCGAAGACACGCTTTCTCGATCGGTGTATCCTTGGAGGCGGCGGGCTCGCACAAAGCGGCATCACGCACTCGTCGCTGAATGTCGTTTTTTTCTCTTCCTTTAAAGCGCCGCTGCTGGAGTGCTTTCGCTGGAATTTGATGCACGTTTGATAATTATTCAGCTCGTACCGCTAGCTTACAGAGGTCAAGCAAAGGAATTCGGTCGGCCTCGTTGCCACGGATGGACTCCGACGCTTGGCTTGGAGAGAGTAAAAATAATGGAAAGCGCGCTCGGTTTCTCTAGGGTCACGGTAGGGTTTCCGTCGGAAACTCTCGGCTCTTACACCCGCACAATTTCCGACTCCATATCGGTGTACCAGAGGGAGATCAGTCCGGGAGAGCTACCGCTATCAAATAATTTTGAGAGCATGTTCTAGCCGGAGTAGCTCCATCGAGAAAGCGAGACTTGACTTCCATGTTGATCTGTAGGTCACAGAACGCATCTTTTGCTCGGTCAGAGGGATCGTGCCGACTCGAAAATTCGGACAAGAACCCGACCATTCGTCATTTTTGTCCCAAGAAGCTTTCTTCAGACTCTTCCTTCTACGACTCGTTTTGTATATTTCATTCGTCTGGATTAGACACCGTGTCTTCACGGCTGACTGAAAAGAAAAACTGAGCAGTACTGTTTCTTAGGGAAAATGTCGAAACTTCCCTTACAGCTTCAATAATAATAATAATACAAAATCATTGCGAGATAGAGCAACGGAGAAAGCTTCCCAAAGGAAGTTCCCGGTGGCGATTGTTGTCGGATCGCAGCTGACGAGCGATCGCGCCAGCGACCACACTGACGTTGTATCGGACAGAGTCATCAGGGGGAGAATGAGGCGCATCGAATCAGTCGAGACCTTCCCACATTTTCCCCGAGTTAATAATCGAAAGCGCGGGAAAGAAGCTGATTAATTTACTCATTGTTCATTAGAAGAGTGATTGTCCGAATGGAAACGAGCATGCCGCCCAAGATCTCACTCGCAGGCGTTCCGGACTGTGTATTATTTTCTCATGATAATAATCCGTCGGCATCCGCCTTAAGCGAGCTTATTCAGTAAATTCATAATATTGGAGTCTGAATGAGCTCCCTCAGGGACGACCGTGTTCAGGATCTGAACGTAGTTCTCGGACGCTGGAAAGCGCCACTCGCGATTCCGCTCCGTGTTCCGCATCGAGTCGGGAATAGCTTTCCTCTCAAATCCGGCGCGAATCGGATTCGAAATGGGTCAGTGAGCGAATTCTATTGCCGATAGTCCACGTACGGCTGCATTCTGGGGGCGCGCGCGGAGACACCCACGCAGAGCTGAAGATCAGGAGAGGAATGAAAATCCCAGAAACGGCTCCAGAAGCCGTAGAAACCGCAGTAGTAATTATCTTTAAGATAGCTTCGCTTGAGCTTGAATCCGTCGTATCCTCTCGGTTCCGAATTTCTCCCGAGTGTTCCACCCATTCATTCGCCCACGATTCTGCAAACACTTCAATTGCAACGCACCAAGAAAGGTCGAGAGGGGACGAAATTGTTACGCTGTACTCATTGTTATTAATACGTTCATCTCTCCTCTCAAATTTTGAATCTGTACGCTGGCGATCTGTAGTTGTTGGTCGTTGTGGACGGTCGCGCTGCCCACGCATAGAAGTCGCACAGATTTCGAATCGATTCGGTCTGACCTGCGTTGTGGGAAGTTTTGCATTGTGTACGGAGTCTGAACCACGCCCGCAAGTGACAAATGTGCTTATCAATATGACTCTGAGGGTCGGTTCGTTCGACCGACCAACCAACCCGCTGCTTCGGAGTTCTTCGCAATCAAGCTCGCGGAAAATTCGACTACTGACGGACGGAGGCTGTCATGCGGAACTGTTTCTTGTGCTTGCGACATATTCTGATACCTATGTGCCTGTCGCTGTTCAGACGCTTGAGCTCTTCGGTTTGTGACAGAGAAGTAGTGGCGTCTTTGTTTGCTTCAATCGTGATGTAATTAGCTGACTAGAATCGATTTCCGGAACTTAGTCTTCGACGGGTGAGCCGAGGAGTAGGCCGTCCTCCCAAAATCGAGCGGATTCCCCCCGGAAACTCCCAACAATGACCATTTCCACTTTTGCAGAGTGAAAACATGCGAGTCAAGAATCTTAGAATGGACTTTTCGGATGTCGTGTCAGGCCTTCAGGATTTCCGCTTATCCTCCTTCCGTAGGGCGCTCCGGGGGAGTTGCAGACATTCGACCGCAGATCGAGCTTTTTTGAAACGAGAAAACAGGCGGCACCCACCCTACGTACAGTTAGTCGAGAGATTTCTCACGCCAACGCTTCATTGGCCATAAGCTCATTAGATCCGCAGTGTAACATAAGGAGTTGTCGCTTTGCAGTCTGGCGTTCGCGTCCCCGGTAGATCTGGTCGGGGAGCGTCTGGTCCTCATGGATTCATGAAAGCGCGCGGACTAGCTGCGCCACTTCTATATTTCCCTCCTCGGATTGGTTTTATTTATAACTGGAAAATCCCACGTTCGATGGTTCGCGTCGATGTGGATAGCGGCGACTGTCAGAACGACATCCCGGCTAGAAGACATCGTCGTTGCTGCGGATGGCAGTGTTCAATAATAGGACAGGCCGGAGCTGCCTGCCGGTGAGCTTCTTGCGGAAATGTTGTTTTGGAAGAGGAGATCTGTCCACGTTGAATATCTCACGGTACAAACACTTCGGAGCTGAATCGCATCCGGAGCGAAACCATAATTGTACGACATCTCGGCATCATTGGGATAGTATTTCGATTCCGAAGTTGACTTCCATCGCCGGGGGAAAAAGAGGAAGCTCGTCGCACACAAAATTTCGGGCATCACTCATCGAGCGGTTCGGAAGCCGAATTCACCTCCTGTCTCGAGTTCATCGCTTCCGAAATACATCTATCCGTCCAGAGGCTTTTATCGTTGAGATGCATGTTGCAATAATTGGACTTTCCTTCTAGCGGTCACCAACCGATCGTTGGGCAATGCAACCCGATGCCGGCACAGAAGTCTGAAGAAAACCCAAAACCGTGTACGCTTGCCAAGAATCAGCCGGTGCTGGGCAAGGCGCTTTCTGCCGCCGGTGGGATAGATCGGTCATGATACGTCGCCTTGTCGTATGTCCGCCGCGCTTGACGTCTGATCCTTCTCATTTTCTTGTCTCGACACTGAGGGATGTTTTTGAGTAACTCACACACACCTTCCGCTTCATGATAACACGGATATTCTGGCGGACGTGGTAGTCGACGTAGGAATGGCTCGATTCCACGCGGCCAAACCCAAATCATTTAATCACCGGCTGCAAGAGCGTACAAAAAGCCTTCCATCTTCCCACCCTAATGCCGTTCTTTCCGTGAGACTCGCTTCCCCCCAACGCGCTCTCGATCGCCATTCTACGCCAAAGTCCGATTCACGCGATGAAATATCACGGCATTTCGTTCGAGCAGTACACGAATTCCTTTTGAAATCACGGAACGAAAAAGCTCTTCGAAAAACAAGCAAGCGCTCGACATCATCACCTGACCGTTGTCGAGGGCTGGAAGCCAAGGTTTGGCCGCGTAACATGTGACGGAAAAAAACATTCGACAAAAGTTCCATGCGACTACGCAAATCATTTTAATCCGAGGTCACTCATCTCAAACTCAAAGCCATCGACTCGCTGCTCCAGCGTCAATGGCATAACTTTTCTTTCTTCTGAATGACAATCGCTGGAGCCAGCATTGCCATCAATTGAAATACGCGCATCGAACCGCAAAACTGTCCGCCAAGGCCCAGAGAAAATCTCCGAGTATAATGTAAGAGGGGTTATCTCTACTGAAAGAGAGTTTGCTCGACGGCTAATCTCGCCGCCGACCGCAATTTAATCCCCCAAACCTTTTTTTCTCCGCCCTGCATTCCATGAGGAATAATTGGAGATGTCACTGATATAGTTTCCTCTTGAGCAGTTACATGAGAACTCCATCCTGCTGGGCACGCTTGTCCCGGGGAGCCAGCTCGGTCCGCATAAAAGAAGAGGAGAGAGGAAGAATCTTCTACGTTTCCTGCTTCCGATGCGATTCGGTTACTCATTCGGCTAAACGTGTTTCCGCGAAAACCGCGCTGACAGTGATTCCTGGGAAATATTCTCATTCGATATCCCAACACGCACTGAGAATGCATACATCCGAGAACGGGAAACGTCTATCAAAACACTAATAATAGATATTCAAGACGAATGGCGTCTCACGCAGATAGGGAACGCCTCATAGCATTAAACGGTTGTGTTCGGGAAAACATCGCTCCGCCATTGTGGGTCCATCAAACTATTTGAGACATCTGTTGTACTGAATGCGATGGGTCGAGTTCCCCGGCACCATAATGCGGTTTCGGAAACCCTCGTGCATCGATTCAGTTACGGCTCCATTCATAACGGCGTGAAAACTTCATGGTTTGATTCTCCCATCTTCCGAGAATTCCAGCCTTCGCGATTCATTAATTCCTCCGAGGTTGCCAGATTCACTTTTGTCATGCTCAGCCAGTCGTGGCGTCCTCCGCAACACAGAAAGTGATCACGAATATTTTGGACGGCCGGATTGGGAGGAAACTTCCCCAGAACAACCGGCATGCCGAATTCGAGAGCGCTTAGGAATGGAAGACATTTTTCTTGATCGCTTCGCCTACTTCTGAGGGATCCTCCTCGCAAGAACGACGGGTCTGGCTTGCTTCTCCTGATAAGTGGACGCACTCGACTGACTTGACCTTCCTACTCCGATCGGGTCTTCTCCCCGTCGTCGACCATTCTGACCATTGAGCTTCGACCAAGCCCGTGAAGAGATTCCCTGGGCTGGAGAGGAGCGAATTACGATTCACGAGTGAGCGTACCCGCGAACCCGATGCCCTTGATCAATTTCGGCTCGAGCTCCCTTGCGATCGCTCCCGTCTGTGAGCTCCGAGTCCGGGGGACAATGGAAGGGGTAACGGGACGCGAGGCTCCTTCAGCTCTAGTGTATCTCTCCGAGTCTTAGATGCCATTTACGGGCGTTTGTTTGTTAGAATCACGGGTGTTGAGAGGGAGATCCCGCGATGCTCAAGACTCTATTGAAACGGAAAGGGTCTTCGCAGATTCTCGAGATGCGTCACTCTCTCTCCATCCTCCCATGACACGGTTGGAGATCCGTGAAGGTCTCATGCTTCCTCATGTCTTCACGATTTGTGTCTCACAGAAATATTCCCCGTAGCTGTAGACCGCCGCTGTCGCGATCGTCGAGCTATCCGTGAAGAATTCGACTCGATTCATTCCTTGACACACCAACCCGCGCGCGACTGAATCGGCTCCATCAGCGTAGCTCCGAAGAGACTTTGCTCCTTTCAATGGAATTCTGCGGCTGAAGGTGCGCGGAAGGGGAACGGAGGCCGAAGGAATACTTTCGCACTGAAATCGATAGCAGCTTAACGCTGGATTCCAGAATTTCACTTCCGGGCACTCTCGGTTTCCTAGATACATCGGATCAGACTCAGAATGCGGTTTCGTGCGATCCGCTACACCGGATTAGGAGATTCTTCAGACTGCTGGAAAGTTACGCGACAATATAAGCTTTCCGGAGACAGAAGCCAGTGTCGATCTTGAAATCCGCCATCCGACAGTTTTTTGTCCAGGTGTCTCAGGAAGCAGTGAGCACATGGCTCATACATGGATGCTCTCAAGAGAAGCTTATATTTCGGAATCCGTAAGCTTCCCAAAGGCCCGCGAGTGGACTTGATCTCCCTCGTCAAAAGTCCTTTCGTGGATGTGTATCCGCGTGAACAGTTAAATCATCAAAACGATTTTCACCGGGCGGCTCAAGGTTGTCGACTTTTCGGTAGTCGATTATCTTGGTCCAATAAACCCGTTCTGACGTAAGGGACACTCCTAAGGATATTATCCGTAAGAGGAGTCATGGAGCGGAGCAGGATTCGGAAATTCTGCTCCGCACAGATTGAGGGAGAAAATTGGCGAGACTTTGCTTCTCTGCGATCTCCGGAGGGACATAGGCAGCGTCTTCTCGAATCTCGCCTGAGACTCCTCCTCTGGTCCGGGAACGAGAACCGCAGTCTAAAGCCCGTGAGTCACATCGCGTACCGGGGATAGTCTCTCACGAGACTCGTCGCGGCGATCGGGAAGGGCTCCTCGAGGCGCTGCGTCTACGCCGAGGGGTCGCCCGACGTGGGAGAAGGTGCTGCGCGATCCAGCGGGCGGCCTTGGTGCATTCAAATTGCAGTCGATCGACGCAGATTCCTCAGCATATCGGCCACCCATCGAGAGGAGCGGAAAATGTATTTTCCCGTACTGCTCGCGGTGAGGAAGCCGACATTTTCGGGTAGAAGAGAAGCGTGAGCCCGCGGAGAGAGATTCGGAAACCGGCCGCCTGAATCTTTGACGCAGGACGTCCGACCATATTTCTGAAGAGAGCCGGAATAATCGATCCGATTTCGATTGATCACGCCAGGAGTTGCCAGCAGCAACCCTTCCGATCGTTCGATGACGGGTATCATTTGTATATTTAGCTTTCCTCGCTCCTTCTACATTGGATGCGTTCGATTGTTCTACCGCTTCGCTCATTCCCCTGTACGAATTCTTTGCAGGGGATTCGCTGCCTCTGATAGCCAAGACCGCTCGAGGCTTTTCGATGGGAGGAATTCCTCTAACGATTCTGGCGCGAAGCGTTCTATCGTTCATGTGTTCCATAGAAGGACGGGTCGGATTTCTGCAACGAGTAGGAATCGTTGAAGATTCGGATAGACGGTCGTTTTGCCATTGACCTTGGCGTCCAAAACTACAGAGTGAGGAACTAAAGGCCGCTCCAGACCACACCTCGTCGACTGATATCGCGTGCCGTGCATCTAGACAACGACCTATCGCAAAACTCACAATGGGAGTGAAGGCGCAGCAGATTCAACGCTTAGCCTTTCGATCAGTCCGATAAGCTCGATGCACTGCAACAGAAAAGATCGATTTGCGATCCACCGCCTGCGTCCCATCTCGTGTCGAGTTGCCTCTTTGATCGGATAACTTGAATCGATAGCACGGAAAGTCGCATGACTGTGACGCCGAATTCCCGAAATGACCAGTGCACTAGGTAATTGTAAAACAGAGAGGTGGTGCATCCGGAATTATCGGAACAAATCAGCCCAACTTATGAGCTCAGATCGATATTCGCGTACGTCGGTTGCGGCTCGCTGCTCTTGTCAGTTCCGTTTACTTGAATGGGAATAGCGGCACATGACCTGATGAATTCAATGTCGAATAATGATGAAAACTATTCTGCAATTTATAGGCAATAAAATCCAGAGGTTCCCTGTTTTTTCATTTTGTTTTTTCACTACAACACGAGCCTTGACCAAGCATTTTTCGAAACGACGGATTTAACTATGAAACGGATTCCTTTCACAGCCGTCAACCGTTCGTACGAAACAGTGAACCTGTCGTGAGCGTTTTCAGACGAATGATGTCAGTCCGAAACGATGAGTCAGGTCCCTCGAGCGAGAATCTCCACTCAGCAACTCATCCAACTAAATTCTCGGATTCAGGCGCTGCATCCGTGTTGATCGTCGTCGGGACGGAATATTTCTGAGCAAGCGTTGGAGTGGAAAAAGTTCCGCTTCTGGACTTGAAAAGATTCAAACTCTTGCGAGCTCGTCGTTCATATCTGGGATCGGCCACATATTCTCCGCGCGAGTCAATGACTCCACAACGATGTAATTCACTTCGATGCCCAGTGGTGCCAGAGCGATGTCTTCAAAGCCGCTGACGACTCATGAATGATGCGCAAGACTTAACCGTAGCAGTCGATCGTGGGTTCATTCGCAACTTAGGAGACTCTGGTGGAGATGTTTTAGTTCCGATCATTTTGGCAGCGTGGAAGACACAGCGAACACAATTCCTTTCTTTCGCGACCTTGGATCCGATGACGTGATTTCGTCGGTATCAGGGGCTGGTGTTGAATAACTCGACGGAATCGAAACAGCTCCGATTATGAGTTTGGTGGAAAAGGCCAAGAAACGAATATAGTTTCGTGATTCCATAACCGATCCCTTCTCTCAATATAATGCGGAGGCAGAGGATTCCGACGCTATCCGATCAGCTTCGAGGACTGCTCTTGGTACAGAAGCCAGAGAAAAGCGCCTTACGAATCGAAGGCTATATCGGCGACTTGAGCGAGCTCAAACGATCGACGTGCGCGCGTACAAGAAAGCGTTTACTCCGTTGCATCGACGTCACGCGCAAATTCGATCAGTGTCATCCGAAACCCCGGGTATAGCTCTCAATCTTCCTGACTTCAGTCAGCCGTCCTCCCCGCGTACACCGAACGTGACGACAGTTTCGTTATGGAGGGTCACCCACGAGAGTCAGGGCCGTGTCAGACCTGAAAGAGGTTAAATCGTTTGGAGGCCGCTCCGCTTTAGAGCGTCCGGTCTCGGAACAGCGGGGACGTTCTCGTTCCGTTATGGAGATCGTTTTTGTGTTGGAATCCGGGTTCCCAATAGCCGCGAAATGGCCTTCGAGAGCAGCGAGAAAAAACGCGTTCTCATGCTCTTTCCGAGCATGCGCCTGTAGATTAATGAATCCAATCCTCGACTCGAGACATGAAATCCAATCCCCTGCAGCTTGGGCAACGGAATTCGACAAGGGTTCCGGCTCCCGGAGACAGGCGGAATTTCGGCTGGGACGCTTCCTCTTCAGGGTCTCCGAGAAGAATTCGGAGTAATTCGAAGTCCGAAAAACACAAATCAGCATCAAATCATGAATCACTCGCGGGTTGTTTGAGTACCTTGAAAGACAACTGTCTGCGGAAAGCCACAATGGTGTGGCGAACGATCCAACATCGCAACGAACGCGAGCGTATCCCGGGCTTCGGATTCGTGTCTCAAGTCCAGAAAAAAAAGTTCTTTCGCGAAAGGTAGCGATCTTTTTCATGAGGGGGAATCCCGAACTCTTGAGGAACGAAAATTCTCTCCGCAGAGCTCGCAGGCGAGTCATGGCTCATAGCGTAAATCCTTTGGAACCTCATCCTAATGGAGGCAGTGAGCTCTTCATCCTAATCCGTTCAGCGCAACTTATGAAATCGTCCGGATATTTTTCGAACCGCTGTAGTGAATATGTTCCGAAATCTTACAAGATAACACACAGTCGAGCTTGGCACGCTCAGTTTTTAGATTTCGAACGGTGAATCTTCCGGCTCAACTTACCGGCATGGAAACCTAATCCGACGTTTGGCGAATATCGATTCACTTCATCCACGGAGCGGTTCTACGGAACCCCCACGGATTTCAGTTGAATGAAAACACACACTAGTTGCATCAAAAATGCGAAGAACTTCAATTGGAACGAGCGATTGTCGGACTCCTGACGTCGATGATCTGCGGCGGCGGGCGAACACCGTCGTCGGTGAGCGTTGCAGGAGAGGGCTTCCGTCAAGGTCAGAGGCATCATCATCATCATGACTAGCGGCGGGAGCAGGCGCTGGAGAATCGGCACCACAACAACCACCATATCAGCGACTGCATCGGCGGGAAGGAGCCGCTAGGCCGTCGATCTTCGCCCAGTTAGCGTCTTGCCTCCGCGCTGTTTGCCGCAATGGGCCCGATGATGTCAATCGGTCGCAGGTCCACCGCCCGCTACCGCCTATGTTTCGATCAGGCCATGGCGCGATGGAAAATCGCGTCGACGTCTACGAACTGTGTCCGATGTTGCCTACACAATCGTTCTTAGGATGTCGAACATGTTGCCTAACAAACTGCACCGTTGGAGCTGACGGGGCAATGCGCGTTCACACCGTGGGTCACGCATAGTCACAACACTGCACGTAATGAGCAGCGGCATGGGTGGCGAAGGGCCATAAGGCATTGCAAAGTGTCTACTTGGGAGCGGAGCAAGCGTCGATCTGGGGATCATCCATAAATTCCTCATGGATCCTCGCCCAACCTTTCGCATTGGCTAGAGTCACTTCCGTGGATCGCTCTCATGATCTCCTGAACGAGCCCGCGGGCCTGAATGAGCATGACCCAGGGCTCACGGTGTAGTTGACGGTGATCTTTAGGAAGAAAGCGCGCTCTAAGTTGTCGGCTTTCGGCGGAGCCGATATCGCACCCAGAAGCGGTGCCTTCGGTCCGTCGATAATTAAAACTCTTCAGCATACTGTCGTTGACCACATTCGCGAAGTCATTAATATCCTCGGCCGAAGTCCGAAGTAGACCATAGAAATATGAGACTTCGAGTCACGGAACAAGTGTCGAAGAGGAACATTATGCATTCAAATGGGCATGGATACGGACTCCGGACAAAAATATCCTCCTGATTCAAAATCAAGATCTGAATACCTAATTATGGAACCGATGAGAGACCCCAAAATGAGCACCGTGGATGATGCTAATTTCGATATCGTGGAGATTCGATATCTACGGGAACCTGAAATTGTTTTGAGCGAGAGCGCCGCCTATTTCATGGTCCGACTTTCGCCCATAATAGAACGACAAATATTGAACGACAAGTCTGCCGTAGGACCTTGCGTTCACCGGCGGAATAGCCCAAGGGCTTCCGGAATTTCTGTCACAATTATATGTGCTGTGACACTCCATTACAAGTCAAACACACTCTACCACTTCCGCTGCGGGGGCCACTTTCCATACATTCCACTTTCCGGTGCTTTTTATGTATGCAGACGAATTCGTACTTATCCTGTCAGAATTTCGCAACCGTATGCCCAGCATTGTGAGGGTGTCCGGACCTCGATCGTGCACTCTGAGTATTCTCAGTCTTGCGATTGCGCTGCACTACGATAAGGCCATCCAGCACTCCTTTGATTACTATGCGCATATTGCCGATAACCCCGAGCGAGCTTCCAACTGTGCCATTCTCGGGTCTAGATTTCAGGCTTCCTTCTCAGGGATTCTTCATCCTACGTCTAGGTTGACGGAACCTAAGTACGGAGCTGGCACCGTCGGGAGTCCTCCAGGGGAACTGTCTCGTCCCTTTCCTGCATTTCGTGTTCGAGCCTCGCGGAGTATCCCCCGCCAAGATTAATTATCTACTGTCCGCGGATGATCTGAAGGTATACTACCCTGTCCTTTCAAACACTGACATTCAGGAAACGCGGTCCGCTCTCGATGGTATCCTGTTTTGGTGCCACGAAATCTATATGGGTACATCGGTTACAAAATCCAGCTCCCAATCCTATGATGCAGGTATACGCGCTCTCGGAATGCCTATCAGGTCTGTTCTATGTCCGACATGTCCGAATCAGCCCAAAACACGGCCGACTACAGCCTCACTGCTCGATGTCTCCGACAGTGAAGCACTTCGCCAATCTTCACAATCGATGATGTGTATTATCTTCTGCCTGGAGGATATCCCGCAAAATCCATGAAGACGGAACAACAGGATCCCTCCACTCGCCCTCCCTTTCGAAATAAAGTGACTATTGAACACGGATGAGAATAGATTCTCTCCAGGCATTTCAATCCTTCACGTTTTCTGCTCCGAATGTAAGAAACCGTGAACGATACTGTCTTTGGAGATGCGACGGAAGAATGCTTAAGCTCTTCAGTCGTCTTGTGTGCCGCTCTATTGGAACAATTCAACCCACAATGCAGGAATAGATGACACAAATAGATTCGGGGGAACTCCGCGAAAATCGCGCGTCGAATGCGACGGCGAAGGTTAAGTGCTCGTGGACGGCGACTGTGATTGTCTATGGTTTATGCCACCGCGGTCAATGAGGTGATAATATTGTGGACGGGGGGAAGGACCGTGCACGAAGCGATCGATCGAAGCGACCGACGAGGGCTTTGGGGTGGACGATGCGCGCAAAGATAACGGTAACAATAATAATCGATGAAGTTCCTCTACGCTAGCCAGTCAACTCCATGGCTGCTCAGCTGACCGCTTGGAAGACGCCGGAGGAGTCCGCGGGAGACAGTCGACTTTTTTCGCGAGAAAAAAGGAAGCTATTCAAATGATCCGTTCACGTTGCCACTCACGTACATCCGTCATGGCTCAATCGGGGAAAGGAGAATGGGCGACGACTTCTCCTCCGCAAAGCACGAGGCATAACAGAGATTCGGAGGATCGTCAATGTCTTTGCCTGGCTTTCCACCCAAAGAGCTCAGGGAGATCGAGAGGAACGCCGTCCTGCTGTGCTCCAGACTGATGACTCGAATAGCTATCAGAAGGCGCCGATGGCCAAACGACGTCAATTCCTGACGAGGTTCCGTTCCAGCCTTCTATGGGTGATCTGCTAATTATGGGGAGATCTCTTACTTTAAAGCCTCCTCTTTCACGCTTCCACTTCCGTTAATTAAACGATCGATTTCCGTTAGAAGAATACGTCACGTTTTTATTGGTCGTCTTATGGAGTTGAGAACTCCCAGAGTCAAAAATATCACCCTGACCTTCCTCTCGGTTTGGGCTTTCGGGGACCGTTGCTCCCATAATTTCGAACGGTTCCATGGAATATAAGGTTTGTCGTCTTTTTCGGTGCACCATCGTAAAAAACTCGCTTATCGGAAAATATTGTAACCACTTGAATATGTACGCGAGTTCGGCTGGCAAGGAACGAGCCAAACAAACGAGCATCGCTCGCCGAGCCTGCCGGCAAACGATAATTCAGATGTACGCAGATTTCAGAGACGTACTTTGGCTGAAACTATCTCACTATAGAGATTCTCGTCGAGCGGGACATATTGTTGCTTCGAACGATCCAAGAAGAACAAAGCGTCTTTCACCTTGGCGGGGTTGAAACCTTCATCGACCAGGGTGTTTTTCTTATATTTCAGCGTGCTGGTCGACTCGATTTGTCGGGTGAATCTCACGAAGAGCGGCACTGCGTAAGCGGGCAGGTTCTCATCCATTTGTCTCAGAAGATCGCTCAGATCGATCTCATCTTGATTCTCCTTAATCAGAATGGCGACCATTCCCGCTTTGCCCTCAGTGCCCTCGACCTCCACCCCGTAAACTATGGCATCCGTCAGACCGATGATTTTCGCGATAACGCTCTCGACTTCGTTCGTAGAGACGTTTTCACTCTTCCATCGGAAAGTATCACCCGTACGATCTTGGAAGAACACATAGCCGAGATCGTCGTAGACAACGATATCACCCGTGGCGAATGCGTTCTCTCCATGCCGGAAAACGTCGGTGTAGATTTTCTTCTGCGTTGCGTTTCTATCGACGTAACCCTCAAATTTCATCGCGGGTTGCGATGTGATCAATCCAATGAGTTCTCCGGGCTCGTGAGCCTTGCACTCGACGCAGAGGCCTCGATGATCTCGGACAGGCTTGCCCGTTTCCGGGTCGATCTTGATGACGAACATCGGCATCACGATTCGGGCGAGCGTCCGACTCATCCGACACGGAGTTGATAAGAAACCGATGGCTCCCGGCTTGTTGTCCACGTTCATGAGGCCGGCGTTGCCCTCGGTGGATCCGTATATTTCCCTGATGTCGTCAAGCTTGAAACGTCGACGGAATTCCTCCCACAGTTGTTTCCGGGCTCCGTGGCCGAACAGCAATCGAACCTTGTGCGTATCATCTGCTTCCCGAGTTGGCTGTGCCAACAGATACCTGACCATTTCGCCTATGTACAGAGCGACCGTGCAGTCAAATTTTTTACAATCGGACCAGAAGTTCGACGCGGAAAATTTCGGTGCGATATGACAGCTCAGTCCGTAGATCAGGCACGGTCCCGGTCCTAGGGTGCCGCCCGAGTTGTGATACAGAGGCAACGATAGGTAGATTTTGTCGTCGACTCTGAAGGGACACATGAAGAACATGTTGGCAGCCACGTACATGTACCTCAAGTTGGTCACGATGGCGGCTTTGGGCAAACCCGTCGTACCCGAGGTGAAAATGTACAGGAGGCGATCCTTCGGGCTTCCTTGATGAAGTTTCTCGTCGGTCGATGCCTGCTGGAGGCAATCGAGCAGAGATTCGCTTCTCAGGGCCACCTCGGGAGCGTTCCCGCTATCCAAATGGTAGAACTCAATCGATTCAGAGTCATTTACATCTCCCAACGCAGAACTCAATGAGGGTGCCAGAGAATTACTGAATATCACAACCTTGGTTTTGACGGCGTTCACGCAGTGCGCCAGCGCCTTGCTCTTAATGTTGTAGTTTATAAGCGCTGTAACCAGACCGAGTTTACTCAAGCCGAGCCATATCATGAGGAATTCGGGTCGGTTCTCCATGAGGAGGCAGACCTCATCGCCGGCTTTGAGTCCTCGACTTCGGAAGTGATTCGCCACTCGATTCGTGAACACTCGCGCTTCGGAAAAGGTCCAGGAAGATTTCGGTGACGACATCAGCAGTTTATCCGGGTACTGTGTAGCAGTTTCGGTAAAGAGCTGAGCTACAGTTGCCTTGCGATTAATTTGCGACCTCAGCGCCCGCTTGGCTTTGAATTGATTGACACCAGCGCCCAGGTCTCTCCTTAAGGTCATGAGGAGCACCCAAAGTTGGAAGGAGTACATCACAGCAAGGCAGTTTCCGACCATCCACAGTATTTGCACTACTGGAGTCGTCCATTCTTGGAGGAAGTACCAAAGAGCACACGAAATCCCGAGCCACAAAAAACTCCAGAACGTATATCCTTGTCTCCTCTGTATTCCCCCTCGGGTCTCCATCCCACGAGAGATCGAATCACAATGCTAGTTATCCGATTCTAACGATCGGCTCTCTTAGACACCGCAGCAGCTGATCCAATTCTTCAAGTGATGGAGACACCGGCCGACGTCATCGGTAACCATGACAACCCCGGCAGCGTTTGAACGTTGCAAGACGTGCGGACGTGCCTTCCATAGGACTGGACGGCACGCAGGGACGTTCTCGAGCACACCGTGGCTATCTTCGTATTTCAGAGGTATCTCTCGAGAATCGGCTCACTTACCGATACAGGTCTCCGGAGTGCTTCGATAATAATATGCGAGCTCTGAAGCGGAAAGCGCGTTCAAAACTCTTGGAACCTCAAAATATTCGGTACGAATCTCGGAGTCGCAGCTCTGGAAGTCTGGAAGTATTTAGAATTGAAGAATATACCCTGCTTCCGCCGTTAAGATATTTGATTGATCGATCTGTGCACTGAGGAAGTACAGCAATATTTCGTGATACTCTTGTCAGTTGCGTGAACATTGACTAATGCTTGTCATCGTGATGAGTCGAATGTGGATCGAGAGGAGGAAACTTCGGTTTATTCCCTCTCTACAACAAATGGATCATCTATCTTTGTACAGGTTTTTCCTCGGAGGAAAAACATATAGACAAAAACAAGCAGGAGGCGTGATGATAGCTCGATTCGATCCGGACTCCGAACCAATCCACCGCCCGTTGACATTGACCGGACCGTACTGCTCCGAGAGTCCTGCTTCCGGTTCGTCGATGAGCTCCGTGCTCCTTCGCGGCCGGGCCGTATTCTTTCTCTTCTCATCCCGCTAAGTATCCGATTCCTTCTCATCGCTTTCTATCTCGACATCACTGGCCAGCTTGTCATCTGAATACTCTTCCTGCCCCGGAGCGCTGTCTGAAGTCTGGGGTCGGGGCGAAAAAATAATTATAATCCTGAAACATGGACAGCAGATGGGACTGTCGATTCCCGCAAATTCAGCGCGAAAGGTGGATAAATCCATCCGGCTCCATGCCTTCGCGTGAGATGAACGCCATCGGGGATAGTCATATTCCGTCCCGGATACAACATCCTCCGGCAGAGCTCTTTGTGTCGTACCTGATCGGCTGATCCCGCTTCGCTCTCATCGTCTGACGTCGAGCCTTGCCGTATTTTATGGAACGTGGTGAGACCATTATTCTCCATTTCGTAAATCAGCATCTCGCCTAAGAAGATGTTATTTCTCCAGTCGGGTCCAAGTTCCTGCGAGCGGGAACGATTCTGTGTCATCACTCATCAGCCGGAAAAAACTCGGAGATCGACAAATGTCAATTGGCTCAAGGAAGAAGCTCCTGACTTACACGCTCGTAAAGATCTTTGGGCATCAGATCCCAGCCTTTTGCGATAGCATCCTTGCTTCGCAGGCAGATGGATGGCTCGCAAATAATCTGGTCTCTATTGAGAATATTCTCGTCCAGAAGGAACTTTGTCGTTTCAGCGACGGAGTTCGTACTGACGAAGTGTCTAAATGGATTCCGTCTCAATTTTTCCTGATTTCCTGTCTCCCCTTGTCATCGGCGTTCACCAACCGAGTGATGGATCCCACAACCTGGTCCATCTTGTTACTCCACACTAAGTCGATCTCCAGCTCAGAGTCTCGCCGACTCCTAGTCCTACGGCGCACCTTGTAGAGCGCGATTCGTTGCAGGATATCTTGGAAATGCATACCTCGCATCGAGATATCTGTGTCATTCTCGGCCAGGCTCTGAAGGGTCGGAGGAAAACTTGAGATCTCTGCGGCGGACACTTTGATGCCACGACATCGCTTTTCGAAAGGCGAGAGAAACTCACTCCGTAGTCTTTGTTGGCTGGCGTTGCGAGGTACTGCGGATTGATGTTATAAATTTCAGGAAAGTGTTCCAAGAGCTCTGGCTTGACGCGCCGAGCATGCAGTATGTCTTCTAATTCGCAGAGCCTTTCAGCACTCATAGCCAGGATTTTCGGATTTCTCATAACCAAGTTCCGGAGCGCGACATTGTTTAAGGTTTTACACTAGAAGAAGATTGAAATTAGAGTGTGCTTGTGCTCAACCTCCTCGGGGGAGGGCCATGTTTCCGACATCTCTCCGAAACGTACTGATCCGAGTACGAATCGAAGATCTTACCCTATCAACGATGTCCCGAAGATTGTGGGTATTCACTAGGAATAAGTTTGGTTGAGATTTGAGGAAGGCCTTGTCCAGCTGCAAGTCATTCAGCAGGATATTCACTCGAGAACTGAGCAGACCGATGCTTTGTTTCGCTATCTGCAAATTCAGATTGCGGATCAGTTATTTCCGATATGGGGTGTGAAAGGGTTCGCTTCCGGGATCCCGACCCCATGGAAAAACGACCGCAGAATGAACCCACCATTTTAAGTTTCGAATCTGTTATGTTGAGATCTCCGATAGAAAAGCTCAGATACTCCTGAACAAGCGCGAATCGATACGCTGCCAGAGTGAGCGTTAGAGCCCCTGGACCTTTGAGTTTGGAATTCAGATGCGACTCGAGGCCGGGGCTGGGATTCTCGATGCAGGACACCATTCTGGCTAGGAGATTCGGGGCGGATATGAATTTCCGTCTGCGGAAAGAAGATTAACCGTTCGTAAATGAGTCGGTCGATCTCATTTTCTCCGTATCGTCTCGGGCGGAAACGCCGAGCTTCCACATCGGAATCCTAACTTGGATAAGAAGCTCACCTGTTCAGCTCGAATAGTGACATCTCACAGAGCTCGTCGAACAGAACAAGAGCAGGAACGGGGTCGATATTTTGGAAGCCTATTTCATTGAGGACCTCGCGACGGTTCTCCACTAGTCGCCACGAGAGGTTCAGAACCGATGGGAATCTGTAATATCAATAAATTGATGGGAAGAGCTCGATTTGGCTCCATTGAACTGGATAAGCAAGGGATGTTGAGTCGCATGACGCGAGGATCGGTCTTGGAGCTCTTTCCCCGAACCTCAAATCACCGTCAGTCACCGACCTGAGGATTCTATCTACAGGGTAGTTCGACCTGAGGATCCGCGCGGTCCACTCGAGTCGCGAGGCAGGTTTCTCTGTGATTTCTGGATACTCTTTGAGTATCGACTGGAGTCTCTCTTCATCACATAATAGGATTCGAGCGATCCTCCCCACTTTGTTTACATGATGTGGTTCCTGCGGAAGAAGCACGAATTAGAGCGGGCCGGGTCGGACGCTCTTGGCGGTAAACGCTCGGCGTCATTACGAGCAGAGCCGAATGTTTCCAGACGTTTGTCCTACCGGAGCGAGCACGTCTTGGTCCTCTATGAGCAGATCCGCGTTGGGTGGATCTCTGTGCTTTAGAGCTTCGACTGAATTGTGTGTCTTCACCACGCGAAGGAGTCCAGAATTCGACGCAAGCCGCCGCTTCGCGAAACAGGCCAAGCCAGACCTCCTGGCGGTCCACATGACCGCAATAGCTCTCTCATCCACCTCCCAGTCCGCAGACTGACCAAGGCGCGAGTCTCATCTACACCAGGACCAGGTGATCGCAAGATCAACAAGAAAATCCGAGCACAAGGCATTTTCCGTCTGCTAGCGATGTCAACAGCGAGCGATCGCCGCAACCACAATGCGCGCAGAGAGCTCAGCGCGCATACCGAGAGGGTGGATCCGATTTGTCACGCAAGGAGAAGGCACTAGAGTGTTCGTGGACCGAGCCCGCAAATTTTCGTTTGAAAGCGGGCCACTCGATGTTTCCACTAAAGGTTTTGTTTCCGGAGGGAAATCCTCGATGCAGAGAGGAAGGGGACCTTGTCTGAGAGTCTGAAGTCCACATATTGTCCCTTGAAGAATAGTTTCTCCTAGAGCAAGGGACCGAGTAAGAGCCGACAAACATCGTCAGGAATATCTTCTGCAGCAGGAGCGGGGGAAAACTCTCCAAATCGAAATCGACTTTTGTCGGAGCTCGGTTATGAGTTATGTGACAGCGACCATGCCAATGATCTTTGCCTGGCAGCTCGATGGAATCGGGCAGTCCCGCCGGACTCCTCACGGCTCATCCGAGAGGCTTTTCTCCACAATATTGCCTCAGAAGCCCCACTGATGAACAGAGGTGCAGGAATTACTTCGTAAGAGGGCATCGAGCTAATGCAATGGACACCATCCTCACGACGACCTTCCCTCATCTTCGGAGGCATCATTCCGAGGAGCGGCAGGGCTCGAGAGGCGAGATCTTCGCTCCGCCGCTTGTGACATCCTTCCACACGAGACCTAATCTCTTTGAGTGACGACAGAGATTTTCAAACTGCTCTTGATTGGGGCTCCAGGATAGGTTGTCCATGGCAATACGGCTCCTATATCTCAAGACAGCTTCGTTCGCCAACCGCCAACTTTCATTTATCCGGTTTCATCTCGATCAGCAGAAGCTCGAAAAGCTGAATTCTGCTGGAGCAGTCATTCAGAAAGAATCACCGGCTCAGTGTCGGCATAGCGAAATCGATCTCTAAATACTCATTTTTGACTATTCTCCTTGAGCTCTATCATCTCCGACACTACTTATGCGTCTTGCTAGATGGAGAACCTTCAGAGCTTTCCCTCGTTCTGCGGGACTTCTCAAAACGTCGGAGGACTCGTGAATCTTCGATGAATCGTTTATTACTTATTACGGAAGACCATGATGATCTCCGTACAGAAAGAGGAAGGTGGTCCTGATCGATCTTGATCAAGTACAAGCGTCATCCCCGTGATAGAGTGGAGACATCTATCTCTACCCACAATAGAAGACTCGCACTCGAGCCACTGAGGAGGGGCCGCTATAGCCCTGCGCAACTGTGAGTAATTCGGGAGAGTGTGGACGTGGCAACAGATCATCTCATCGTCAGTTGGGATGATGAACATTCAGTTATTTCCGTGTGAATGGCGATGACGAAGAGGGGCTTTGATCTCCTTGAACCGCTTGTATTCCTCCAGGAGTTCATCATCTCCCGGACCCCACATCTCGTGCGGTTGGAGAGCCTTCGTTATGCTCTGAAATTGTCAAAAAAAAACATGATTCAGTTACCCGCTCGCTGCTCAAAATTGTCGAATGTAGCCATATGGGAATCGAATAAACGCCATTCCCCAGGATCGCATCTCCGCAAATGACTCCTAGACTAAGATCGCGAGAGGGGCACGGAACTTCATAGAAAACTTGATGACCACTCACTCTCTTCTGAATCACAACTAGGATCGCAACGATGGGAATCTGTATAAACGAGAAAGCAGCCAAGGCTAGCCCCAAGTGATCCGCCCAGGCGGGATACGATTCCTTGTTGTTGTAGAGAATAGGTGTCCTCTCATAGAAGTAGCAGCCGATGATCCCGACAAGGATGAGAGGAGAAATCACCGTCCAAGATATCCTTATAAATATGTTCGGCTTCTTCCCAGCCATGAACTCAATGTCATCCGAGAATTTGTTGACACCTAGAGACACATGGATTTTTAGAGGAAGGACCACATGGATCATCCTTCTACTGCTCGGGAGTTCGTTCAGAAGGTCCCCGCGGTATACCGGAATATCTTCTGGGAGCTCGTCTTCTCACCGTAGAACCACATAATCGCAATGGTTTCGGCAGCCCCAGCCGCTAAAAGAGACACTCCTGAAGCGTACGTATCGAACAGATTCAGAACGTATTGACCACCCCTTGTCACGCAAGTGAGTCCAATCGCAAAGCAAACCGTGCAGGTCAGAAACGCCGCTAGAGCTTGATGGCGACGCATTATGGGGAAAGCGTCCGAAAAAACAGTGAGAGCGGTCTGCACCAGAGGGAACTGAAAATCGAAGGTTTCAGATCTCAATCGATCATATCTCAGCGTGGTCAGCGTCATTCAGGTCCAGACTAGCGCTCAATAATAGCAAGTCCCTGATTTGGAAGCGGTTCCTGAGACACTCGCGCGAGACAAAATTAGGAAGCTCACCTCGGAATCGATCCCGAGTAAAAACAGCATTACGAAGAAGATCACGGACCATAACTGAGGTAACCAGAGAGTCGTGAGAGCCTCTGGGAACACAACGAATGCGAGACCCTGTCCTTGTTTGGCCACATCTTCGATAGGGACCCCGTACGTTTCCGACATGTAGCCAAGAACCGAGAAGACAGCGATTCCCCCCAGGAAGGATGTGATGAGATCAGCGAGAATCACAATGATCGAGAAACTGAAATAAAGATTAAACAGGACTGATTCCCCGAAGTATTGAAGCCATCGCCTTACGGAGCAACCCTATCGCTCCCAGTTGGACCATCGATTGCCAACGCCCTCGATGAGAGTCATGATTACGCGAAAAGATGCCGCTCTGGGCGGGAACATAGTGAATGCATGCTCAATACGGCGGGCTGAGATGATTTGTCAGTGGTCATCACTTACGAGCTTGCGTCTGTGCGAAATTTGTTATAGCTCCCACTCATGATGAGTCCTCCCCAACCGATCCCAACCGAAAAAAATAATTGCTCTGCTGCTCTACGCCAAAGTGTGAAGGATTTGAGCTTTTCGAAGTCGGGGACCAAGAAGTATTTCAAGCCGCGCAGCGAACCATTCAATGTGAGTCCTTTCACGAGGAGAATCGTCAGCACGACATAAGGGAAGGTGGCGGTGAAGTATACAACCTAGCGGGAGAGACATATTCATGAGAACAGCGTCAATACGACCTCGAGGAAGATCGAGCTGACAGCATGGCGCAAACGAATTCAATTTCACACCTTCCCCGACGACGAGATGCCTTTGATGAGGCAGAGGAACACAATGACCCAGCTCAGGAAGAGGCAAGCCACCAAATCCCATTTCAAGCCGCCAACTTCAGATATCCCAGAAGAGAGATCTAGCACATCTCGCTCCCAGAACATTTCCGCAGCGGAGCTTGTCGCATTGCTGCAGTTCGCCATCAGAAGGGAGAAATCTTTCAGGGGAGCCTCGAACGTGGCTCCTGGATTCTGCAGAGAGATCGGAAAAGATTCCCCGGTGATGTTGGTGCCCCCGTACTCATTATAGAGCAGCCTCGGAACATTCGTGCAGAGGATGACGTCTGCAAGAATTGCAGACCGGCTCTTATTCCTCGAGATCATTGATCCCGGACTTGTGAAGATTCTTCAGAAGAATAGATCCCTGATATTCTTCCAAGGGAGTACCTCTGTTCCGTACGAAACATCTCTCGTTGGCACTTCCCCACCGATCATGGCAGTCGGCCCAAGGGAGAACTGAGCGGAAGGACTGCACCAAATAATATAGCGTGTAAGCCAAAATCACATTATAGTAGATCGCTACAAGCAACGACATTGTTACCATCGCGAAGCCGATCCCTGTAATATTGGAGGCTCTTCTAAGCTTTCGGGTGAATCGATGAGACTTGCGCATTCTTGAGGTACTCCTTGGTAAGTCTAATAATAATAACTCCAATAATAATACGAACCCTTCGCAATCGGCAAGCATCTCCAAACTTCTACTGGCCCTCGGCTAGAGAACTGCCCGATCGAGAGCTCCATGATATAGAGCGGAATGGCCATCACGAACATGAGTAGGATGTATGCGAAGAAGAAAGCTCCTGGAAATATTCGTCATGTCGAGTACCGATGCAGTCTCGTCGCTGGCTTCGCCCATGGAATCTTATCATCTACATGTTCGTTGATTGAAACTCCAGATACTGTCTGGCGAGAAGGAACGGCAGTCGATGTCTGACTCTGTGAGAATATCTGTGTAGTCTCGCTAGGGGCGGGGAATGTGAAGAGATCTGAAAAACAGAGAAGTTCGAGAACTCACCGCCTCCATTTTGATAAGCCAGGAATGGGAATCTCCAAATGTCTCCGAGACCGACCGCGTACCCGATGCAGTACAGAATTCCCTCCAACCGGCTGCCGAATCGCTCTCTCCCTTCTGACGTTGTCCTGCGGCCATCTTTCGGGACAACTCTGTCGACTGGAAAATGCAGTTATCGGGAGCGAGATCAGTGATGATCGGTTACGTCTACGATTCGTGCTTCAAGTTCATGGGAGGGACCTTCCCGCTAAGAATTCTATATTGAGATGAAACCCTCAGAACAATCCATTTGAGACCTTGGGATTCGCTCCCGGAGTTCGGGGAGCCGAAAGCTCATATTCGGACGCGATTTCCCCAAGTTATTGTTCTAGGGCAACGTGTATTCGCTACATGGCGATCGCTCGAACCGCGACGCTCGGATTATGATCGCGGTAACCGAAATTAAAAGACCTCCCTTGTTTTCAAGTATCCGTCATAGTTCGACGGCTATGTAGACGCATAGATAGTCGGAAGAGTCTAGAGCCCCAAACATGAGCTGTATTTCATCTCACTCAGTCTCGAGCTTAGAATACACTCACCGTCCATGGAACTCAAAGCATCATCGGAAAGAATATTAGATCGGAATACATTCATATGTGACTCACTTTCGAAGTTTGTGTCCGCCGTGGTGGACGTCATCGGGCAATATCCCGCTCGCAGTCGAAAATGTGCTGCAGTTGCCAGCGGATCGACCACCTGGAATTGTTGTGCTCGCCGACGAATAATGAGACGCACTTTGCGGATGGAAGTCCCCGAGATGTCTATTTCAGACTCGTGCCGCGCCGTCGTGATACGAAACCTCGAGATTAATGGAAGAGGTCCTCATCGATTCGTCTCCCCTGGAGAATTGGCGAATGGAGCAGGTGTAGGGTATTCTCCCTGACACGGACCGCTATCCGACTCGATGCTGCAGCGAGCGAATTACTTTTAGCGGGATCGTGCCGAGGGTCACGACTCACTACGATGCTGAGGCTGCACCGAGACTCCCAGATCAGCTCTCAGCTCCGTATGCATGTGCTCTGCGCTCAGGGGACCCGCCATCTTGCCTGCAAGGCAGATGCAAGGTTTCGATCGCACTCCATTGTGCCATACCATGCACTTCTCCTCTCGGATTTGGTGTCGGAAATTTATGCCCAACGGCTCGAAGAATGCTGATGCTGCGGAAGCTAGTGCCGACGCTGGAACCTTTTCGAATTTCAAGACAGAATCATGATCTATAATTATTGTGGCGAGTCAGAAGTATCGGAATCCGGATCCGAAGGATGGCGAGTCGAGTCAGAACACCAATAAAGGAAGGGCTGGATACGAATGCGGTCAGATGCAGGTTGTCGCGCTCAATCGGCTCCGGAATTGAACTCCGTTCGAGTAAAGGATGAAATTTACGAAGGGTTCCGAGGGGATCTCTCTCGGAATCTGAAATCAGCTGAAGAAGTTTTGGGCCTCTCGAGGACATTGACATTCGTGATTGCACTTTTCCGACTTTATTCTTCGCACTCACTCATCGAAAAGCTTGTTTTCGGTGATACATACGTACAGACTGTGTGGGAACAGATTCGAGGGCGAGTCGATCCAAGGACAAGGGACGACTGCCGAAATCCCCAAAATCTTTGGCCACGTATGGAATAGGTATCCAGCTCCATTTGCCAGCTAAGAGTACCCAGGCATCGAACTGATTAACACGCCCCGGTAAAAAACTCGTTTCTGATCGTACAGAGGGGATGCGAGATATATGTAAATGTAGATGATTGTGGAGGACTGAATCGCATAAACACGGCGGCGAATCACGTCCTGTACGGAAGACAGCACACTATTTGCAACAGAGTGAGGGTGAAATGGTCTCCGGAAAACTAGCCCGCGGCCTATGTATATATTATATAAAAACTGGAGTTTACAAGGCTTAATCTCTGAAGTCCTTTGGTTTTCGTTGAGATGCTCCGAGGAGCGGATCGGATGCCTCTCCGAACCTTCACTGGTCATCCCCTTTAACCTCTCGATGGCGCAGCTCCAGGTCTTCAAAGTCGTTCTTGAATTTCTTGTATGCCTTCAGGAGCTGTTTTTCCCCAGGTCCCCACGTTTCATGGGGTTGGAAAGCTTCGGATATGTTCTGCAAATGGAGGAACACAGTTTCGTTTCGGAGCGCAATGAAATATTGGCTGTTTTTTTTCAGCCATTCCATCGGAATTGAGGATCGGCACACGTATTTATCAGAACAGTTCCTCACTTTCTTCCTGAATAGCACAAACAGGGCGACGATCGGAATCTGGACGATCGAGAATGCGGTCAAGGCCAGACCCAGATAGTCTGCCCATGCAGGATACGGCTCCTTATTGTTGTAAACGATCGGTGTCCATTCGAAGAAATAGAAGCCGATGAGAACCATCAAGATGACCGGTGAGAATATCGTCCACGACAAACGGAACAGAATATTGGGTTTCGATCCGAGCATGAACTCAACATCATTCGAGAATTGTTTGACACCTGAAAATAATAAGATATCATCCGATTATTCTGATCTATCATGAAACATCGATGCTCGGTGGTCTTTTCTCGATCTATGCAAACATCTCTATTCTCTGCACACGGAGTGTACTCACCGTAGAGCCACATAATTGCGACAACCTCAGCGGTCGCTATGGCTAGGAGTGAAACACCGGCACAGTAATAATCCAGTAAGTTCAGGACGTATTGTCCGCCCCTCGTGACGCAGGTCAACCCCAGCAGGAAGCATACCACGCACGTCAAGAAGGCTGTGAGAGCCCTGTGGCGCCGCAAAACAGGAAAAGCGTCTGATAGGACTGTCAGAGCTGTCTGCACTAGAGGGAACTGGAATGATGTCGAAAATTATTTCCCACGCGTATGATACGTCATTGAGCAAAGTGTTCCGAGTTCGAGGTGCTTCTCCGATCACATCGAGGGATACTTACCTCTGAATCAATACCGAGTAGATACAGCATGACGAAGAAAATCACAGACCATAATTGGGGGAACCAGAAGGTCGTCAAAGCCTCCGGATACGCGACGAACGCAAGTCCTTGACCTTGTTTGGCCACTTCTTCGATCGGAACTCCATACGTCACCGACATGTAGCCCACGACTGAGAAGATAGCGATGCCTCCGAGGAAGGATGTGATAAGATCAGCAATTATCACAATAATCGAGTCCCTGGTGAAAGATTGATTCGTTTGAAACTCTTTAGCGGACGATCGCTCGTATCGCATTTGCTTCTACAATGTCAACTCACACCGTAGTGACAGTGCGGAAGCTGTTGTAGCTCCCGCTCATGATGAGTCCACCCCAGCCGATCGCCAGGGAGTAGAATAATTGTTCAGCGGCTCGACGCCATATGGTCAGCGACGTGAGCTTGCCGAAATCGGGAACTAAGAAGTATTCCAATCCCCTGCTTGCACCATCGAGAGTAACGCCTTTCACGAGAAGGATCGTCAGGACAACGTATGGGAACGTCGCCGTGAAGTACACCACCTACGACGGAAAGTTCAGTTGGGACCTCTTGACAGAAACAAAGATCTCTCTAAGCCAGGATTTCATTTCCAGCGTCGCAGAGGGAAATGGGAAGCTTCGCTGAAGCTCCTAACCTTGCCAGAAGAAGATACGCCTCTGATCAAACATAGGAACACGATGACCCAGCTCGCGAAGAGACAGGCGACCAAGTCCCATTTCAGACCCCCTATTTCTGAAATTCCAGATGAGAGCTCGAGAACCTCCCGCTCCCAGAACATTTCGGCGGCCGACATCGTCGCATTGCTACAGTTAAGCATCAGAGTGGCGTACTCGACCAGCGGCACTTTGAATGGACTGCCTGAGTCATCCAGGGATATCGACACTGTCTGTCCTGTCAAATTGGTGCTCGCGTACTTGCTGTACAGAAGCCATGGAACACTTTTGCACAGGACCAAATCTGCAGAGGAAAAAATTTTAGCGAAGATTCGTAGTGCGATGCGTAGGTTCTCAGTCGAGCTGAGCAGCTGGGAGTGTCAGGAGTAATGCGAATCGACTCGGTTCCCTCCATCCTCCGCGTTCGATTATATCCCTCGAGTCACCTTTATCATGAACAAAGCATGTATCCTTGTCCGTGTTCCACCAATCGCGACAGACTGCCCAAGGCAGGACCCACCGGAAGGATTGAGCTAGATAATACAATGTGTACGCCAGGATAACATTGTAGTAGATTGATACCAGTAACGAGACTGTAACCATGGCAAAGCCGATTCCTGAAATTTAGAGGCAGTCAGAATATCTATCCAATGACATTCGTTCACGAATGACGCCTCCCTTGAAACCTTGCTCCACTGGAATGAGGAGCTGATCGAAAACCATTGCTGATGACGAACCTTTCGCTATTGGCATGCATTTCCAAACTTCTATCGGTCCTCGGCTGCAGAACTGTCCGATCATGAGCTCCATGGTGTAGAGCGGTATAGCCATGATGAACATCAGGACGATATACGCGAAGAAAAACGCTCCTGGGGAGTAGATACATACATCTCAAGAAACGATCTGAGGAAATGATTCCAATGAGATATACAATCTGGATTTCTATCTGGCTGTCACCTCCGCCATTCTGGTAAGCAAGGAAGGGGAAGCGCCAAACATCTCCGAGTCCGACGGCGAAACCGATGCAGTATAGAATTCCCTCCAATCGACTACCATATCGCTCTCGCTGCTCCGTGACGCTCTCAGTGTCCGCCTTCGACGCAGCCTCTTCACCTGCGAACGAGAAACCCAAATCATGAACCATGGTAGCACGATCGCGCTGATCCGGGATACAGGTGGTTGCTCCTCCGAGTTCCGGCAGTGTCGGGCCAGGATTCAATGGCAAGGGAATCGAATCGCATCGCTCGTCCGAGATCCGAGACACGTCTGCTCGAAGTGAAAACGCGAGGAAACTTCATCGCAGAACGGCGCAATTTTTTTCCAGACTCGTAGCGCGACTTCTCATGCCGCTGCGCGCTTCCGCGTTCTGCTCGCGAGGTAGCGAAACGGATCAGCTACCTATCTCAAGAATGCAAACTCCTAGACCACTCCGGGCAAACTGGCTCCGTGGAACGATTTCGGAAGCATGAACATGATCTAGCTAAGATCGATGTCGCTTAAGTCAGCCAGGGATGCTCGAAGCCGATCAGCTTTCTCGTTCAGAAGAAGCTGAACTAACAGGACCCTGGACTGGCATTGAATGTTTCGGATAAGGGGAATCGCGCCGGACGTTCTAAGCTATCGTCTAGTGAATTCCTTTCGTGTGAAGGTCCTCGATCCGTTTCGGACTTCATTCGTCACTCTTTTCCCTATCCGAATGCAGAAGGAATCGATCGGCTTCTCTATCGGCTTGACCGCATGACTGCGGATAACAGACCGCAACGTCACAAGACCAGTGGATCGCGGACAGCCACCACCCGACAGATCTCACCGGCGGTCTTTCACTCGCTGCGCCGACTCAGTACTTAAGCGACCAGTCCTCAGGATGTGCCCGAGAGCTCGATCCCTCCGGGGGAGAGCCATCACTCCTTACTTGAGCTTTCGCAGTCGTCAACTTCGAGCTGGGGGAGTTCGTCGTACTCCAAACTCATGTCATCTAATTGTGTGAGTTGAAGAGCAGGGAACAGGAGGGAAATTGATCCAGATGTAAAACACCGGTTCCGATGAACTGTCTAGAGGGAAAACATCGGCACAGGGAGTTATTTATTTCACAGAACCCATACATCACTTCAGTGCCGCCGAGCAGATCCGAAGTGAATGACTGCGGCAGGCACACCCGTGTCGACTAGACAACACAGAGAGCAGGGCAAGTTGATGCCAACGATGGCCACAGGGGGCGCCTCTCGCGACGAAGTCTCTGAAACTGAAATTGAGCGGAACGCCTACCAGAAGCAGCTGACCAACGATACCATTGCCGATGACGGCAATGTTAGTGGGGTCACTGACGTCAGTCAGTCGATGACAATGACGAGTTTTGAGCGGATTTTCAAGGGTCTCCGTCTGTGCTTTCAACGGAGAGAGAGAGCCTGGGATCGGCGCTACGCGGCCCGAAGCTCCTTGACTCCCAGATACCTGAATGCCGCGTGCGCGAATCTCCAGAAATTGGTGGATTAAATGACTCCGACTAGGTATACACATCCTCCCCGATGCTGGAAAAGCGGAATCTAGGCCCATGTCCCTACGAAGCCGATGAAAACAGGACGAAGTCGTTTTATGCCCCCGCGATCACCCCGAGCTTCGAGTCGCTTCTCGCCTCCCCAATCAGTCGAATCGTCAAATCAGTCCAAAGGGAGAAGTCATGTCTCTGCCGATCGGGTATCTCTTCTGCAGCATTCTACGAGATGCCGAGTGACTTCTGAATTCAGCTTTACCCTCAGAGGGATCGTGGACCCCGAGCTCTCAAGGTCGCGGAGCTCAGCCTCCTATGTCCCGTTATTTCTCATGATCTGCGAGTCCACGATGAGACAGGGGGAACCTCGACCGCGTCCTTTGCTGCGTACAGAGGACAGACTCGCTATCGGCAAAGCCCGAGGCGATGATCAGACGGGGCATAAGCCTTTGCGATTTGATAGGTCAGGCGTTGGTGCCGTCTTCGAAGATGGATTGAGATATCGAGATCGATGGCGTTGGAGAACTCGAGACCCAATCCTTGAGCCTGAGGATCCACCGTCTCGAACGAGGAAATAACATTTGCAGACGAGCCAGGAAGTAGCTCGATACGGGGAGAAGAAACTGGCTCGAGCTCTGCGGAGGACGCTGGGCGAAATCGAGACATTCCGAGGCTCTGGAGATCGCCCCGAGATAAGAGTCGAGATCAGAACCTTTCAGATGTATCCGACGCGGTCGCTTTCTAAGGTTCTTCAGGAGACTCAACGAGCGGGTCGATGGCCGCCAACACAACCCTGCGCTCACGAAACGCCAACGATAACTCCTCCGAGTGAAAATACGTGTTCGTTCCCATCCTTCCCGTCAGATCTCCTTCTCTTTGCTTGTCGCCGGTTCCGGCTGCCGTTAAGGTTCCGGAAATTCTACACGCATACATTTGACTCAGGGAAGGAACAATTTTGCGGGAAACACTCTATGCTCCTCCAACATATGTATATTCCACGTTTCCAGTATCTCAAACTAAGCCCCCGAAGCAATGCGAAGTCCCCGCGATTCGAAATCGCCAAAACCGACTCCGTATCATAGCCACTCCCGTAGCGATTCCTCTGAAGGAGGAAAAGGATTAAATGAATCAGCGAAACAAATCGGAGCTCACTTGTCATCTTATGCTGTCTCCCACACTTCGGACGAGGAACGAGCACGTCACAGAAATTTATCGGTGAAGATGCTTTCCCGGTCGAATCTCAGTCACTATCATCTGGTGTCGTCACCTATTTCCACAATCAATCCACATGCATCCGTCAGGATGGTGAAATGGAACCGAGAAGTCGATTCCGGGCAGGCTCACGCAATATCACGTCTATCAGTGTTGAAGTCGATTTCTCGAGCTCACTAACAGCCGAGTTGCATCAGCACGTGTCAGCAGACTTGAGACCGAGCCGCGGCCGTGTTTTGCTCAGCTCGGGTCGGAGAAGTCCCGACCTACGCACTCATTTCATTCAGAGATCAGCGCAGTCGGGTAAGCCTAGGAAGCCTGGCCTCAATGCTCGCCACGGCCCTTGCAAGAGATTCGATCGAACGATAACTAAGGGCGAGTGATATTATCAAAGAAAGACACTCTGCACTATTGATGGAGTGCGATTCGTGTGAACGAGTCCCAATCAGCTTGTCGTATCGAGTCAAGGATCCCACCACGAGACGCAAGTATTTCCAGAACTCCCTATCATAGCTGGTGTTCTCTTGGTGCTATCGATGAATCGAGTCGGATCTCCGCCGGGTTCGGAGTCAGAACCTCTTCGATCTACATCTTCATCCGAGTCCCGCCGGGAGGTAGGCAGTAATTCTGAGCGTGCCCATGCCAATATCAGATGCTTCGAGCTCGACTTGTCACGGTCATCGTTCTTGAGGAGAGGGAATGATTGAGGCTTAGTCCTCGAGCACTCCGTCATGGAAGATTCGGTCACCACTCAAAATGAGTTTGTAGAGGATCTCAACTCGGAGAGGAGCTCCCCGAAGGTCGGGCTGACCCGTCGCGTCGAGGGTCAGGGATTCAAGGTCGCAGTGATCTTTTGTTGTCCAATCAGCAATCGGAACATTCTGTTGGAAACATGACTCGGGCCACCGAGGGGATGGGGGGCAAGCTCCGAAATCATCGACGAAGTCTCGAATCGCGAGGAATTGAACGACTGTCGTTGAATCTTCCAATCCGAAATCTTGATTACCGCCAGAGGCCGCGTGGGCGGCAGATTTTCGAATCTGAATGCATGACATGATTTCATCCAATGTCCGTGACGGTTCGGCGACGGCGAGAAACCCCTCTATATGGCTGCTTTCGATATTCATTTGAGACCGGAAATTCCGAGCCTCCCGACATGCCTCCTTCCGGGGATGTCGCTTCTGGAAGACGATTTTCGGGGCTTGACTTCCCCAAACGGGACCCAAGACATCCTTTGACTTCCATGAAATCTAACCTGAGAAAGCCCGAAAATGCGAAGGTAGGGGCCATAGTTGATCCCTTCCTTGGATCATCTCTCATGACACCAACTTACTGACCCTACAGATGAGGGAGTCTTGTCCCGTGATCGTCGAAGTACCATAGAACCGTGATGGTCTTTTGGGCCGGACCACGGAGGCCGCCAGCCTGGCAGCGAGCATGAGATCTTTCTGAAAGTGCCCAGACGACAGGACATGCCCGACATGTATTGCTTATACAATAGAGTAATATAGGACGGCGGCGCGGTAGAACCACGCGGAGTGAACCGGCGAACTCCACTCACGAGTGACTCTTGCGTTCGGCGGGGCCTCCGTCCTCCGCGCGTCGAACTCGAGCCCCATACCCTGCTCGGAGGATGAATCGAAGACACTCTACGTAGCTATTCTATTCGTCAGACGAAAGAACGCCTCCTCTATAGGATGAATAAGGACTCTGATTTCAGAGATCGCACGCTGTCTTGCGACCATGTCTCTGGAACGGCCTTCCCATATATCTCCTTTTTTCCGCAGAAGACACCCCCATCTCGTTCCTAAGACAAGGTCCTGTGGTCTAGCATCGTTCTTTCTTCACTGTCGGTCTGCCGGAAGTCGTTTCGATCGTGCTGGGACTCACTCACCAATCGAACAGTATCATCGACCAATAGCGGAATACTCTTCTCTTCCTTTAAGTTTTGGACCGATAGATCAGCTACTTGAGTACTTCTGAAGGTCGTCCGTCCATTCACCTCTATATTCGAGCGGCTTCCAAGCAGCAGGCTAGCCTAGCCAGCGATGAAACGTTTGCGACCACGTGACTGCTTGAGCTCCGTGTATATATTCAGCAGTATCTGTGCGGGCATGCCTCAGAGATCTGTCTGACGGGAAGGCAGACAGGCTGCCCGGCCGCCCGAACGGATGAAAGTCTCTGAATCGAGTTCGGAATGCTTTCTTTTATTTGAGTGTCGAGAGCCCCTACTCCGCCATTTCTGCTGCTGTAGGGATCCATGTCACTTAAAGTATGTACAAAACTTTGGGAGAATACGATTATGAAACATGAGTTCGGTGAAAAATGATTGAAGCTCGTTTCCCTGAAGCATGATTAATATAGGGAGTACCCGAAGCATTTTTCCCTGAATCTGCATCATGCGGGAAAACTGAGGAAAGAATCTCCAGATAGTCGCTCAGATCAGATGTGAATGATGGTATTCCCTCTGTACAATTGGAGTCCATGCGTATCTAAACTGATCCGATGTACAGTGACTTTTTCGAAGTCCGAGTTACGCTTCAGTTCAGTTCGAATTTCATCGTGCATGTCGGGCATAGCAGTGATGGCACACAGGAACCCGCCGCCACCGGCTCCCAGGAGGGAGTAACCGACGCAAAATGGTTCCACGACTCTGATCAACTGTGTCACTTCCGTGGGCTCGCTATTCTCAGCGAGCTTCTTCTTCAACTCCCAGTACTCAGTGAAGAGAGCGGCGATCCTGCTCAAATCTCTGGTCTTGATAGCACCCTGCATCTGCATGCTCCCAGTATGCAATTTCCGGAAGCAGTCCATCATGGCAGGACAATGCTCGAACCATCGATTGACGACGACATCCAGTATGTTCTTCGCCAACCGAATTTTCCCTGTGTAGAGGAGTACCATGTGTTGCTCCAGGAGCTCAACGAACCCGTCCTCCACAGGAAGGGGTTCGAATTTGACCTGCAGCAGAGGTCCTGGCTTCGAGAATCCTCGATTGATGCCCCCCAGAACCCCGCCGACTTGATCCTGCCATCCTCCTCCCGTTGTCAGCAGCTGTTCCACGGCAAGAACAACTAACAGAAGTGATTTCCGGTCGAAGAGATTACCCGTTGCGCCCCAAATTACGGCGCACAACGCGCTTGCCAAGATGCTGCTCGTACCTGCAGAATGAGGAAAAAGCTCGCTCGAGAATTTCTCTCATAGTTCCATTAAAATTCGCCAGAATAGCTGAACTCGGATAACGAGGCCCTCTATTGATGGGACAGACAAACTCACCTAGTCCGCTCCCGTGAGGGAGATGAGTCACAGAGACGATATCTAAGCCGGCTTTGTAATCTTCGAGCAGCTGGTCTTTCAAGGGCTTGCTCTTGTCAAAGATATTACAGGCAACCACACAAGCTTTCAACAAGGCTCCTTCAGTCGAAGGATCGCAGAAGTCCAGAAGGTCCTCCATGGTTTCCACTTCTATAAGTCGCTCAGGTCCGTTTTTCTCGATCATCAAGAGCTTCAACATCGAGTGATTCTTATTGAAACGAGCTTTCGCCGAGATCGGTTTCACTCCATCTACCAGGATTCCCATGTTCACCACGGAGCCCCCCATTTCGTAGCAGATCGGTGGAGTATCCGTCCACCCACCGTACAAATCTATACGAGCGGGACATTTTGCTTCGACCCATGTTCCGTCGGCTTTAGCTACAAAGTCTTTAATGAAGGAAAGAGAATTAATATTCGGGAATGAAGCGATCACACGGGAGCCGGTAGAGAGAAGATGCACATTCATCATGCTCTACCGAAGCTCGAATGATTATCATCTGGATTCGAACTGGGAATTCCACCAGAGGTTAGGTCATGGGGTCTCGAGAAAAAATATAGCTCACCATTGTCTTTTATGATATTCAAATGATTCAAGACATCGAGAACTTCCTTCCGCACGAGTTCTTTGTGGTTCGGGCTCTTCGTTTCGCTCTCGACCACTTCGGGTTTCTGAGGTTCGACTGATAAGGGAGCTTCCTCAGCTGGTGGTGACGGCTCTGGTGCGACTCCGTTCGTCGTCGTCGCGGTGGGTTCTTCTCCACTCATTGTCCTGCTGGAAAATTCGGAGCCGTAAATGAAGAGTCTGTACGATATCAGCAGCGATGAATCAGGTATCATGATTCATGATGATTAGATTGTTTATTGAAGAAAAATTCACACAGGCTCCGATGGATGATTTTGAGTTTCGGAAGAAAACGAGCGAGTGGCGTATGTATAAGCGAGTTTAATTTGATGTCCGAAGTACACACTCATCGACGTCTCAGAGAATTCATTATGGCGATTCCGTCGGAGCGAAAGATTCATGAAACGGGAAATCTACGATGAGGAAACCGTTCAGAACAGAGAACATCATCATGATCACAAGTCCATGGCGCCAGACGCGTTGGGGATCGATATAAGTTTTTGTAGGACTGTTCATAGTTTTTGGAGACTCTCTCTCAATACGTCCACAGTGAAGTCCGCGTCTTCTCGGGTGATGCACATCGGGGGCTGGATGCGGAGAACGTTTCCGAAGTTACCGCCTCGGCCTATCAGTAGTCCGCTCTGTCGTGTGAGATCCATAATCCTGGCCATTTTCGCGGCTGCGAGCGGCTGTTTTGTTTTTTTCGATTCAACAAGTTCAACACCTATCATCAAACCCTTGCCACGCACATCACCAACGATTTCAAATTTTCCTCTCAGACCCTCGAGTTCGCGTATGAGATGCTCCCCGAGAACAGCACAATTCTCCTGGAGTTTGTCTTCTTCAATGACGTCGAGGACCGCAGATCCGATGGCGCAAGCGATAGGATTCCCCCCGAAAGTGTTGAAGTGATTAGCCTGAGCTAGCGTGGCAGCGATTTCAGGAGTTGTGACCACGGCTGCCAGGGGGAAGCCGTTCCCGATACCTTTGGCCATCGTCACAATATCCGGAGTCACGCCGTGGGTTTCGAAACCCCAGAAGTGGCTGCCAGGTCTCCCGAAGCCGGTCTGGACCTCGTCCGCGACGCAAAGTCCGCCTCTTGATCTCACCATCTCGTAGACTTGCGGTAGAAAGCCTTTGGGAAACTGAACAATCCCACCCACACCCTGAATACTCTCGGCGAAGAAGCCCGCCATTTTCTTCGAAGAAATGGAGTGATCTAGAAGATCTTTGAACTGCCCGGCGTATCCATCGGCGGCTTTGCATGAGGACTGGCAGTCGCAGGAACGATCTGTCTGAACTACGCTATCCCTGCAGTTTCTTCCACCCCAAATCCCCCGATAGGGATCAGCGTTCATGGTGTGATGCACTCCAGAATTGCCTGCTTGGGGTCTTTTGTAGCTGGACACAGAGCACAAACTCGCGCAGTACGGCGTCATACCGTGATAGGCGTTCCGTAACGAGACCAGGTCCCAGGCTCCCGTATGCGCCCTCATCAACATCATGGCGAGATCGTTCGCTTCGGATCCACTGTTGACGAAATAACACACTTTGAGATTGCCAGGGAGTTTCGCCGTGAGTTTTTCCGCGAACTCGTGGATGGGTCTTGTCAGATAGATATTTGAGGTGTGCCAGAGCGACTTCAGCTGTTTCTCAGCCGCCTCGTTGACTCTGGGGTGGCAATGACCGACGGAAACGGTTACGATTCCGGCGAACATATCGAGATATCGTCGGCCCTTCTCGTCCCACAACCACTGCATATGACCCTGGGTGACATAGAGGGGTTCGCTGTAGAGCAGGTTCGCCGTGAGGGACGGATTGATGTTCTTCTTTCGCGAGGCGAGTATGTCTGCGGCTTTCGGTCCGCTGTACGGCTCTGGCGTGAAAGCGCATGGCGGTAGTGTAGCGAGGCGGCGTATGGGCACCCGGTTCAGCATGGCGACCTACGGATGGAACGTCATCAAGTTCGCGCTTAGTTTCTCTCAGAATATCTGTATCTTCTGAATGGAGCCTTCAAAACGAGCTCCGGGACCGAACCGTTTCCGACGAGCGATGTCCTACGTGTTGCTATGTCGAGCGAAGACACCGAATGCCTGTTCGGTTCGCGGGGCCTCCTTCGACACTCTGCGGCCGACCGACAGACCGGCTGACAGTCCGTGAGTCTGTAGCTAATCAAAAAGCGCCGGAGAAAGGGGAGATACTCTTGTTTCATCGAGGGAGTCGAACGTAGACTGCTCTCGAGACGACAGCGCTCGCAGCTGTCTCGGAAGCTTTCGTTGACGCGCTCCGTTCCGCGATAGATTCTACGGTGACGGCGATATTGCGGGTCGTACCTATCGAATCACGAAGCCTCGACTCTCGGGACACCAGCTCGACTTCCAGATAGGTCTTTATTGCACTTCTCATATCAGGAATTTCAACACAGTATGCGAAACTTTTCCTCTTTCGGTACCCGATTCACAACGAGCCTCCCGTCGTAGCTTATCGACGCGAAAATCCAGGGATCGTTCGGTGCCCATTCGGTGCAGTAAATAGAATCCTCGTTATCATCGAATGTTTCCAAGAGCACGTCTTCTTGCTCTTGACTGGCCTCGTCCGAGCTCACGCTGGCCACTCTCAACAGATGAACTTTCGAGTCGGAACTACCGGTCAACACCAACTGATCGTAGTAGGGATTGTATCTGACACTCCACACCCAATGTGAGTGATGGCGCATGCTCACGACGGGCTTCTCGAGATTCCTCAAGTCCCAAAATTTCACCGAGCAATCGTCGCCCGACGTAGCCAACACGTTCGGTCTGTTTGGATTGAAATCTAAGCTCCGTATTTGATTCGTATGAGCGTTAGGAACACACCAGCACTCCTGGAGGTTTCGCGTGTCCAGTCCTCTCAAAGTGGAATCGCTGTTGAGCGCCAGCAGGTCCCCGGGAGGGCTGAAGCCGAACGCAAATGTCTTCAACGTATTTTTCGCCTCGATTTTCGAACTCTGCGAAACTTTTCCGGTATCGAGATCGTGGAAAACTACCTGACAATCAACCAGAGCGGCGAACGATTTCCCCGTCGATGGTTCGAACTGAATTTGGCGAACTTCGGTGCCAATCTCGGCAGGAGGTGAAACTTCGTATTGGAGGTCGAGGGCGTCGTCTCGCATTTTAAATATCGCTCCTCGTTTACAACAGCCATCTCCGGAAAGTCGGTTGAAACACGTCGCGATCAGCGGGCTTTCGGGATGTGTTGCCAAGTGCCAGATCTCTCCATGTGGATGAGGATAACTCTTCTTGTCGAGCGAGTTCGAAATTTCGTCATCGAACGTGAGCCGGTGGATGTGGTTCTCCGATCGAAGGGATTGCGTTCCCACGAGGAAAGTGTTCTGGTCACTACCGTTCTTGTATGGCACTAGAGTCCGAGCGTGGAGCTCTATTCCCTGGATGAGAGCGGCTTGCGTCATCCTCGGTCGTTGGACACAGACCCGTGACTCCGATGTTTTCGGCCGATACAATCCTGTCACGTGAACATTGCCACCGTCCGAGCCCAATTGGCGCCTGATGGGAACGAGAACTCTGCTCTGAATTTGATAAAAGCGGCAACCGCGGAGGGGCTACCCTGGTCAATGTTGGTAAACAGCTGGTCCGTTGTGTTCTTTGACAGCCGGCGCTCGAGATGAGCCGGCCCTTAGACCGCCCATCGACGGATTCGATCGAAACCGCCCTCTAATCGAACGAGAAATCTCGTACAGTATCCGGGAGAGAAGACCATCGTCTAATGATCTGGTTTGGTGGGTATACCGGGCCGGGGGGGAAAGATCCCCTTTATCAGCTCGCTGGATAAACTACACTATCGTCGAGTTGTTTTTGCGCGTTCAGTTCTGATCTTGCCCCCAATGGATCGAGCTCCGGCTTCGGTCGAATCCGGAACTCAGCCGACTCACTGCATGCGAAAATCTACTCTAGAGCTCGGGTACTCACGGTTGAGCAATTCAGTCGCGACCGATGACACAATCGAACGTTCCCTGAGTGCGTCAGCGGGACACCACCTGATGGTTTTACGCGTTGTCTACGCCGACAATGAAGGCCAACGGTGGTTAGATCCTGGAGCTTTCGAAGAATGCGTTCATCCCTTGGGGAAAGAGCTCCTATTGTGTTTATCGAGTAGGATCGGATTGCGTCCCGACCTCCCGGGAACGACTTCCGTCCAGAACGAGAACCGAAGGTCAGAGATCGATTCGAGCTGGAAAGAATCCGATTTCCCGTCGATCTGACCGATTGAATTGATTAAGAATTTTTTCAAGAACCTGGGGGAGGGTGCCCTCTCTTGTTTTTGAATCGGGGATCCGTCTGCTGCTCGGGACGACGACGGGCCGGCGAGCCGAGCAATCTAAGGTCTCTTTTCCTCTCCGGTTGTAGCGAAGATGGCGGCACAGGGAACGCTCTACACGTGCAAGGATAACTTCCGTTCAAGGAATATCCTCATCGCCGCTGAGTACGGCAAAGCCAAGCTCACGGTTCATCAAGAGCCCCCGAACTTCATCTTCGGTGAAACCAATCGTTCGGATGCTTTCTTGGCGAAGTTTCCGCTTGGTATGTATCGCATTGTCAGCCACGTTGGAACCAGTTCCAATTAGATGATCATCGCGATGATGACCCGCGACAATTCTCGATTTCGGATCGCTCCGCTCGCTCTTGGAGTTTTGAAGCCAGTTTTCGGATATTGGTGTGCGATACCGATCCTCGGTCATCATTCGACACGGATGGCGTGCTTGACGTTCATAATACGGATCCATATTGAACGGGAGCTCTCGCCGGCGCGCTCTATGAAACTGCCATTCTCAAGGATCAGAATTCTCCTCACTATGCTCAAAATCCTCAACGGGAGCTCTAACACGTCCTCACGCATCGTCATGCCCCCCCCCTTCCCTTAGGAAAAAGTTCAGATATTTCCAACCTGGTGCTCTATGAGTATTCCGCCAGATTCCTAATCCGCAATATCTCAATTTCAGGGAAAGTGCCCGCTTTCGAAAGCAAGGACGGTGTGAAACTCACTGAGGCCGCTGCCATCGCGTACTACGTTGCCGGCAATGAGCTCAAGGGCAAGGATAATGCCCAGAATGCCCAGATCCTCCAGTGGATCGCTTTTGCCGACAACGAAATCCTCCCGCCAGCCAGCGCTTGGACTTTCCCATGTCTCGGAATCATGGGTTTCAACAAGCAAACTCAAGAGAAGGCTCAGGCCGAGGTGAAGACTATTCTCTCCTACCTGAACAAGGTATTCCTATCGAAGACTTACCTCGTGGGAGAGCGCATATCCCTGGCGGATATCGCCGTCTTCAGCGCCCTGCTCAATCTGTACACTCTCGTCTTGGATCCCGCGTTCCGCAAGCCGTACGGCAATGTCAACCGATGGTTCGAGACCGTGCTGAATCAACCGAATGTCAGGAAGGTCGTAGGCCAAGCGAAACTCTGCGAGGTTGCAGCGCAGTTCGATGCCGCAACTTTCGCTGAAATCCAAGGCAAGGGCGACTCCGCCAAGAAGACCGACAAGAAAGCTGCCAAGAAGGACGAGAAGAAGGAGTCCAAGAAGGAAGACAAGAAACAAGCTCCCGAACCCCTCGATGCCGGAGACGAAATTCTCATGGCAGAGCCTCCGAAAAAAGATCCTTTCGAAGCCTTCCCCAAGGGCACTTTCGTCATGGACGACTTCAAGCGTTCGTACTCCAACGAAGATACCGCCGTGTCTATTCCGTACTTCTGGCAGAAGTTCGATCCGGAGAACTACTCCATCTGGTACTGCGAGTACAAATACCCCGAAGATCTGACCATGGTGTTCATGTCTTGCAACCTCATATCGGGCATGATGCAGCGTCTGGATAAAATGCGCAAGAACGCCTTCGCTTCCATGTGTCTATTCGGAGAGGACAATTGCTCCACAATTTCCGGTATCTGGGTTTGGAGAGGTCATGAATTGGCTTTCACCCTGTCGGAAGACTGGCAAATCGACTACGAGTCCTATCAATGGAAGAAGCTCGATCCCAAGGACGAGAGCACCAAGACTTTGGTGAACGAATACCTCGCATGGGAAGGACAGTTCGGAGGCAAGAAATTCAATCAAGGCAAGATCTTCAAGTAAACTCCCCGTACGGCATTCAGAGATGCTCTAGGAACTTGCTTAATAAAGACCTTTGAACACCATGAATTCGATTCAGCAATTATTCCAGCGCCGCCTTCGGCATCCTATCGATTTGTCAATTATTATTCATTGGCGCGACGAAGCCCCGAATGTGACGCCTATGGTGGAAGGGAGATCGCTGGGAGTGCAAAATCGTTGATCGCGTCAGGGGCGATCGGAGCCAGGGCTCATGCTTCCGGAATCTGCCTGGTGTCTACAGCGCCCTCGCGACGAATTCTTTTCCTTGCCTCACCTCACGCCCTCTGTTTTGCCTGGTGATTTCTGTGCATATGAACAAGGAGATTACGGAGCACTTGAGCGACTCTTCGCTCCTCGGTCCTCCACTTCGCCAAAAACTCTGCTGGTAGATTAAACTCTTCTTTATTTTACACGCGAATGAAGGAGTTAGACCGCACCTGGATGGTATCAGTCTGCTTCTCCTCACCTCGGAACCATAACTCCATCTTCAGCGCAGACAGCGCTTCGTCGATCGTCCAAATTCAAGCAGATGTGTCGAAGAATTCTTTGATCATATCCGAGACTTCGATGGGCGAAAAGCGCACATATTTGTCTCGTTTCCTCGTGAAGGGCACATCGGCATACGTGTTGTAGAACAATCTGTTGGAATCAGCGAAAATCATTATCGAGGCTATAGCCGCTGATTTCTCAGAATCACACTTCGGGATATCCCCGGTACGGATCTTGAATACATTCTACCGAAGCTTCACGAACCTGTATTTTGGAACAATGAATTCCTCGTTGTCGCGCTTGATAGTCTGACGCAATTCAGCATCGGGCACGGCGTATTGTTTCTGTGTTCTGTAAAAGGAAGTATAAGGAATCGAAGAGACGGTTTGAGCCTAGAAGTTGAAGCGCATCATTCTTCGACCATAAGGAGTTTAATCATCGGCATCGTTAAGGAGGGGTACCGTAGGATATCGTCGATGGCTTTGTTGAATCCGGCGAATTTCTCCTTGATAGCCTGTCGATCCTTCTCTTTGATCTTGAGGGAGTCCGCCGAGCCCCTCGGCGAAGCAACGGTCAAGCTGCGATCGACCTGATGATAAGGGTGAATAATGTGAGGCTCGAGATAGGTACGAATCATGTGACGCTCGAGATCTGGGGATGATCTTCCGGGGGCAAACATATCCGAATGAACTCACATCTACTATGTAATGCAGAACCGTGCTCCAGCTCTGCGAATATTTCCTCTTCTCTTCCCGCAAGTTTTCCAGGTAGTGTTCACCCATGGACGGATAAAATTCTTGAACAACTTCCAGGAGACCACTCCGTTGCAACGATTGATAAATGTAATGTAGGTTGTTCAGCCGGAAAATCGCCTGTCGAGCGGTCAGAGTGCTTCTTAGACAGCAACAGGAATCTATCGATATCTAGATCAGCTTCGACGGGCAACACGTCTGATATTTTGCTCGGTCCCCGCATACCTGGAGGTATTCGTCAGTGTAGCTGACAGCCTTGTTGTTGATATTCAAGCTGAGTGCGCTCAATACGAGGTGCACATACTGCGACAGTGTGCAACGGTTCCGATCTTCGGCTTTAGACAGTTTTCGCAGATCCGGCACCACAAGAACGTTACCAACCTGCGCAATTGAGCAACCAGGTGAGTTAGGTCACCGTATACCTTCCATGAGAGGAATATCGAGGAGGGTGACGGAGGATTATTAATTCTCGGAGCCTTGCAGAACCAGACTCACCATGTCAACGAAAGCCAAGAGCCGTTCAAGCATCATCATCACATTCGATGTCAGCTCATGGACGGTGCCGTCTTTAGGCATTTTCACCACAGGATCATTCCGCACGGAGCCGACAAACTCGTTTAGTGACTTGTTCAAGGTGGTCTGCATGCGAACCAAAGCTTTGCACAACTGATCTTTCTGGGTACAACCTGAAATAAATCAGCTCCTATGGTTAGGTTGGTCTTTCCCTCGGGCATGATCATGATCAGAATGCTCAGAGAGAAGCGAGGAACTTACCTTCCATCAGCTGTTCGTACTCCGGTCTCAGTTGGGTGAGGTGTTGCAGTGCCGGGAATAAACTCAAGACTATCTGGAACTCATGCCGCGCGGCGCTCTCCTTCACGATCTGAGCAGAAGGACCCTTTTAGTTTCGCGCCACAACCGAGAGGATGCTCGACAAGTTCTGCATAGAAGCCGCGATCTCATACGCCATTCGGCGCCTTCGGCCCAGAGTCATGTGATACATACCGGTTGCTTTTATAAGGAGAGGTACTCTATTCAATATATCGTGATAATGGGAGAGCGTCGAACGGCTCTCGAGGGCAAAAGATTATACGACGGATTTAAGAAGAAGTTGCAACGAACCTTGTCCAAATTCTCGCCTTCGGTCATAACAATGGACACAGCAGCTTGGACCACATGCTCGAACACTGCTCGATCGACGGATGTCGCGTTTTGAGCCTCTGTCGGACTCATGAGGCTCGGTTTCCTGGAACCGCATTCTATCTTTGAAAGCATGTGGAATACCATATCGTGAACAGAGGGCGACTCCTTCGGCTTGGGCTCGACACCGATCACATCGATTCGATAAGAGAGCTTGACTTGCCTCTCCGGGATGATTGCTTTAAGAAGTTGCGCCTCGTTCTGCATGAGCTTGAGTAATGCGCTGACGGATGTGAGGAAGCTCTCTACTTCCACCTCCTCTCGGACTTCTCTCCCTAACGTGAGATATTTCCCAGTGGATGCGTCGGCAGAGTTCTTTTTCAAGCCCGCGTTCCGCAAAATGGCGTTCCTGATCTTCCGGCCTACGCTCCTTCCAGCGACGCTCGGGTCTTTCAATGATGACACTCCGGAGCGACGAGAGGGAAGTGGGCTCGAAGACACGCCTGCCGAACCCAGGTCCAGAGTAAGTTATCAATCACGCCAAGTTCTGAGTCATGCTGACTGAGAAGTCCGAACCTGAAGATCGAGATACTCACCCAAAGTCATCATATGACTGCTGCTACCGCTCGTTGATTTCTCGTGATCCTTTAGATTCGAGATGCTCTGAACCAGAATTCGGCTGCGAACTGCTCCGTATTTCTCCATGACTCGACTCTCTTGGCCGCATTGTGCGAGATACACGGCCATTTCTCGAAGTTCATCTTGTACCTGGAGGAGAATATTGATCGTAATCGGTATGCGTACGTCACCGTCGAATCGGTGGTTAATATCTGGATCTACCCAGGGGAAGAAGAATGGGGGACGTACCTCTTTCGGAATTTGATCCAAACTCCGGGTTGAGTCAAGACTTCGGAGCTCCTCGTCAATTTCGATCAGATCGTGTATTGTGGGAGCTGGGAGTGGCCGCGAATGGGAATTGAGTTGATCCTAAAACAGGCAGACGTCTTGAAGTCCTCATGACACCGGATCAGGAGTGAATATGATAGACCTTAGGAACTGTTCGGTCATCGTGCTCCCCGAACGGTACTCGCTCCATACGCATACCTCGAAATGTTGGAGCAGGAGATTTTGACCTTGGTTTATGATTTGTTTCAGAGCTGGAACTTCAGCGTTCAAGGGCGAACTTTTTTCGAAGAACTGTAGAGCTTGGCGTAACTCTTCGATTGTTTCGATGTATTCCTGGAATCGGACGATGATGAGATACCTCTCAGTCGACTCTGACGGACTTACGAAGACACTGCGTGCATTGGCATGTTCCTTCATCTCACCTTCACTTCTTGCGTCGGACCCCGGCTGACGGAGCTCCGCAGACGCTCTGCGACATTGTACATCGGTATGACGCAGTCCAATTTTTTTAGAACGAGGTTGATATTTTCTTGACGTTTTTGAAGAGATCCTGTCTGCTTGTATACAGGAGTGATCGTCTTCTCTAGGCGTTCCAAGCTGAGAGATGAAATGTGAATCGGTATCATGATTCTTCTCTGCTCCGAATTTCGCCGTTCACGATTATCTTTTCGAGTGAGGTGGTGATTCCACCGCATAGAGGATTGGTCCGTAAGATCTTATGATAGATGGACTCACCGATCGTCGAATGAATTCAGGATCCCACACATACTATTGGTCAAATCATTCGACTTGTCGAGCAAATTCCGTAACTCCGTCATGTTACGCTGCTCGAACTGAAGTTTAACGTCGACGGAATGCATTTTGCACGGTCGTCCTGCGGGAAGCTCTTGGTTCTTTTGGAATCAGTTTCTGGCAGGACTCATCTGACTCATTCCACGGACTCGGAGCTTATGCGGTGAGCATGGAGGTCGATAGGGATCCGATCCATGGAGAGCTCCGCACAAGTGACTAGATTGACAAGGGTTGAAATGATGACGATCGAATGTTGGCTGTCCTTGCTCGATGGTGCTGGATTGTGTGTGATCTTCGCTCGCCAGACTAGCTCGTCCTACTGATCCAAAGCTCACTCGACGAAAACTCAATGCTTCCGAGTGCCGAAGGATCGGTGTACGGTGAGAGTTTAGATCGTGACTCCCCGTCTCCCGGAAAAAAATCGGCACCAGCTGACTGCCACACAAAAACACAAGACAGCCGTGTGTCGTGTGTCTGGTGTCCAGTTGTTGGCGAGACACACACCGGACACGGACGACAGAGGGAGAGAGGTCGAAGGGCGGGACTGGCAAACTCAGCGCGGTCTTTGAAACTCCGAAAATTGTCGTGTTCTAGGTAAATGGACTACAGACCCGGTAGAGCCCTCGCGAGGATCGAATCCGAGATCCCCTGGGATCGGACAGCCGAAGATTGCCGATGGTCTATCCGCGGAGCATGGGGCCCACAGAGGAATGAGCTACGCGGACCCGCGTTGGAGACTTATCTGCATGATGATTGCCGAGGAATTTCAAGCGTTTCTCGGGATCTGAACTCCAACATTGCGCCCGGAAGCTACCGGGAAGGATGGAAGGGACATGAAACGCCGCCCGGAGTGTGATTCCCGATTCGAATAAGATTTAAGGAATCATCGAAGTGAATCCCCAGGAGTTCATGAGCAAAACTTTATTTATTGTGGGGTTGAAAATGCATCGAGACCCCAGGGTACGCCCAATCGAGTCGTGACCAGGCTCGGTGAGCTCGGAAGAACTGCTACGGGGACGATGCTGCGATGTTCATTTGAGGAGTCTGCCGCAATTACTTTTGTATTGGAGCTGGAAGCCAGAATACGGTGCCCTACCGTAGTCATCGCGTCCTTCTTCTCTCTCGGGTGAGTTGAATCCGATCGATGAAATCGCATTCCCTAGAAACGACGAGGGAAAGAGACTCGGCTTAGAGATAGGGGTTCAAGCTCCCGCTTCTCCATCCCCGAGGAGGTCGAGGAGTCGGAGATCTCTGATTCATGGATACCCGACGTAGGATCGAGGAATGCTCTAGAGAAATCATTCATAAAGACGTGGGAAGGAGGAGAAACAGAACTCACTGGTGCGAAAACTGCGCAGGAATTTGTTCCCGCAGAACTTGATCCCGTCGATGGTGAGGTACGCTTTCCGTTTTCTGTTCTCGTCGTAGCTCGTCAAGTCGTCGCAGGTTCTGTCAGACAAATCACCGAGATTATCGGCGAACCTGCCGGATGCCTCGGGTTTCTCTCCGAGACCGAACGGTCCGACCTGAGTCAATTGCACGATGCAAGCTTCACGGAAGCACATCTGATATCTAGAATGTTATGACTATTAGTAGCGGAATGAATTCGCGGATCCTGACGGTATACATTGATTTAGCATTCTGGTTCGACGAAGCCTGCCTCGACGCTAAATGTGGCGGACACATCGAACAAGGCCTGAGAATCAGGCCGTACCTCCAACTCCCCGCTCACCTCAAATCCAGTGGATAGGAAGAATCGTTGAAGAGGTTCCCGTAGTTGAAGCTGGATATAATCCCGGAGTCCTCTTCGAAGTATTGCAGACAATTGGCTGGCGCGAGTCGCTCGGAATAGCAGGGAATCTGCGTCACCCGAATCTTCCACTGTCTGCTCGTGGAGTTTTGACCGAGGTTGACATTCAAACGGATGCTCCGCGCATTTCTGACATCGATGTACACTGCGATGAAGGAGCAAGCCATCACGAGTAAGAAGATGCGAACGAAATTCGGGGAAAACCGCATACTTCAATCTTTAGGAGAATCATTTCGTGGTCCATGCAAGCAGGACTCGCCGATTGCCATCATCCCGGAAGTTTTCCGGGGAATAGGGGCTTACTGTGTTGTTTGTTGTTGCGGCCACAGATGGTTGGAACCGATCGATCGGCTCCGGATACGCTGAAGGAATCATGGATACAAGCACCCGTGGCAAAGTTAGGTCCAACAGTATCAAACTCGATGAAATCCAATCTCATTTGACAAACTCCCGAGATGTGCCATTTCTTCTGAACCTCAACGCTGCATGAGGATCCGCCGCGCACGGACTCATACGGACTCACGAAGTACGTATTATTCGCCACGATTCTCCCTCCGCAAGTTTTCTCCACTGGAATGCGAGACTCCCCTCAGTAGCTAACTTAGGCGCCGTCCGAAGTTCTGAATAGGGGAATTCAAGGCTGATTCGGAGTTCAATCACAGAATAACTCACGCCGACAGCAGGTCCCCAGAGCGCAACTTCCCAGAGACCGACCCCTCTGGAAACCACATTCGATTCCTGTCATGCAGACTCCGGCTCCGTCTCCGCAAGGTTCCATGTAGAGTCGCGGGAACAGTGCTGGAACACGGAACAGGTACAACTGGAATTCCTTGGTTCGTCCTTTTGAACAGAGTGAGAGTCATCGGTGCAATCAGGAAACTCCGAAGGCTTACTCACGAGGCAAAGCTGTGGCGGCTCCGAAAAGAATCGTTGCTCTCAGGATCACCGAAAGCTCCATGATGCCGATGATTCAGTGAATTCTGAACGTGATCGGTAGTCTTTTATAGCTCGCAACAACCTCTCGGAAGGTGCGAAATTTGACAGTAGTCTGGTTACCCTGACACGATGAGCCTGATGTGGAGCTCCGGATCAGAGCTACGAGGGTATCCATTCGGATGACGGGAACAACCGCGAGTGAGCTGTGGAATCATTTATCGATCACGCTTTTGACACACGATAAGGGGCAGATCCTCCTTCGCTTGAGTGGAGAGCAGAGTTCTGCTATCACCTTTTCGGGAAAGGGAGGGGTAAGATCCTCCCGATTAGGCGAGTCTCCGAAAATTTTAGCCTATTCCACCGAATCCATCCGAGACTCTGCGAACTTAACTGGGAGTTATGACTGCTTCCGTTGACCTTCGCTGAATGTCGACATTGGAACTATTTGAACGCTCCGGAACGTTAGCTATTCCAATGAGACACAGGGTCGCCGAATGTGCGCCGTATGGTTCATGGCGTCCACCGAAGCAAGTTAAGATGCTGTCGAGATCGATGGATTCCAGTTCTCTTGTGGAGGACTCCAATTCATTTTTGAATCTTCTCCTCATTCTCTTCGATTGTGAGGGGCAATAGATCGTCTGACCATTTGTAGCGGATTGGGAAGAAATCCTATTTGAATCGTGTATGGCTCTATTTCTATTGACTGAGTGGAATCAAATCTCCTGTCGAGGGGTCTTCGATGGCGTGAGGTCGACTGTGCTCTCTCCATTTCCGACTGAAGCATCGTCGCCGTGGGATGTGTGGCTCGATTGACGTATCGGCCTCCGCCCACATCTCACTCTTTCTGTGAAGCATTGCATGATGAAACTTTCGAGGAGGCTGAACGAAGGTGATTCGGCGTTAGAGGGGACCGGGCAATTATGCTCGTAGGATCCGCGAAAATCATCGTCACCATGTGCTTGAGGTTTCCGTCGCGTCACCGAACTCCATTTTTTCTGAGTTCCATCGCCCCTCTATTCCTCATGAGTTCTCCATAGCATCAGGAAGGTGTAGATCTCGGGTATCCAGGATACAGAATTCATCCAGCGCTCATCCGAGCTTCGAACTCGGACCCCGAATGTCCTTGAGTGGGAGATCTTCTCAATTTTGAATTGAGCGCCCATCACGGTGCCCCCTCTCCACTCCTTGAAAATATTGCTCCAGCATCTCAAGCCGCACCATGTGGCTTCTCCGCTCGCGAGGATCGCACTCCTGAGGCAGTAATCGAGGTAGAACTTCCCCTGACATTGTTCCTTCAGGGCCAGGGTCTAGGCCGTTGCCCTGAGCTATTGCAATGCAGCTCCCAGAGCTACCAACAAGTGCCCAGATGAAGTCGATTGACTCAACTCTCGAAATCGAATCTACAAAGAGCGCGGCGACGATGGTGGCTCCCCAGTGTTCGATATGTCAGAAAAGCGCGAAGTGAGTGGCTTGGAACATGCGTGTCATACCGTTATATTGTAACGGAAGCTCGTGATTACTTTGCATTTGTACTACGTAAGATTGATCATTTATCAGATATCGATGCCCCCGCTGTGCCTTGCGTACCTGCTCTGTGGATTGTGTCAGATCCCACAAGGAAGCGTCTGGTTGCTCAGGACTCCGCGACCGCACCGCCTACGTTCCACTCAGCAAGTTCACTGAGATGGATCTCCAATCCGATTACAGGTGAGGAGTGAATATCAAAATTTGAAGATTCTTGAAAGCATATGATTTTCATTCCCTACAGCCTATGTGGATCGCGGGAGTGAAATCGAGATTTCTCTTCGAGACTTTTTCGAGTCCTCAGATTTGAATTCTGAGGTAAAAAAATTGAGAGAATCGTCTCCACAGACTTCTGGAGGAAACAGCAAATGTGATAGACGGCAGTATCAGAGACAAGATCGTCAAACCCCATCGAGGACCGGTTCTTCCCCAGAACTTAATCAACTTGCAAAAACTCGCTTGGAAGAGCAGTCGCATTGGACTCCAGTTTCTACCGGAGGTCAGAAATGCATACGATATTTTTGATCATTATTCGAGTCGTGCCCGATGATTTTTGTGATTGACTGTGTGCACTCACCTCTGCTGGAGCTCATTCCCCTGACCCTACGTGTTACAGATGTTCTCCAAACGGAAAATGAATCGAACCTCGATCAAGAGAGGAATCCTCCACTGGACGGTTGCGGTGGAGATCCCTCAGAGCGATGTCTCACTACTCAAACATAACGTTGCATCGACGGCTTTGCTGAAAGACTTCCTCCACGACGTGATACGGGGCCTGACAGATTCCGAAAAACAGAGAGCGTGCGCCCTCGTAAACTGCTCCTTCAATGATCTCTCGGTTTTCCTCAAGGTCTGCACTAATTCTCGAATATACCTACGTCGAGGAGGTGCCTCACGCTCGACTCTGATGGGAATGTTCGAGTATACAGTCCGAACAGAGAAACTCAGAGCCGAGACAAGTGACGGGGCCCCAGGGAGGTTGGTGAAGTGAATCTATAGCATCGAATTTCCACGAGCTCTAAGACGAGAAATTGTTCACAGGCCGAGAGGCGACCAGCAAACGACGAGCGATATCATCAATTGGACTCTGACCTGAGTCTAGAAGAAAATTTCAAGGAGAAACACATTACAGAGTTCCCGACACTGTGGTTGGCAACACAGGATCATCGTGGAATCTTCAACCTACTCGAATCCGTCAAAACGAAATACACCGTGGAAGCGAAGCTCCCGTCGTTTTTCCAAGAAGTTGACGATTCGGATTGACTGTGATCGGCGATCCGGAGTCTGACTGTTATTCTGTACATTTTGTTTCGATACAAGGAAGAACTTTTGACACAGGAGCTATCGTATTCACTTCCCGCGAATAGGCAGAGCAGCCTCGGTAACCTGTCTAGTTCCGTGGCTTGTTCGCAAGATACGCACGAATATCGATCTATCGCGCGGAGTCTTTTCAGGGAGGGGGGAGGCTCCGAGGTGAGAGCTGACAATGAGGGTCTCTGTGCACAGGGAGGGGGGTTTAGTTCGACAAGTCGCTTGCGACAAGTCTCCCGGGTCAAATGGCTTCCCAACTTTTGCGGTTTAGGACGCTGCCCACTCCTTAAGAGACTCCTCATACTCTCGGTTCATTCATAACGCCGAGGGATCAGCGGTGTGCGGCTGCTGCCCGTAGAGCCCATGAGCTGGATAGCTCGGGGACATTTTGGGTCCTGCGTCTTCTCCTCAGATCTCCGCTTGGTGTTTGTGAATATCCGGATCCCACCAGCCCTTTTCGGAAGTGTGATCTCTTCGGGACGGCGGGGTTCACGAGATATCGACTTTGCGAGCGAAATCCAAATAGAATTAGAAAGATTGAAGTAATGAAGCGCATCACTCTCGAAGCGTGAGGGGACTCGGAAGCTGGATCGAAGGCGAAGTCAGAGGCGTTCTCACTTCCCAGACAGAAGACTCGAACGAGCAGCCAGGGCAATTACCGATACGCGAGCGTCCTGGGAGCCGGAGTCAGCTCTCAGGAGTTTCCCTCGAGCCCCCTCCCATGAATATCAATAGATGAGCATGACCCTGATCCTTCCGATCGCAGAAAAATGCCTCAACAGGCTTGTCCGCTCAGAGATCGCACAAGAACTTCCCTTCGGGCGATGCACTCATGTTTTCCATCAATACCTCCAGCGACAGACGTGATGCACTTCGTCAATGCATCGCTTCCATGTATCCTGTGAATCAAACAATGTTTGCGACTTTTCGTCTCCAGCGGTCCAGTCGGGAGCGGCCCTAATTCGAAAGGGAAATCATCCTAGGTGAAGAGTTTCGTGGGCAGAGCGCTGACACATGCGTATCAGTAGTCTCAGCCCGATCTACGATCCCTGCCACGAACCTCCGGAGTTCGATGATCCTACGGCGCTCTATTATCCGGTGGAAGACTGTCGGGATCGTAAATGGATACGATCGGTCACCGGAAGGGATCCTCGGCCCGAGGAAGACCTCTCAGTCTGGAGTCGGTATGAGCAACGGACCCCACTCCGTAGTGAGTTCGTCGCATCTACGTCCTCCTGGCTGGGCCATTCCGAGATGAACGTGCGTTCACGTGCAGCAATCGCTGTCGTCGAGATTGGAGTGATCCCCTTTATGAAACGAGCACTCGCTCATACCTGACATTGGCTCACGTGCTTCGAATTATCGCAATGAACGGCGAGGACTGGTCTGGCGATAACGTGACGCATGTGTTGCCTATGGTGGTGTCAAATAAGTTGAAGACACCAACAGACTTACCAAGTATTCACGTGCAAAATACGAACGTTCGTTTAGCGCGCATACAAGCAGAGTGAAGTAGTAGTCAGGATAGTCGGACTGGGATCGTCGATGTGGGAAAATCTGATAGAGGTCCGAGCTCCCGAGGAAGCCGACTACAAGCTAGAGGGAAGCAGGGGAAATGTTGAAAAGGACATCACCGCTATATCGGTGACAGCGAACGAGTGGAATGACTTCAGCAAGTGAAGCGAGCAGCCCGAGTTTCTAACTATAGACACTGCTCGAACAGAGCTCGACGTCGTAGGCAGGAGAATCTTTGTCCCGCACCAGGAACGAGAATCGAACGAAATAGACCCTGGAACGAAAAACGCCACCGCACGGGATCGATTGGAACGCTCGGGACGAGGACTCGGAGCTATTCTCGACTCTGAATGGCTCCTGCCGTGTCAGTTTGGTTTTCCAAACGCGAGGGTTTATGAGGATCTGTGCTCTGAACTGGCGCATTCCGAACGAATGGGAGCTCTAAGTCTTCCTACGGGCGAGCATAGAGATTTCGAATTGTCAAGTTACGTCGGAACATGGCCCCCAGTATCGCTAGGCGTCCAAGGTGAGGTCTCTTCATCGCGATCTCTCTTGCGGAGTCTTCAATTTGATGTTCGAGGCTCGCTTGAGCTCATCGGACGGCACCTCAAATCGCTACGCCGTCGTATGCTGTGCCCGAAACTGGTTGGGGGTAGGTCGACCTCCCACAATCGACCGAAGATTTCCTGGAATAGACTCTGATTGAGTCTACCTCCATCTCGTCTCATCGGATAACTTCCGGGCCAGGTCCGGTTTCCACACCACCTCCCGGCGGACGGCCGCGTTTGCGTGGGCTGACGCTGTGAATGGGACTGCAGCTCGGATATTTTTAGCCGGGGATCTGCATGAGCACAAAAGACCGCTTGACATTTACCTCCCGGCTGTCTCCTACAAATCCGCGTCGGTCCATCTGGGAACGATCAGATGGGATGCGGTCGTCATGACCGATATATAGGGAAAACAGGAACCGAGACATGATTGAGAGAATGCGCGGTTAGAGCAACAGACGCAATCAGACAGAGAAACTGCGCAGAATTGCTGCCTTCTGTGGGGCTCGAATTACGTCTCTTCCCAGGCTTGTCGTCGATTTACATAAGACTTCAGATCCTTTGTGTTTGCGTTGTCAGATCCAGGCGCTCAGAGAGTCTCTATTTCTCTCAAGCTATATCCCCATCTCGGAAACGTGAAATGGTGGTCTGGGGACTCAGAAAGAATCGAGCAACACCTCGAAGGGCATCGGAAGCGAGAGCGACGCCTCCATGCAACGTCCGCCCCCCGACACGCAAGCGACGCTGAGTCCGGCCATGGCGACATGAGAGATCGCTCGTGCGACATCGATACCGTGCATCGCTTCGCTCGTAACAGCTAACAGATCGAAACTGAGGAAATCGATTGTTATAGGCGCCTCGGGTACGGACGCTGTCATAATTCTCATAAATCAATCGAGATATTGACAGTAATTATTCAGTGACCTAACAACAATGTTTACCACGCAGATGTCGGTCTCGCGGGATGGAAATTCCAGCTCATCCGGAGAGTTACGGAGAGACGAGGTCTCAGGAATGTTTTTCCGATCGGTCCGATGACTCTGATCCGATACTCGAGCTGAAATACCAAAACGAGCTTCCCTCGCGAATCCACCAATCCATAAGGATAGTATGCGGTCGGGTGAGGGGAGGAGACGCGCGGGAAACGCCAGACCCGCTGAATACTCGAGCATCTTATCGGTAAGCGAGTTCGATCATTTCGCGGTGGCGGGTCGCGGCGAGGCATGCTGGAGCCCCCGGTAGGGGAGCGAGGGGCTTATCCATGCCGCAAAGCATCGAGAGGGAGAGGAGCAATGGTCGCAGATGATATCTTCACTCGACTTTCTTACACAAATCTCCGGCAGACATCTGCAAGTGACCGCTGTGGCTTATCTCATGGGCAGGGCTTACCACCAAGAAGCAACACAGCCACTAGCGCCTTTACAAATACCACGCGCAATTAGCATCGGTATAGGAGATCCTACGATAAATAACTCGTATGGCCGCTCGATCCACCCTAAAAGCACGCGACTTTCCTCATCGGCTTGAAACAACCCTATCCCCATCGCGACATTTCTCCGCGTAGAAAGTTGGCGAGGTTGAGATTCTCCCATCGTATCGAAGACTGCTGAGCTTTGAGAGGGCACACATCTCATTATTCTCCTATTCCGATGGATCCCGGTGGATTCGCAAAAAAAACAAAAGGGCTGCGGTATGCGATTCAAAACAATCCTGGTGGAGCGCGGTCGCTTCTTTTGCGATGCGATTTTTGTGTGAGGTCTACGCGACGTCGACTGTGATTGCACGATCCGAAAAATAACGTCTCAGTCGTCCTAATGCAGACATCAGCTTCTGACAAGATGAAGCGTGATTTTTTCGTTCGCGTCCACCGCTAATGTATCTTTTCCTCTTCGACGTTGGATTCTCCCGGCGAAGCTCTTTTGACGAGGTGTGGTCAGAAAAGTCAAAATAATGCTTTAGGAAATGTCCGCAGATCCCATTGGGCGCTAGTCGAATGCTGGTCGCTTCCAGCCCTGCACCACAACGGGTGGGTTCCTAGTCAATCGAGCGCAGCCTTGATAAGAGCACGAGTCCAACTTGAGCGTGGGAGCGATATTGAACGCGCCGTCGACTTGAGCGTCAGGACGACTGTGAGCGCGTCGTCAATCTGAGCGCTACGCCAACTCAAGCGCGCTGTTACTTTGAGGGCCGAGGCGAATCACAGCGATTCATGTACTTGAACGCGGAGCTGAAATCAGCGCGGAGGCGAACGTGAGCGCAGCCAAGAAGAAAGCGTAGCGTTTCGTTGGGCGCCAGCGACATCCGGCCGCCTTAAGACTAATCAGGCCTGAGTCCGACCACGGGGGGGATGTTGTCACTGCCCCCATGTCGAAGGCATCCATCCCGAATGATGTCGGGAGTTCTTTCTATTTTCAGTTGCTCCGGACAAGTCAAAATCAGCGGCGATTCTAGGGCAAGGGTCGCGGGCGGTCCGTGCGGGCGGCTTCCCCCTGGCACGGTTCTACAAGGAAGAGCTCAATGAACACCTTCAAGAAGCGATGAGATTCAAAATCTCAATGAGAGCCCCTTTAGGAAAGTTTCCTGAGATCCCATGAGGGATCCAGTGAGGCGTCGTGGACCGGACGGCTAGTCCTGAGGCTTGCGTCACCGAATAGGTTAGCTTCTGACTTGATGGACGCTCAGGTTCGAATCCAGATCACAGCGAAGGAAAGTCTTCAGGGCTAAGACTAGGAGGAATTCACGGAGGAGATTCGTGAGGGCTCCCAAGTCCGGGAGCAAAGACCCAAGATTGCGAATCCTCCCCGGGCGGGGTTTCGGCACAGTCTGCGGCCGCACCCATGAATTCTCTGCACATGACTCCTAATTCCAAAACGTCCGAGTTTGAGATACGTCTCACATGGATGTTCGCGCCTACACTTTGATTGGCTATTGGCAAGCTATTGAATACACTCTTGACTGTCGATTCCGGGAGCGATTCTATTCGTCGTGAACAACGAAGCGCCATCGGTGGTCGTTGGGGAAGAACCCGTTTGTGAGTCCACACAAGTGATGCCGCTGAATTTCGTCGGCTCAACCTTCGGTAAGCCGCTCCTCCATGAAAGGGGGTTTGTCTATAGAAAAGATCGCACAATTAAGACAAAGACCCACTGGCGATGCACAAGCAAGACTTGCTCAGCTCGCCTGACCACCGAGAATGACTCGTACACGGTGGGTTCTCGGGATCGAAGTGTATATGTCTTCATAAGGATCGCATTCGTCCTGCTTAGTTTCAAGACAAAAATTATCGATCTAGATCCTTAGAGTCTTCCCGATCATAATCATGGTCCCGACCCGGCAAATATCGAGGTTCGTCGAAACATGAATCGTCTGAAGGAACTTGCGGTGAGAGAGTCTTGGGCCCCACCAATGTCTGTGGTCTCGAATGGTTTGAAGCACGTCAATTCGAGAGCGGTCGCGGGTCAGATGCCATGCACTGATCTCCTGCGACAACAAGTACGCCGATCCCGATCCCGCGCTGGTGTGCTGGCTGCGCCGACGAATCCCACCAGCAGAGAGGATTTCAAACTGCCAGAGAGACTCAAGGTCTTAACCGACATCTCTGTTAGGCTGTCTCTTTAGTAAGTAATTATTGAGACCGCGCTGAGGCGACTCAAACCCAATTTCTTTTCCGGAAGGTCACCGGCAAGGAGGAAAGTTTCGTGTTTTACGATTCGGGAGAGGGTGATCCCGACCGGATCCTCGTCTTCGCAACCCCCGGCAATTTGAACCTTCTTCGGAATATGATGAGTGGTTTGTAGACGGCACATTCGATGTCTGTCCTGAGATATTCCACCAGCTGTACACTATACACGTCAACCTGCCCGATGGGAAGACAGTACCGGTTCTCTTCTGTCTATTACCTTCCAAAGCTTCAGCGACGTACCGTAGACTCCTAGAAAGCATTGTCGGAGCATTGAACGGTTCCTCCCCGCGACTGATCCATATCGACTTCGAAGTGGCCATGATAAAAGAGTTAGAAAGAGCTTTCCCTACCACTCGAATATTGGGATGCCTTTTCCATTTTTATCAATGCCAATGGCGGAAAATTCAGAGCAACCCTGACCTTCGAAGACAATACGGAGAAGACCCGGACTTTGCTCTGCAAGTTCGCATGTTCTCGGCGTTGTCTTTCGTCCCTACGAGGGACTTGCTGCCCGTGTTCGATTCACTCCTGCGATCGGACTTCGTTAAAGACAACAACTACATGTTGACTCCTTTCATCAATTATTTCGAAAGCACATGGGTTGGAAGGGAGCGCAGTAAACCTCGTATGAAGCACGAGTGGTGGAACGTGCATAGCTCAGTCCTGGAAGGTATAGCGCGAACTAACAACGCAGTAGAAGCATGGAACTCGGCGTTCTCTAAAAGAGTAGGATCTTCGAATCCGAACTTATTCAGGTTCGTTGAAATTTTGATAACTGAACAAGCTAAAACGGACTTCATGGTTAACAATTGCCTCGCTCAGGGATCAAACACCTTGCCGAAAAAGCGATATCGAGACCGAAAGAAGAGGCTTGAAAATCTAGTGTCATCTTATGATCAACGGGGAACGCTAGATTTCCTCGAAGCGATTGCGCATAACATTTCATTTTGAATCTATTGTTACTATGTCGCAGAAACTATGAAGATTCATGATGTTGCACAGTCTATTAAGAACTCTGTAATTTCGAAACTCATAAGCGCCTACTCGTTGACAGACATTCGATAAGATGTGTTCCAGAAAAAACGATATTGTCCATCATTCATGATTCATAATCCTTGATCCTTCCGATGAAATAAATGATCAATCGAAAGCACTGATTCATGTATCCCTCACCACATAGAAGGGTAGCTTAGACCTTTGAGAGGAATCGCCACTGGGCAGGCTTTTAGCGCGCAAATTCTATACATGCGCTGGCATGATGGGTGTACCAAGATTTGGGTGAATACTGTACAGGTTAGAATCGGAACTGAGTTCCAAGAAGGCTAAGATATCACTGACGATCTGAGGCACGCTGCGCTCACTTTGGACCGCGCTCCCATTCTCCCGAGCGCACAGATTGACACCGCGCTCCAGTAGCGGAGCGCTCCGATTCGCCCCCGCGCTCGAGTTGACGGTGCACTCAAACGAGCGATGCGCCCGAACTCGCCTCCGCGCTCAAGACGACGGTGCGCTCACAATGTCGTTGCGCTCTATTCCGCCTCCACGCTCAAGTTGTACTCGCGCTAAAAATCGCGAAGCGCTCTATTCCGCTTCCGCGCTCGAGTTGTACTCGCGCTCCAATCAACGCCGCGCTCGATTCAGTAGGCACCAACGGGTGCAATGGAATCGCATTCCAGCAATGAATTTCACGGGGTTTCAAGCCCTCTGCTCATCGTCGGCGCATCGAGGCCGACAAGCTATCAGATAAATCGGTCTTATCGTAAACGCGGCAAGCATACGCTCGACGAAGAACAACGTGATTCCGACTTCTAGCGCTTCGCGCAAAATGCCCAATCCTGGGAGCCATTCCTAAACCATGGTACCTACTCCCCAGCCGAAGGCGAAGGTGCGGGGAGATGAGAGGCTATCGCGGACCAGCGATTCCAAGTTCTGTCCGAGGTCGCGATCACAAGAGTTTTCATTTATTCTCCCGGATTCCGGCGGAGAGGGTTCCAGGATCTCTCCGAGCATTGTGGTCCAAATATTTTCCATTCCGCCGCTCTTCAAGCTTAAACGCTTACTATCTTGAATATCAAGTTTTGCGCCTCCTGTTCGCTGCAGGTCAGCGAGCGAATTCGCTTATCGAGAGGAGCGCGGATTCTGCGGAGATAGGCTCCGGCAGCGTGTATCGAATGAAAACTCCGCACAGAAAGCCCGTATATTTCGTGGCGCGTGGTATATTTGTGGCGCGGGCGCTCGCCTGCGTTCTCTTGCATGCCATACGCCTGTTGCATCATTCCTCTAGCTGAGAGATCGTTAGCGACTCCCTCAATCGAGAGGCGCGAGAATCGATAAATAATCTGGTGCACTTGTACACAGGCCTCGAAGCAGCCTCGCTAGAGAGACAGTTGGGGATGAACCCGGCACCGAGCCGCCGTCGGGGGGCGTCTGTCTAGAGAGCTATATTCGTTCGAGAAGAAGGCGTTCGATAACGTGGGTTCTCATATTTTGTCCCGGGGAGAGGAGGACCGAACAATGTGCTCAGCTGGACTGAAAATCTTCCGGTTGGAATTCCTGGGTTCCCCTATGTCCGGCCTTCATGAGCCAGCTTGAGAGCGTCGTGAGAGATCGAGTCCGAACTTCCGGGAATTCGGCATCGCTTGCCTCACCCGACGATTCACTTGGGCACGGAATAGACTCGTACTTACACTATGACGTCCATAAGTTCAGCAGGAGAATTTCCCTGCTCGCTCGCCTTTTCACAGACTCCGGACCAATGATGATGTATGAACGGACGGAGGAACTTGTTCTTGAGAAGAGCTTCTGCTTCTGGAGCGGAAGGAATACATGTCACCATTCGCACCGATCTTTGCTTCAGCATCTCCTTTTCTTCTCCTGAGACTCTCTCCGTCATTAAGTCGTTCGATGTTTTGAAAGAGCAATGACCGTGTGTGCCTCGTTTTCTTCCAAAGTGGAAGTCTGCCGTGGATTCCTGCCCTCGGCGGAAACAGTTGATGCGAAAATAGTATTCGTTGTCTGGACGCGTTCTGCCAGCCCCACAGCTCTGGCGTGACGGGATTTCGGCGGCTGGGTCTTTGAGAAGCGGTCGACGTTGCCCGGGCATTTCCTAGTTGCTCGCACTCGGTCAACGCCTCGAGCTGATCGATTCTTTTGTCAAGCTTCCTGCAAGAACTACATGTACGAGTAAGTCTGGGGGACCACTACTGGGGTAAGACTCATATTCAGGTCTATTTCGGCTGAATTGACCCACAATCGACGCCGTTACTACTGATGCGAAGATGATATAAGTCGTATGGCGAATCCAACGGGGGCAGAAACTCATGACGGAACGATCTTGAAGCTCTTGGACAATTCCCGCAAACTTCGGAGGCATCTTCGGAATCAGGAGCTGATAATATTCAAGAATGGTGCCGATCAATGCTGATTAGGTTACTACATGACCGATTGCTTTCTCTTCGAGCCGTCTGAAATCCATCGCCCGATTGCTCCGATCTGTCATTGCATCCGAGGAGTTCCCCGTACGCGTCCCGGGGAACGTGGAGATGACGGCTGAGGGGCCGATCCGGAATGGAGTCCTCTTCCCTCCTTATTAAGTTGAAGACGCGTTAGTGCCAGCGTTACCTAACGGTCGAGGGCATCTGGCCGTCGTGTTCGGCATCACGAAGCGCTCACAAGAAAACAGTCGATGACGTGACCTAAACCACGCGACAAGCCGGCCCGCTTCGCTGTGGAGGCAAATCAGATGGCTGCAGACATTTCACGAAGGAAGCGATCTGGAAAGCGCACCACTGTCTAAGCGTTACACCGAACGAAGGTCGACCACCAGAAGGCCACACAATGACGAATAGTCGAAGGAACGGATTGACGAGCTGTCAGAACGCGAAATTCAAGAGCAGCTTCGAAACAGAGCTCCTTCTGTCTTAAGCACCTTCTTTCAGCGGGCTCCGTCTTTTGACGTCACGCTGACGATGTGGGCGAGCGATTGCATGCGCTAGCTCGATTGCTCGGTCCTGGATCGGCTCGCGTCGAGTATTCTGTGAACAAGGATTCAATTAGCGTATTGTACTTCCGTTCACCCGGCTCAATTGAGAAGATTCAGAAGAGAGACTATTCTCCCAATCCAAATTCGCTCCGGGCGGAGTCATGAACCCCACTCAGACGCGCGGCCAAATCGGACGAGTCCTCTTTGACGTCGCATCGTTTTCTCGAGCACCATCCTCGGCGCGCCGTGGTTTCTAAAAGGAGAAATCGCTTGCGATTTCATCCTCCTCGAAATGGAATTCTGCTCTATTTAATCCGAGAGGATCCGTGGATAGCACACTGTCGACGAAATGGGGTGGAGGTTCGTAGAGCTAATGAACGTAGCTGTTTCTATTCTCTATCTATTTCTCTAAAGTCCGATTGGCCTCCGGAAGAAGTGTGAGTGACTTTCCAAGGGAGGGGAGAAAACACGTGTGGCTACATGATTTGCAAAACGAAGATCTGTCTCCCTATTGACAGTCGATCTCCAGGATCCACTCGAGTGAAAAAGAGATTCAATGCCATCTCATGGACCCTTCTCTGCCAGACACCAATCGTACTCCCCTCTTTCATCGTCTTGTCCCATTGGCCTTGCATACTTACCAACCGCGAAAGATTTGTCCGTTCCCTCCGACGACCCATCGAGCGATGATGGAGAGGCTCGAGAGTTTCCTCAGAGAGATTAGCCGAATCACGCGCTGATCGAGCGGCCATACATATACCTTTGGGGAAGCACTGCGAATTCTCTAATCCGAATAAATCCGGGGACCGTACCGTGCGTCGACCACATTCGTCGAAGCATTCTGAAATTTACCCGCAAAATCTCAGAATCGGATGCCTCGTAGACGTTTTCGACCCGTCCCAGCGCCAGATCGATGCGTCGTGCCGTAGCTGGAAGAGTTCGCCAGACTTATACTATTTATCGGAATTTCTGTGCACAAATTTCACCTTAATTCTGCTTACAACTAGAGTGATGCCAGGGAGACGCACGAATTACGTGATGTCGGGAAAGGCTTCTCTGAATATGAGGGAATTCCCTCTGAGTGAGTACTCTGGCACTCGAAATCAGATTGACGGAGCTGCCGGGATGACGATCTGGAGGTGATCAGGAATCGTGCTGACTTGGGGAGGATTAGCTTCCGCGTTGGATTCTGGAGGAATCTTCGTCGATGAGCGGAGGACAAAACGATGAGCACGAGGGAACCAGGTTATTCGTGCGCCTCTGCCTCAAGCCCAGCTCACCCCGCCCGTGGAGTGACTCAATCCAGCATGTAGAATTCCACAACTTGAGCTCTCCTCCTGGAGACTCAATCGGTCCGGGGATCTGCGCGTCGATTCGGGCGTTGCGTTGATTGGTTGAACGCTTCTTCGATCGGGACATCGGCTATGTCGTCGTTTAATCCCTTATTCCCTTGATGTGCACGAGAATCGTCTCGATTCGACCACTCGGCCTTGAGCTTGCCCAGAGGATTTCGCTGCCTCGTGAGCGCGGGAAAGCGCTGCGCCGGCCGTGCGTCCCATTGGCGAATCGCCGGAAGTTCCGAACGAGTTCGTAATCTCTATGAGTTCCTCTCAGGTGTGAAACGGTCGAATTTCTCCTCGCGCCGTCCTTCCCGTTTCGTCTACCTTTCCTCGAAACAATCGGCTTCCGCATGGTGGAAGATTCTGTGCAGTAGGGAAGGAAATGGATTCGGGGAACCTTCAGCTCATCAGGAGGCGACGCGTCTCGAGACCTGAGAGCCTTCGAAATCATTATCCTCGATCTGTCAAAGTTATGTTGAGGAGCTCCGTCCCGGAAAAACATCGCCCGAAATTATGAATCAATCAGGAATCAACAACTAGCGTTCCCACCGGTTCTCTTGCAGCCGCGCCGTTCAGTTGGAAAATTTGCTCATACGCTGCATTTCCTTGAAAAGGTCTTCTATCTCCTGTTTATCACGGCAGACCCCATGGCTCGGCCGGTACGGAGGACAAAATTCAACAATTGGGATTTGACCACGTCTGAATGAGTTTTTCCGCATCCTTGAAGAGTGAAAGATTTATCGGGGAAGTACTCGATCGGTGAGAAGGATTCATGCTCAACAGTATCCAATTTACGGATTATCTCACGTTGGATCAGAATGAATGCGGTCTCCGCGAGCGGAGCGAGTCGCTGCGCCGCTTTTTTGTCGGATTGATTCCGGGGAGTGTGAACCTCCGTCCACAGAGCATATCACATCACGATCTGGAGCTTATTCGACATCCAGACCTCACGATTGAGCTTTGAATGTAGATCGATTTATTGTGAGTGAAGAAAGTGACAATAACATTACATGCTTGCGGCGTACCGACAAGGTCCGTGTGACAATCGCGCGGAAAAAACACGTCGAGAATCTTTGAGTACCTGACGGCGGAGGGGGGAAGAAAATGGCCGGCCAATCAGTAGCAGTCGAGGAGGGGGATGACATCAATACAGGAGGTTTTTAAGATCATCGAGATTCAATGTGACTACGTATTTCTTACGCAAGCCATTGAGGGAACTCGGGCTGCATACGAATTGATTAGTAAGATTAAGACGGCTTCCGGGAGGCAAGTCATTGAAGAGCAGACAGAAATTGGGTCTGGGCGTTTTTCTACAAACTGTCCTACGTCGATCTGTTAGGTTCACGAAACCATTTGTCCTGTGCCGGGTGTAATAATCGTGGTCAGGTTTCGGGAGGATCCCCTCGAAAGGAACCCCTCTGGATCTTCCTACAGACCCCAGAAAAGTGCGTTTTGAATTTAAGGTCCGAGTCAATATGACGGCCCAGAGGCCAGAGGAGATTTCCTTCGAAGAGGTCGGAGACTTCGTCTTCGATATCACTGTCAAGGTACATGACACTTTGTCCTTGAGACTCTCTCCTCTGAACTACTCTTGCGTCTCCCGATGGTCATGGGCAGTACCGGATTCGCCCTCCTCCTCGGGAATGGGGTTTCGTGCCTGTTTGCGATAACTTCGCCATCTATATGCTCGGCGACCGTGAGGAACTTCTAGCGATAGGACCTCGACGGTTGTTCGGTTCCAAAATCGGCGATTTGCCAAGAGCCTGGGAGCCGAACCGGCTCTATCGGGGGGCACCCGCTACAAGAGCAATGTCATGTCCTGGTTGATGCTTGCTCGTTGTAATGCGTTCGAGGACTCCACTTGCGACTGTGAAAAACCGCACCCGACAAGCTGTTAGTCTCAGCGCCGGAAGTACAATTCAGAACATTCAAAGCTGACCTATGGGGCGACCGTATAGAGGGGCCACCTGACTCATAGTGAAGTTTCCCCCAATACCGATTGTCATTGAGGCCTATGATGTCTTGGGCGAGTTATCGCGCCGCCTCGCTTGCTGGTCAGGCTGGTTCCACCGTCTCGCCCCCGCCCAAAATGCCAGGCAGTGGATCCGTATTGAGTAGACCACGCTGGGTGCAGGGAAGATTCGGTCCAACGGTCACGTACCGATGATCGGCCCCCACAAGCTTGACTCCCCTATGCCCGTGTCCCGGATTCCCGGAAACGTAAAATGCCGCTCGGACCTCCCTGCATTTGTGCACCAGAGCTCACATAGAGGGCCCTCTTGACGCAAATCAGGAGTTTCCTCGGCAGGTGGGTCGGGACTGATTGAGGCTGCGAACAATGTTGATGCGGGAAAGTGGAATTTTGAACTGAGACCGGAACATCATCTCTGATGCTGCACCATACCTTTATTTCATGGAAGGATTTCTCGATCCAGGAATTCACCGAGATATGGACGCTGGAGCCTACAGCCAGAACGAGAGCTTCTGAGCTCATTGTAGTCGTCTCGAAACGAGCGACGAAGTTCATGTATATCTCTTGCTCAGAATCCCGTTAACCTTAATCTTCCGCGCTGCTCCCTGTTACATCCGGAGGACTGATACCCGGAGATGGGACGGCCATAGTATTGTATATTCGCTTTTGTGACACTCTATGATTCTATGCGGAAGCTCGTGATCATAGGGACGTGCCCTTAGGGACGCACTCGAGAATCAGCAGGAATCGAGTCGGCAACAGAAAGTGATCGCAATAGACGGAAATGTACGAGCTCACGCTTTACGATACTCGTGACCGCGCCGGTATCTATTGATTTTGCCGTGTTTTCATTACAGCGCGGGCCCGCCAGTGATCAGTCTCTCCCCAGTCCATAATCGAAAGCTCCCGTCTACGCGGAATGCGTCCCAAAATATCTCCTTGCCATCAAATAGATCCCCACAGAGCAGGGTGACAAGACTGTCGTTTATCCGTCCTTTACTCTGTTCCCAATAGACATGGAGGGCATTCGAGGCTCCTGAACGCTGAACTGTTCAAATCTGAGGCAACTCCCAAACATGGATTTCTTCGACAACCTTGTCGATTAGACGCTGTTGTGAGTCGCCCGTAGCTCACTCAGCCGGTCACTCGGCGAATGAAGCGACTGCTTAGCAATGCTTTTCATGAATTTATCAGACATGGGTACATCTACGGTGCGTCTTGTCCCGACGGTTGACGGAATGCGACTCGATGTTGCGAGATTTGCTCCAGACACAGAGACGGGTTCGTATGAATCGTTTATTCACTACATATATTCTCCATCCCTCTACGTCTTTTCCGATCGCCTCTGAAAGGATCGAAGATGGTTCGTTTGTGAACTGTTATTATTTCAGAATTTCAGATCGAGACCCGATCCGGTGAGGAAAGCCGTCGTCGTCCGCACTGGCCGCCCTCGACGAGCTCGCGCAATCGAGGGCTGCCCTTGAGACGTTCGAGCCGCGTCACGGTGCTAATGCTCAGTAGACACCTTTGGAACAAATCAATCGGGAGAACCATCAGTCTGTCGACCGATCGCGTGTCGATCGGTCCATCCGTTTCGGTTTAGTGAGCTCGAGCGACCGAGCAATCGGTACGTTGGGCTTCCCTTCTCAGCGTCTCCTTGTCAGCGCGAGGGATCCACCACAAACACGCCGACGATGTTTACAAGCGGCTAACCAAAGCGAGAGATAATTACGCGATATGATGCAGTCGCTGAGCTGCGGAACATGCTCGCGCGTTCGATGACTCCGCAGAGCGATTTCCCGATCTTCGTGGGACGATCCTGTCAGATACTCGCGACGAGAATCCGAGTGGGCAATGCCAGGACCCGTCGTCAGAAAGTTCAAAACATTCTGAGACCTGTGGTGAGTTTGCGCGATGCAAAATGCGTTTAGTATCCTTTCCTGCTGAGTGTACGGTTTTCAGCTCTGCTGAGATTCGTCTCAAGAGCCAGTTCTCCGGGGGACCTCTATGGTTCGCAGCATTTCCGTCAGATGTGGAAGAGGCAGCGAAAGAAACAGGTCCATCGGTGTCGAGCCCTGGCCGATCGATCATCGCCGTGGTGACCGTTCCATCGGAAATCGTCGTCGACAGCGATCTTGGGGCGAAAGGTCACGGGAACGCTTTTTCCGCTCGTTAGAAGCACGAGAGCGAAAAAAATCTGTTTAATTTGTCTTGGGGACACAAGTCAACGAAGAGCTCTATACCCGAGTGAACGCTTCTCTGCTCGGTCGCTTTCCGGCTTGCCGACGGTGCATTCGTCGGTCCGTCCGACCATCTTCCCGTCCGAAGTCTGTCATCAACTTCTTCTCCATCTCCTCGTTTTTCCACCGCTATCGACACACGTCGGACTCGTTCAGGAAGGTTCAGATCATGGACGAGTCTATGTTTAGGTCGATCTTGAGGCGGGACGGCAGGCAGACAGGCGGGCAAGCAGCCAGCCATCTAGCACCCGAACCGAATTAGCGGCAGAGCAGGAAGTCGGCAGTAACCCACCGGGCTGTCTAAGAGCTTGGTCGAGCCCCGTACGTGGATTTGGAACAAGCGGGGAATCATGTCTCATCGAGAAAAATTGAATACGGAAGAATCGAGAAGCCCAATCAGGTCTTGCTTGAGGGGCGATGAATGGACTCCGGAATGCGGGAATAGCTCATGAACTTCTTGGGAAAAAAGCTCTAATTTTTCCGGGAATCGCCCCGACCATTCACGCAGCGGATTCACTTCCTCTTCTCCTCTAAGGACGCGAACTCGGGAAGGAACTTCGTGTTTACAGGAGAGTCTGCCGGGGATCGGGGGTGATGGTTCGCCAAAAGCGGATCGGTGAATCATTCATGGATCGTAATTGATCCCAGGAAACGATCTCTGTTTCCTGAATGAGCGATTCCGAGGTCGGTGAAATATGTCACGAACTCAAATTTTTGGAATTTGACGCTGCCGAGATGTGGAATGCTGGACATGACGACGCGCGCCGACGACTCAAACAGTTCTTGGATTCGTTCCGAAACAAAACATCGGAGAGCTCTACTCACGCTTCTGCCAGCGACCGCACACGAGGAAAAAATCGCCGCTCTATAGGGCATCGGATCTGCGAACATTTTTCCCGCCTACTCAGCATACGACCAATAGATTGTTCGGAGCACGTAAGCTCGATGGATGGAACGATGAAAAAATTGATTCTTCTCATGGAATTGTTGTCCGCGATCGTCACGTTTCCTCTCACTCAACGTACCTAGCTCGCATCATCATTTGAGAATCTGCGCCCAAAGTTACCGTTCTCGTTCTCCTCGAATTTCAAAGAACGAATCCTGCCAGATATGTTTTGAGGAATCCCAAAATCCCAAGTCTCGATGCCACAGATTGGAAGCAATCGAGAACACATGCGCACAAACGTTCGCTAAGACCACATTTGTCCATGCAGTGTGCTCGATAGGCTCACCGTTCTGAAACTGAATCAGAGCTCAATTTTCGAAATGGAACATTGCCATGTGGAGACGCCCGAATTAATTTCTAGTCGGCTTCGACACGAGAGTCATCGTCCTCTACTCGCTGTCGCCTAAGTTCCAGGGTATTCTCGACAGCGGAAATCCTTTACCGGAGGATTTCGAAATTAGTAAATGCTTCAGATCAGGGCCTATCGGTCGGGATATTTGGTGAAGCGATCGAAACCAAGACGCGCCGATTCTTCGCCCACATCTGGAGCATGCCATCGTCTATTCTGCCGTAAGATTTCGTGTCTCATCGGGAATCATTTATTTGTTCTCATGAAGAATACGAACGAACCCCGCAGAGGAAGAATCTGCGCCCAGGTGCGGATGCCATTTCCAGGAGATGACCTGGATGAACAGCAGATTCCACGAAACGGGAGAGGAACAATGAGAGTTCACTGGGAATATCCGCGCGAGAGAGAGAGCAAGGGGAGAGAGGGGGATTTCCTCTCAAGCTTCGAGACCGTTCCGGTTCCGTGGAGAGGGTTCTATCGTACTCGGAAATTCAGCAAGAATTCGGGGGACTTCGTTACAGAGCGTTGCGGAATCCCGAGCGCAAATACAGCTGAGAAGAACAACTCGACTACAGGACATCCGAGTCTCTTATCGAGCGACGCACAAAAGAGTGAGAAGTCTCCGCCAGAGGTTTCAGGGAAGCTATGAACAGACGTGCCAGCTGACTGGACGTCAATCTGGCGAGCAAATCGACCGATGGGCGAACCGACTCGGTTCCCGAATTCGGGGTTGCATGCCCCGGGGAGCCGTAAGCTCTGCGAGTGGCAAGGTGAGTGCGCGGCTCGGTTCTCGTAGGATGGCGTGCTAGGTCGACACGTGCAAGCCGGTATCCCTCTCTTAGTTTAAGGGCGCATGCGCCACCGTCAGCTGATCGTCGGCTGGCTGGTTGGTTGGTCGGTTGGCTGGCTGCTAGCTGACTGGCTGACTGTTTCCTCTCCGTGGAAGTCCCGCACAGTTCGCCTTGGCCGCCACGGCGCCACTTCGCCCTCCGTTGCTCCGAAGCCATAGCAGTTTTGTTGCCGTCGCCGCCACCACCGTCGTCGTTCACTGGTTGGGTTTATTCGAATAGTTCTGTTCGACTCTGTTGCAAACTCTGTTCCAAACGGTTCGGCTGCACATTCGTTCGCTGAGCGCTCGTCTATTATATTTTCCCTCTGTCTCACTTCGTGGCCACTACTGCTGTCAGTCGATCAGTCAATTAGGCAGTCAGTCAGTCAGTCACTCACTCCGGACAGACGGACCATCTGCAACGAACAGCAGCGCAGTAACTTTGACATCGAAGGCCACGGCGTCGAGCGCTTTACAGAAGTGCTGCAACGTCCGTTCTGCAACATTGTGAATCAATCCTTCCGGACACCTGTTTCATTGAGTTTGTCTTCCGACGGTGCAAGTTCGATCGGCTGCAAGTTTTGGTGCAAAACGCTTCTCGAGAGCTGGCGAACTGACGGAACGAGCCGTAGAGCATAACAAACAAGGATAACAAGTGACTTTGAGGATTTTTGGCTTGCGAGGCTATCGCAGCGCGGACATTTTTGCAACGATTCGAGAGTCGGTTCCTCCTGCGACTTTCTCCCGAGGGCCGATCGCCGGAAATTCCTCCGAAATCGTCTTCCTGTGTCGGTTGACGTCGCGGGCGCATCAAAGCTTTGCGGAAGTCTACCCTAGAACTACTGCGAGTCCATCGAGCGAGTACTTCCTACAGGCCCGCATCGGTTTCCAGTGAGACGGCTCTATTAGAAGCAAACATCGAATCATCGACTACACCCAGGACTACGTCGTGTTGGTCTCAGCTAGAGTCATGCCCAAGTTCTGCGGGATTTTCACCCCAGCATCCCAACAGCTCATCAATGGATTTCAAGGAGACACCTGAGTGTGGTGCAATGACTGCTATCGTGGCGGAAAAACTCAAAATCCCACAGCAAAGCGAAATGCGCGTCGAAGCCGAAGACTGGCCCGAGCCGAAACCCCCTGCGGTCTCCGCAACAACCATCGGTGAGTAGTTTACGTTCTGATTCTAGCCGATCCAGGGGTTTATTCATGTTCGGCGGAGATTTGCGAACCTTACGGTGAGCGCCAGCGTCGGGCATCTTTCCGGCTTCCGGGAAGCGGAGCTCTGGCTGCCCGAGGCGGTCGCTCTTCCCGCTTGGTGACGGTGGAAAAACGCGGGGCTTACTTATTGGGAAAACATAAAAGATCGTCTGGGTCTCGGTCGCATGACGCGGACTCTGGCATGCAGGTGTGCGCGAGTGAGAACGTTACGTGGGGGTTCGCGGAACGGCGAGGAAAACGCTGGGAACCCTAAAGGTCGCCCGTCGCTTCGTCACACAGCTGTTCTGCTTGGCTGTCGCAATGACGTCCTTCGCTCCAGTGACGTAGACGGCTTTCCCGATGGGGCTCTTCTAGCTCCGATATCCTGTTCAATAGAGTTCGAACGCTCGCCCACCCGCGAAGTTTCTCGAGGGAATCGTCTGCGGGGGATGCATGCGTGTGCTCGAGAAGTTTCGACTGATTGAGAGACTTCTAGAAAGCGCATTTCCGAATTCCATATGGTAGTCAGTATTCCGCTGGTCTTTGCGGCCGCGCTCTTTTGTGCGTGCCCGCGATGACGTCGTAGAGCTCGCTGCTCCCGCACGGCGGCCCACGCAATCTTTTCAAGCTCCGAGCTCGTTGCTCTCACAGTCTCCAATCCGACCCGGTGTACCTCGGGAAGAAGACGAGGAGCTCATTCTTCCGGAGACAACATCGAGAGCGAGAGAGTTTTCATCGTCAGTGAGAACGAATAATTCGAATCGGCGTCGTACAAATACAGGACAACGGGTTCCTCGGCGAGACTTTTGCTTCTGGGCGACGATGACCGCGACGACGGGACGCGTTGCGCAACGTTGTGTCGCGTCGACGTTCAGCTGTCTTCCCGTCACCGTCGTTCTCCTCACTCTCTCTCTCTCGTTTTTGCTCGCTGGAAGCTTCCGTTCCGCGTAATCGACCTACGTCTCTTCGAAGCGACTTCTTACAGCTGAGTGAGACAAGACTCGCTTCCTCCTCATATTTGCTCGGAGCCCTATTCGGTTCCACGCTCGGTTCGGTGCCAGCTCATCCGCTGGCTTGTGTCGTGCTCAGTTGTTTCCTTGACGGCTCCGCGCTCGTTTTCAGCCGTTTCAAGGCGAAACGCTCGCTGCGAGCTCGACGGATGTCACCGATAAGTCGATGAATATCGGAGCGCGGAGCGAGAATCTCCGTGTACCCAGAGAGCGCTGGGCATCCTTGAATCCGATTACACATGACATGCCAACCACAACTAAATAAGACGAGCAGCGGATGACCAAGCACATGTCGAGCGTGATTCCTGCTCGAGACGACCTGGACACCTCCGACATACCCTTCCGAATGAGTGGGGACACGCCGAGTCTTGAGAGGAGACTTGGCCTCTTTACCGAGGAGCGACAGCGGAATCTGCTCGCGACAGAATTCGCGTCAGAAATCCTTGCCGTCCCGGTCGCCAGCACGGCAATAGCATTCCGTCTGCGAAGCACATATAGTAGAAATAGGAACACAACAAGTACAACAGGGCCCGTCGGGGCAACCGAGACCCGTTGACCCAATTCGGCTCTATTCGACTGACGCTCGCTGGCAAGCGTTACGCGAACTGATCATCTTATGAAGTTGCCGCAGCTCCGTTTTTTTCTAAAAAGTTTCTCTTCTTGCGTGAACGTGGTCGAGCATTTGTCGGCTCAACCGGGATAGCCCTTCCTCTTGTCCCAAGCTCTGCCGGATTATCCCTATTTTGTACGGAGCAGCTCGCGGCAATCGGCAGCGGACTCCTTGGGAAATCACACGAATCTTCGGGTAGACTCGGAACTCGGAGAGGGGCGGGAAGAGGACTTAGCGGGAGTACGATATTTTCTGGGAGGGTTGCGGAATTCTCCCTGAACATCGATGAAATTCGTCACATTTCCGATCGGTTATTCTGCCGGGGAGCTCTGCGGGATCGACTCTCGCCGAAAAGTCACCAACAGATGAATATACCCCAAGGAAAGCTTGTGATAGGTACGTCGACCGGGCGCTTGTGCCGTCAATGATATCGCCGGAAAACCCCGCGACTCCTTAGCAATGCCAAGACTCACGTCCATCGCGGGACGCACTGTGGTGACGGCGAGCCGAGCGCACAAATTTTCAGTGAAATCTTCACATGAGTAGGCTCGAACTTGCCTCATCATTATCCGTCGGAAACGAACCGTGTAGAAGTTTTTCGAAGGCTTTCATTTATCCCGCAAATAGTTTCGCTGAGGTCTAACCGTAATATCAAATGAGTTTCCCAATAAGCTATTACGGAGAAGCTTATTTGTGCGGCGCGCGTCGTAATGTTTCCCCCCCCCCTTCCCCTACAGCTCAGCCTTGCTAGTCATGGTCTCGACGGAGGGCCGCACTGTTTCTCAAGTCGGTGCTTTGCTGTCAATTCGCAACTGTTGCCGCTTCGCCGGCGTCTCTGTTCCCCACCGCAATCATATCTCAGAATAATCATCGGGAGGCTATGTCCACGATTCTCTACTGGCGTATTGAGACGCTGATTGACTCTGATGTCATCGCAATCGCCGGAGACATTTAAGTTGGGCACGAGTGCAACGGCACAAGAGAGAATGCCGCAAATATTTGTCAGGTGATTGACTTTGATATTATCATTATCATCATCGTTGTCCTCATCGCTGTAAACATCATGTTATCTTTTTAACAGTGCAAGCGAATCGTTCAATAGCTGATCTTACAGCTCGACTCTCTCAAGAGCACACTCAACGGAGCGGGCGAACGTCGGAGGAGCATATGCTCGGTCGGGAGCGGTCGTTGGAGCAGCGACGATCGAGTGTCGAGTCGGAGCAACCGGCTGACGTGGAAATGAAATTTTACTCTAGGACAGAAGCTCCGCTCTACGAGTTCTCCGACCACAGATTTTCGCCCGCGATGATTTTCGTCGGAGAGCAGTATCGTCGTTGCTTTGGATTTTGATGATTGTCTCGATGATGATGGTGAAGGGTCGCTTGAACGCGCGCCTCAGTTGAGCAAGCACTCGAAAGCTGTGCTCGTTCGCTCGGTCGGTCTGTCGCGCGCGCGATCGCTCGCTTACCTTCGCACTAGTAAATATTGCTAAACGACCTAGAGGAGGACCACTAGTCGATGGATGGACGGACCACCACCGCAACGTCGACGACGGCGGCACAGCGGTGACGGTGGCGGCAGGAGTCGCATTGTCAATGTGTTCTCTTCCGTGTTTCTAAATCTGTCGTCGTGTTCCGATCGACGGCTGTGAAGTACAGGCTGACAGAGCTATCGAGCGGGCGATACTGAGGATCGACCTCGACAGAGCTCCGAGGATTTCCGGGATTTCCGCCTCGGTCTGACGCAGCTCCATTGAGTTCGATTCACGAACATTCGAGCTGGCTCCGCCGGGCGAGAAGGCTCGGGAACAAAGCGCTGCCTTTGAAGACTCTGCTCGGTTGGAATTTCTTCCTCCTCCCGCAGTAATGGTAATGCTAGTATTGGCAGCGGTGATAGTAAGTCGACGTCGACTTCATAGTAGAAACCGCAGCAGTCGCATTAGCACGAGCAGCACCTCAGTTGTCAGATGTCCTTGGCTCCCCGGTCCCTTTCCACGGCCGACCTCCATCATTGGTCCGTTCGTGTGTCTATCGGTCCGTCTGCTGGTTGCTGCTCGTAGGGCTGTGCATATCTATCTGTCTGAGCGAGCGACCGACCGGAGATGTACAGACGAAGATGTCTATGGGAGACGCTCGAGGCCTGATCCGCCGAGGCTTCTCCACAGAGAATGAGGGAGCAAATAAAATGACTGAATCGAAAAGCAGTCCGCAGTCAAGTAAGTTCCTTCCGCTTGTTCGCATACCGCCCTCACCGGCAGGGCCATCCTTTTTGAAAGCTCTCACTGAGCCTATTAACGATGTTAGACCGAGATGTGCTGGTCAGATCTCGGTAGTGGGCGAATTAGGAACTCTTGGCAGCGTTTGTCTAAACCGTCGCACGCGAGTCCAGGAAGCCGTCCTTCGCTATTGGTCTTCGCCGCGCACCTATTTGGCTCCTCTTCGGCTGGCCGTAAGCAGTCGACAGAATAACATCTGGTGCAGTGCTGCACCGAAAGGCTTGATGTTTCCTGTCAAGTTGACATTGCTCCCCTGTCCCGATCCAGTGACCACAAGCTTCTATCTGCCGGCACTTTTGCTGTCAGCTCCGAAATAGCCTGGATTCGGAAACGAAGTCACTTCCGGATGCTTACGTTCCTTCGGAGTTCGGCTATCTTTATTCTCTCGGATCTGTCTCTCTTCCGCCATGACGCGCTCCCCCCTCGTCCACTCGGAACCTCGGCGAGGGATTGTCGGAATTCGGATCGTGGAAAACTCCGAATTTTCCCGGAGGTTATTTTTTCCCGATGTCATATTCCAGGGAGCGTGGGGAGTATCCATTGCGTACGCGTCTCCGACGCGACGCCCGCCCCCTTCCGCTTGAGTGTTCCAGCCTCAGTGAGAGTGAGACTGTCTGGCGCCACGCAAATTGGCTGCGGGTCCGCGCATAATCTGGTGTCACCCATGGGCCCTGCAGGAATGCACGCAGAAAATGTCTTCGATGATCAAACGTTCCGCCCTCGATACGGCGTGTGGGGCTCGTCCCGAGGGAGCGAATGTTTCAACAAACAACACCTTGAATTCAAACTAAAGGTCGAGCAGGGGGAACGGGGAGTGGCGGAGGCGCTCTCAATGACATTTTTCGAAGTCATCCTCAAAAGCTGAGAACGCTCATGAATAAGCAGATTCAGGGACACTCTTAACGACGACGGGAAGAAAAGGCTCGCTCTGGTCGTGGTCACCAGATATCATCAGGAGCAAGATGAAGAAGACGACGATCCAAACCTCTCTCTCTCGCTTTTTACTTCGCAACGGCGGCGGCCACGTTCACGGCAATGATGACACTAACAACGGCTGTAGTAAAAAAAAACTCCAGTCGGGAGATACGCGGCCGCAGAAACAGCAGCATCCTGAACAGACGAACGGCTTCATTGTCTCGTCTTTTGACTGTTCCATCGAATAACATCTTCTTTTTTTCATTCTCCCGCCGTTCTTCGTGTCAAGGACAAAACGGCTCCAGCAATAGTAAACGGAGCGCGATCATCCTTCCGAGTGAGCGACGACGCCGACGTCGCCGCCGTGAAGTGCCAATCAGAATTCGGCGGTGATTTCATAGTTTTCATCAATCACCACCATTATTGTCGCATCTGCGACGGCCGGCGCCGCAAGCTCAATTCGACGACGGACGAGCGCTTGTCAGTCAGGATCTGCGAGCCTCCCCCTCCGTTCCCCCTCGGATCGGTCGCAATCCTATTGAGGAGTCGCAATCCGATATCTAATTGTGCAAGGTCCGTCGTCGCTTCACCTTGAACCCTAGACCTGGAAAACTGTCTTGCCTAGCCTTGTGAGCGCTCGAAGATGACCCAGTTTCTCCCTCCCCCTCTTTCGAGGAAGAGTGCTCTCTCGCGCCCCTCCGATGTTCTCTCTGTCTCCCTACCAGACTTGAGCTTGAGCTCTATTTATCAAGGTCGAGAGACATCACGCCAGACTCTTCTGATTTCGAATGTTTCGTAGCTGCTTCCAGCCTGCGCAGACTGGACAAGCTTGCGTACAAACTCTGCAGTCCGAGCTGTAATCCGTCTCCCAGACTGAAGCCAGCATGCACAGCAACGAGCGGACGTTCGAGGTCCGGGAACTGATATCCCCAGACCCCCGAGTTTCGCGAGCTCGCTGGAATAATATCTGCAAAGTAGTCAGCGGGTCGGGATTTGCTGGGGATGAGTGAGAGGATCGTCGGCTACAATGTGTTGTGGCTTTGAGTGTTCGATCCCTTTTGTTGTCAAAGTCAACTCCGGCACATTTGATGCGCCGAGCATATTGACTCGAATTGGGACTTTCGATAATTGACTCGATTACGTGAAGGTACAATCTTAACATTCCCGAGCCTTTACGTCGCTCGTTGAAAAGTCGCCATTTTCGTCCAGCGGTTCACGCGCCGCCGAGCTTCGCAGCTTCTCTGACGGCTCCGGCAGGAATCGGGCCTTCCAGCCGATTACGAACCCGTCGGTTCCGGTTGTTACGCACAGATGTCGAGAAGCGTCATCGGCTCCTTAGCCACATGCCGATCCCGATGAGCTCTACACCAAATCCTCTCTGTGCCAACAAAGTTCCACCCGGGATTAGAGGGCCGGTCCCGGCGAGCAGTCCTGCTCTTGTTTCATCTGCAAACATCCTTTTGAGGCATCTCGTGATTTCGATTCCCGGCCCGAATCTGCTCTATTGTGGGACGTTCCAACGCATCGGTTGTGAAGAATTCGTCGATTTTTTGTCCCAACGCGAAAGGCGCCCAAAATCTCTCGTTAGTTCTCGTGCCGTTCCAACGAATTTTATCGGCCCGTCAGCGTCTTTCCGAAAGACTCGCTTCCGGAATCTCCTTCTACCATGCAAAACAATTTCACAGAAAGTCAGATCGGCGGCTCCGATAATTCGCTTTTTGTATGTGGTCGCTGCTCGAAGTCATTTAAAATCTGAAGGATTCCGATGGGCATCACAGCCAGTGACACACAATTTATCGAAACTCCCGCGAGTGTGCGGGTTGAAACTCGCCGGATCGCCCGCACTCGTCCTTGGAGCGCGATCTTGATCTCGCGATCACACGGCAGATAGGCACTTCTAAGGTCCTTGCTTGTCGAATGCTCTTATCCGATGCCCCGAGACCACAGACGACTCTGAGGAATCGAAACACGCGACGGATCAATCATGGAATAACAATTAGGATACTCTTGACCCACATTTGAACTCCGAGGCGGAATCCGGAGGGTCCTCGTCTTGTAAAGTAGAGGAGCTCGCGGGGCGACCGTCGCCACCGGAAAACTAGGGAGACCTAGTTAGCCTTTTCCGAGAAGGAAGGTAATCGCTGTTCTCATGCGACCGACGACTTCGGCGGAAGCGGGGGCCTCTTACCGGGAAGGCCGCCGGAGGAATCATTCGGGAGAAAAATTATCGAGAAGACCGTGTGGAGACCGTATGAGGAAGAGGAGGTTTGCGAGAATCCTTGCGACTTTGATCGATCCGGCCCGTGTTGGGTTCGCGAGAGCGTGTGTGTGTGTTTGTATGTGTAAGGTTCGCTCCCTCTCCATTTCATGGAACACACGCTCGACGAGGGAGGGTAATCCTTGGTGAGCGGCCGACCTAAGTCAGACCTAAGTTCACTTCCAATGGTTCCTGACTGACTGAGTGAGAGTGAATGAGTGAGTGATTGAAGGTCCGTCTCCCCTCCCCTCTTCGTTGAGACTGGACTCGATGATCGGAATTGGGATCTATCACGTATCTCGGTGTAATCTAATCGTCGAAGACAATAGTTTTGCATTTCACTTCGAAAAGACTTCTATGCGACAGTGCCGGCACGATTCACCGCGCGAGGAAGGCCACTTCTTGTGCCGCGGCGTTCCTCCTTGAAGTCCATGAAGTCGCAAAGTCGCAGCTTTCGGGGGTGGGTTGTGTTTTGGTCGTGGTGACGTTGAAACTTAGCGAGATTCTCCTGCGGTCAGAAACTAGGTCAATGACAGGAGAGGGTAAACCTTAGAGAGGGGGCTGCTTGCAACGCGGCGTAGGGCATCTAGAAAAAAAAGGAGAGGGTTCTCCTGGCTACACACGGTTCCACTCGGAGCCCCCTTGCAAGCGCGCATTCGAGGTTGTTGTTTATGATTATTTACCCCATGCGAGTCCGAGCACACGCAAGTTCCCACCCTCCCCCTCCACACGATAACCCGTCGGGTTTCTCTTGAGTGCCAGAAGTCTACAATCGATATGATACAGTGATTCTTGAAAGTCCGTCCGACTTCGCCCCTGACCGCGGCTCGCGACGGTCGGTCCCCTGTTTTCGTCCCAACAACGGCGGTCCTCCCTCAGATCTCCGGAGATTCGAAGATTGTACACAGATGGAACATTCGTATTCCCGTGATCCGTCAAACTGCGCCGGAGAAATTCAAATCAGCCCTGGCCAGCCCCTCCGCCGCAGCGCCAGTCATCGAAAGACCTTGCTCTGTCAGCCATGACCCTGAAGGACTTCCCGTAACCATCGGCGAATGGCCGCCGATGCCGCTACCACCAGCATCACCACAACTACTGCCGACACGAACATCATTATCGACCACTTCGATGGAACTTTTTTCAACACCTCAGCCTTTCCAACTGATTCGCAAGGGAACATGCTCGGGAGCCTTCAGACAGACAGACTGACCGACTGACAGAACCAGCGACGGACGGGCAGGCAGGCCGGCCTCTGAGCGGAGATTATTATCTGAGGGTATCTGTGGTGAATTATATCTGGGATAATCATCTATCGGATCTTTCTTCCGCTCTTCTTAGGAGAGCCGTAGGAATCGAGAGAGTCCGTGTGCCAGAGAGCGCAGGTTTTTCTGAATTCGAATAATGATTAATAATCGCTCGTATCTTGTTCTGCGAGAAGTCCCAGCGGAGCGAAATCAGAATGATAATCCTAGTCTCTGATCACTCTGGAATGTGAATATTTTTCGATGGGGACGAATTCACTATCAAATGTTTTTATCGATTTTAAGTTCTCGCGACAAGCGATCGGCCCGTTTCCCGAGCTCTGTTGCAACTCCCCCGGACGGTCGCCGAAGCCGTGGAAGTTTTTCGGTCTACAAAAACAGAACGTCGAAGGAGTACTCGGAAAAGTGGCGATGTGCCGCCGGAGAATCAGTATCGATCGATTAGTTCTTCTGACGTGCTGGATCTTCGCGCAGCGGCGTTCCTCCGCGCACGGGGCGGGCGGGCGTACAGACGGATGAATGGATAGCCGCTTGCTCGGACAAACGCTCCGACAGCAACCGGACAAGCGAACCAGCCGCGGCAGGGCGGCGCGCGAGGCAACTTGGTTGTGATCCAATGCGTTTGTGGGTCACCCGAGCGACGGTTCGTGAAGTAGGTCAGACGACGGGCGAAGAGCGCCGGGCAGTAGCGCCGAGCGTCTCCGAGACTTCTCCGTTTCTTCTGGAGCTTTCCGTTAGACAACATTCGTTGAGCGATCCTTCATGTTCGGGCGCGGAAGCGAGAAAAAAAAACAGCATATGTATATGAAGACGACATTATTCCAGCCAAAGCGATCGGCGGAGCAGACGCGGAATGATGGGCGGGGTGGAGGAGGGGGCAGGGGCAATCCGAGAGTCCGGGAACGCTCGCTCCTTCGCTCTCAAAATTTCCGCAGCCCGTTTATTCGTATTGACTGTCGAAGTGTGATAATATAATAATTATGAAGTACAATCGCGAGACTCCACTCTGGTGTGAAAGCTCGGACTAACGTGCGCTCTTTCTTTTCAGGTGAGTTACAATTTGGCCTAGATTTTTCCCGAAGACGTCTTGCGTAAGACCGGAACCACGTAGTGATAGACAACAGGTATGGCGACTAGCAGCTTCCGAACGACTTTCGGTTTTCGTAATCGGTGGAAACGATTGAAGGAATTCTTCCGATGTGAACGGCGCTTCTCGTCCGATGGACTTGTGGTCTTCTGTATCGAGTGATTTCCGGTGAAGAATCAGGAGTAAGCTCCAGAACCCTCGCGGGAGGCTCGTCCATACGGGCTCATACGACGCTCGGTGTTGGCTCTCGTCTTTTGGACCCAATGAATTGCAGACGCCGGCATCAAAGGAAAGCGAGTGAGGAATAGAAGATGAACAAACGATCGGTTCCGTTACCTCGTCGATGGCGGCGGCAACGACGTTTTGGGGGATATCAAGCCAGTCAGCTGGGCCGTCTGTCTGCCTGCCCGCCTGTCGATGTAGAAGGTAAACGAGCAAGGCAACGAGCGAAGAATACAGCGGGGGGCTTACGCAATCCCATCCGTCCATCGGCCAGTCGGTCAGTCAGTCACTCTGTCCGTCCGTCAGTCAGTCTGGTTTGGTCGGTTGGTCAAGAAGCGGCGACGCGAGTCCCGTCGATTCCCCGGTTGTGTATCCGTCTATCTGTCCGTTTGTCTGTGAGAGAAAAATGTGCCACTAGAGTCGGAGCCAACCACGATAACACTTCAGCGGAGCGTTGCGCTGCTTTCAGAAGGCATTTTGTTGTCGCGGTTTTTTGTTGATGGCTTCCGAAGGCGTGGGGCAGTGCAAAAATCGGAAGCGAAACGTATCATGGCATCTCCATTCGGAAAGTTAGCGGATACGAATGAAAGCGGAGTTTGACGAATATGTGGGATTGGAGCTATCTCCGGGCAGAGGAACAACTTTCCCTTCGAACGATAGCTTGGATTTTTAGGTAATCGCGACTTTGTTGATCCCATGGCGTAATGTTTGCCTCGCTGGGGTTCTGAACAGAAGGTCGAATCGGGTGACATTCTTGACCTCCAGAAACTATTGACCGAAGGCGGCAGATTGACGTCTCGTGGTCATCAGATGAGCCCGGCGTCATAGGCTAAGGATTAGAGAGCAATGTCAAGGGATTATTCGCGAATTTCCAATCTACTCTTGAAAGCGAACAGTTGATGAGGCCCGCCATTTTTATTCGGTCGACTGCTAAGCTCGACAAGGTGGTTGATGTCGACCGAAATGCCGAAGCGCACATCGGTAACTTTCCTTTGAGAATCATCTCTTCCCATTATCAGCTCTGATATTGTTAATGTACTCCGTGTTGAGCTCATCGCACCTCGTGAGGACGGGCAACAAAGTGCGCGCGAGTTTCGCGAGTCGGACATATTGGAAGTTGACTCTGTGGATGACACTGAGCCTCACAAACAGCTTTCAGAGCTCGCCGGCGAGCTGGCCGAACGACCCACCGACGAACCCACCAACATGCTTCCGATGAGTTCGATTCGCTCATATGTGTGCGCTCAGAATGCAAAGGTGCGCCCGGCCAACGAGAGTGCACCAAAGTCAGCTCACTCAACGCTGCCCTTGCAGCTCGCCTAGCCGACATTGACAGCGAGCAGGAACTGTCAACGAGGAGGCGTCATGAAACGACAGCAAGTAGATCTTCGAGACCTGTAGACGGCTCGGCACCGCGCTGCAACTTATGACTCCTGTCATAAGCGAGAATCCAGGACAGTCAGGTGGGGGAGGGGGGATATCGGGGTTAAAAGTGCGACGTAGAACAAACCAATATTCCACGGTGAGATTAAACCGCGTGTCGCTCGATAATTTTTCATGGGAAACTTGATTGCCAATAAATCAATCGACTGTCGGTGAGCTGCCGATCGGCCCGCCCGCCTGCCGGTCGGACGCTTTCTAACTGACTGAGATTGTGTGACGGCGCTTGATCTAGTTGTCGTGGTCGCTGTTTCGCGACTTTCCGGTGTTCCGGGTGAATGGAGCAGCGGCAACTAGGATCCGAAGCTCGGTGCCGATCGCTCCAGCCGCCGACGCCGGCCGCCGCGTTCGACGATATTACAACAACTAAACTGTAAACGAACTCTTGTCGTCTGTCCGCTCGAACATAGCCGAACGTTTCGCTAGCGCAGACGTCTGTTTGAGCAAACAAAAGATTGCGGGCGGACCGACGGATAGCTCGACCGATGTCGATCCTCTGGTCGTTGGTCTGTCGCTCGCTCGCTCGGCCTGACTGTCGGTCTATCGGTCAGTAAGTAAGCAATGACAGCCACCGTTAGCCAGCCGCTCGGTCAGCCGCTCACAGAGATGGATAAGGAGTGACCTCGAGGGCCAGCAACCTCTTTACAGCCTTGGATGAAAGCAGCGCGCGCGCCTCTAGAGAAACGAAGCGACCTTGCCAATCGTTTGATGCACTCCCAGTGAACTCAAGAGTTCATGGAAACCGTGGTCACGCATTGTAGCTCGCCGCAGCGTCATCTGTTCCGACTTCCAAGCAACAAACGGAAGGTGAAATGGGCAGAGGGAATCGAGAGCAGGGTCGTTCGAAAATTCTGCCGGGACCGAATTCGGGGGCGTGCGGTCGCGTGTACGCTGGTAAGCAACTTACGCCAAGTTGTGGGCGCGAACTTTCAAGACGGAGTCGTGTCGAGGTGGAGAACACGAGTCGTAGGAGTAGCGGTTGACGGCGGCGATGTTAGAACGGTGTTGAGAGCTTAATGGTGCTAACCTCATGCGTGATGTCAACGTGGATTCGGTGCGGACTTTACCCGCTGTGATTGCGCGAGAAAGCGAACGAATCGAGGAGCTAGGAATGTTCTTTGGATGTCGACCGGCGCAGCACGAACTCGCCATTATGACGTGTTTTCATCAGGCTGAAAGGACCGGTCACCTCTCGCTGCTCGTTCGGCGAGACTTATTCCGCAGTCCGTGCAAAGTGAACTTTGAAAATTCTCCGGTTGCGCAAAACAGCTCGCTCGCTGGAACGAGCGTTGTTATGAGAGAGACCAATCATACACTTGACCGAGAATCGTCGTCGCCTTCACGTGTCGTTTCACGTTGGCCTTCTCACGTTTCCACTCAAATGTCGAGGGGTGGCTGGCCATGGACCTCTCGACCGGGAGTGGACTCGGCATGGGGCTTGACCACACGTTGCGGATATTCTACATCTTCTCAATCTCGGAACTCAGAGCTCACTCGGATCTTCGGAAAAAACGGCATCAACACCGTCGTTTCCTGAGTGAGAATCCGCCGAACGACCCCGGACATGCGCACGCTGCGAATCGCGAGCCGATCGAAAGGAAGAAAAAGACGGAGGGCGTGTTCGTGTGGCAACACCTGAAAAAGTTTACGGTTTCGAGGGTGGCCAGTGACCTCCGAGCGGCGAGGGCAACTTTCTGGTCGGCGACTTCCTGTATCACCCCGATGAGCTCCGACAGATCGTGCAGAGCGCAGATGGTCGGCTGCTTGGTGGAAGCGGTAGGCGGCAGGGTCCGCATTGCACCTGCTCTACGGTGCCGGATTTTCATTATGGACAGCCACCCCGCCCCCTCCCTCCAAGCATCTGCCCCCTCCCTCCAGGATTTGCCCCCTCCCCCACCTCGGCTAGACACACGGCGGCAAGACAGCTGCAAGGAAAAATAAACAAACGAAGTGACTCTTGGCCAAGAATAGGGGAGAGGGACGAATGTCACACTGCTTGCATTCGAAGACACGGGGATGGCGTGACGCAGTCTGAGCAGGGCTTGCAAAATATTTCGGCGTCACGGAGTGCCGGGTCGCTCGGCGGGTTGGTCGGCGGACTGACTGGTCGACAATCGTGGATAATATTCAAACGACCCATATCGACGAGAGATCTCTCTCGCCCACTCACTCGCTCGCATTATTCATGGTACGTTCATGACATCCAGTTGACTGTCTTCGGGTGCGTGGCAGCCGAGGTTCGTCTCTGCTCGGGCGATTCCGCCAGACAAGCCGCCGAGTCGTACTGGCATCGCGCGACGCCAAGAGCTCACACGTCGTACGCGGGGACCCTTGCGACGTCGATCATTCTGCGACGTGCGGTGCGTACCTCGCGCAGCTCGAATCTCCCGTGCTTTCGGTGGCGCTGGCTGCAACCTTGCCCTTGCGAAGCTCTACTTGCGTCACGATTATCTAGTGATGCTCCGCACTGACCCACTTTCTGACCCGGTTTAGTGGCGTTAGTTGGTCGCCGTTCTGCACGGCTCTCACTCGTTCGCTGGCTGGCTCGCCCGCCCGCCCGCTTTTCCAGACGGGCGAAACACACAATGAGCCGAGTTGGTTCTGTCTGTTCGGCAGACTAATTCGCCGGACGACAACTTCGCCGCCCTTCATCGATGTAAACAAGCGTACAGAGAGCGTTCTCTCCTACAGTCTCAATAATAACAACAACAACATCAGGCGTCGTCGCGCGAGCACAGTGACGCATCAATCGTCAAAGCAGCAATAACAACGGAAATATTCGGAGGACCTCTATCGTGGAACGAGAGCCCTCGCTATCGCGGTTTCTTCTCGGGGAAGAGCGGGAAGCGCAGTCGATGATTTGTAGGCATTGTTCAAGTGCGCCATAACGACCTGGCCTTGCAAGGGAAAAAACACAGAGATCCAGATTCTCCTTATTGGAGCAGCCAATGGACTTGTTGAATGTCGTCCAGATGGCGTGCATCCACCGCATGCGAGGAAGGCACGCTATCCCATCGGATGCTCATTTCGACGAGCTTTTTCTGGAGCAGAGTCAACAGGAGCGCTCTAACAGATTCCTGTGACCGATGACGCCTGTGGAGTCGGCTCGAGCTGGGAGCCGAAGTTAGGAGTGACGACACTTCGGGCTCCAGGGCGAGATGATCTGCATTCATATTGCGGGTCAACAGCGATAGTTGGGAACCGCGGCGGTCGGGAAGCCAAGCTGAGAAGCCGGAGCGGCGGCCACGGCAATGACGGGGAAAAGCTATTTCTGTACTGGTGAAGAGTAAAGAAAGCAGCCGCAGCAGGGCACAAAGGGCACGAGGGAGTCCGGGAACCACGAACGTCCATATATAGCCCAACAGAGCTCCATGAACTCCAACAGCAACAACGACAACAATTTGCTCTGTTGGGATAATGTTGCTTAAGGTTATAAACGAATTCATTGGCTGTCGGGCTGTTTTTCCTGTCCATCGTATGTCGTAATGGCAACGGCGTAATCCGTCTCTGCGTACTGGGGTGAGACTTGCCCCTCGCACCCTCCGGGGGTGCGGTGCGTGTTGTTGACCCGCCTATTCGGCGGGAGTGGTTTCCGGAGGGCCATCTCGCGACCCGCCGCCATCCTCGAATCGGAAGCAATCACACCGACCGTGATATTCTTCATCGAGGCGGGAATAGTTGATCATTCCGGAATTTCTGCGCCACATTCCGCTCTTAGAATACAACAATGGCAATCGGTCTCGGGGATACGTCTGCTCGTTTGCGGCGAAAAACCGCAAATACGAGAAATGAGTCATCCTGGTATGCAGTTGAATCGGTGAGTGAAGACCGACTGCGCGGATGACTAACCGACGACGACGACTCGACGGCTGACGGAGATGTGCGTAGAGAGCCGAAATGAAGTTTATATGATGCGAGAGCAATAATAGCACGTCACTGGGCTTTTCCGTCGGGAAGAGCGGCACGCAGCAGTATCGCTGACTCATCACGGTACTCGTACCCTGTTCTGTCAGAATCGACAGAACGGTACGAGATTGAATGGCACGCAGCTCAACGGGATGCCGGAAGCTAAAACACGTAGAGAAGAAGAGGGAGCGCTGCAAGAGAGCATCAATCGAGCTAGCGGTTGGTGAGTGCTCGCGTGAGCGAGCGATCTTACTGAATGTTTTGCTGTAACGCGGAAGCGTCGCTTTCCGTCTTAATGTCAACCAGATGATTGCGTTTCTTTATCGGCCATCGGCTTCGAGCAAGCGAGCCCGCGCGGGTATGCTTGGGGCTTCCAGAGGTCAACGCTCGTTTGGCTAGACGTGCTCAGGGGCATTGGCTCCTTCTTCCTAAACAGCGGAATAGCGACGCAGCTTGCCGACGTACCCGCTGCCTACCCTCACCCGTTCGGCTTTGCACGCAGGCGGGAATACGTACCAGCTACCGATACACCAGAGCCGTGCGCGGCCGTCTCGCCTCCGCGGTCGTTGTTTTCGTCGCGACGGTTCCTGAATTCCTCTTAGAAAAAGGAGCAAAACAATAACAAGGGCGCCGGAATATCCAGCCGTGATTCCCCGCGTGAGAGCAGCAGCGGAACATGAGCGACGGACAAACATCCCGAACACGAAAAGGGGTCTGAGCGACGCGGCGTCGAGGATAATCGACGTGCGTCGACTGGAGCAGCTCCAGTCACATCGGCATTGCGGGAACAACAAGGCGGCCGCCGAGCGACGCCGCGCAGCCGCGGAGAAGAAACCGTTCTTCTGGCTTGACTGAGCGCTAATGAGGTTAACAAGGGCGGCTCACAGCTTGGGTGGGGTCGGAAACTTCCGTTCTTGAATGTGGAATCGGGCTCGTTCCTCGGGTGTTTGCGTCGGATTTGCGCAACAAACGTTCGATTTTGAAGATGAACAATTTTGCGCCTGCGTCCAGGCGGTGTCGGAGCAGAATTCATCCGAGTGGATCGTGTGCGTGCGACGGACTCTGCTTCCTCGAAGAGCGTATCTATGTACCATTGGTTCTGTACGGTTAATTTGTCGGAATAGATAAATGCGGCTTTGCCATAGGGGCCGGCAGTTACAATCGTAGCGCTGTAGTCGGTCGTTGAAAGCAGTCATCGACCTCGGAAGTCATTTCGTGACCGGCATCCGTCGAAACTTTGACGGCCGACCGCTCTGAGGTTCTGCCCGGAAATTTTTTTACTGCGGAAAGCTCAAGCGCGACGTGAGAATGCCCCACGTTCAAGCACTTCATTACTCCCCGGGCTTTCAGAGCTACTTCAACCATGCAGCTCATTCATGTAATTAAAAAGACGCGCCCGTCTTTTCAAAAGAATAAAAATGCCCCAGAGTGCTCGGAGTTCCGATGCTGGGCAATCGCTTCCGATATGTTCTAATTTTCAGTTTTAGGTGGTCAGAATCTCTCGCCTGAGTACTCCGATATCGCCATAAGTGAAGAGCCCGCTCCTCTAATCCGTGTGCGACTCTAGTCGCGATATGTATGGCTTCTGAGGCTCTGCGAAGAGGTAGCTTAGAGAAGGCGCAGAATCCATTTCGTTCGAATCACTCCGCGTCTCTCGTGCCGGCGACGATCGTTGACAAGCTCCGAAATTCGAGTACACGGTGGACTTCTCCCTTATCAGTGTAGGAGTCGAGCGAATAGAGGAGTTCAATCCGTCAATCGACTCTCGTGTACGCTGCTCACAGATCGATAGGGCTCTGTAGAGATCAGCAGTTTTTCTTCCTAGATCGTGAACATAACTATTGAAGAGAATCCCGCAATCTCGACTCGGTCCTGCATGGTCGGATTAGATAGGGGTCGATCATAGAGAAACTGAGCTCTCTGGCGTTCTGTACAAGCTAATCAGTCGCATGATTAGGCTCGAACTGACTGAGTACATATATCGGCGGCGAGTTTTGTCGCTTAATATGGAAATTCGCTCGCTTCCCCGGACTCGAGCGGCCTTGACGCGGCGACCTTCGGAACTTACACGTGAGACATGCAAGCTGCACAATCGCCATGGCTCAATTACTAGAATGAGCGGAATGGATGTCTTTGCCGGCAGGCAGTTGATCCGACACGGAAGCGAAGCATGTGAGATCTCAGAGGATCGAGCGGATCGGATACATGATTCTACGGCTCGCTCATATTCACCCCGTCGTGATCCTATTCCTCGCGGAGAGTAGAGGCCGAGCAATCAGTCGTTTGCTGGGCTCTGTTTATTCAAGTTCTTATCTCGTTCCGGACCGATATCAATGGGCAGTTGCATTGTTCCTAAGACCGACTCTGAGACTTCAAGCATCGCGAGACGCTGCTGGCGTTCCATGGCACTATGAACGCTCGCTGCCAACAATTACTGATAACGGCCACACGGATGCTATATGATGATAGCGTAAATCGAGTAGCGTTCAACGGCGATGGAGCCTGCGTACCTAACGCGAACCGGAATCGGATCCTCTGACAGTAAGGTGTCAGTTGTTCAGTCAGCGAGGAAGCTAGCTAGGCAGCCAAGCAGCCGGATTTCAAAAATCAGGAATCGGCACTGTAAAACTTGACGTCCGGCGAACGAATCCGACGCGGATGATAAGCCCCTAAAGCCCAAGGGTGCACAACGGGCAGAAGCTCTTCCCATATTATTCTTGAAGAACTTCTGTGTGGATCGCTTCCGTGGAAATACATATTCCGACCGCGGTTGTGGCTCTTTGCATGAGATCGCCTAGCTGTCGAAGCTTCTGTTTCGCCGGCGGGATTGGGAACGCTTCCGGTTAATTGAATCGAAACTTTCGAGAATTCCATCCCGTCTTCTTAAAATCCGTAACGGCGATACGCGTTAGGGAATAGATATCCCACTTTGGCTTCCAAGATTTGAAATATCGACAGACTGATATCGCGGACCGATATCTACGGGCTGACGGTGTGTGCGCCGATTTAATCGGAAACATCCTCTATGGCTTTGCTGCAATCGATGAACGAGCTGAGCTCCGCTGGAAATCCTTCTCGCGGGCTCCTCCATAGGTATTTCGAGAAGATTGGGCTCGAATATCGGTCTCGAAGGCGCGGCCAAGAGAATTAGACAGCCCAGCGAGGAGCTTATTACCGAGCTCCCTAGAAGTCGGTCGAGTCCTCAGGGCTAATTCACGTAGCGTTCTATATACGAGGAATGATCAGCCACGGAGAGAATCATAAAATTGTTGGCTTACTATACGACTCTATACAATTTCATGTGCGACAAAGGTGACCGACCGATGAATGTATGACGCGTTGTATGCCTATTCCATCCCGGCTCCAGAAGATGGGCGGCTCCAGGAGGATCCGGAAGCTGCCGATGAATGAGAGGTTTTTCATCCTTAATTGCACCCCGGCTTGAGATAATTAAAATGAGAGTGCTTCTGCTCAACTTCCATGCGAACACTTGGAAATGAGATCTTTAGAGGTCGGTCATTCGATTTCGTTGTTCAGCTGCCGGCGAAAGACCTGATCTGGTGGTCCATCGTCCGAGCAACGTGTCGAGATCTCATTCATGCACATATGTAGATGAAACATCGCTTGGCTCTGATTTCAAGCTGTGGTGAAAGCCGAAACTTCCGCTACATCGGAACATCGCATTGAAGTTACATTTCTCGTCTGTCTGAGGGAGGACTCCATTGAGGATTGATCCGTTTTTGTTCGCCGAACTTGTGCACGGACAAGCGACAGAGGTGCGTGGGAATCTCTCTGCGGCCGAGCGACTCGGTCAGATAATAATCAACGTGGGTCCGATTGCATGCTATGAGATTTATTTATGAGCTGACTGAGATCATACACCTGACAACCTGTTGAACTTCGCTTGATTCGCTCTAATTGAGAACGAGCATACATAAATTGATCCACAAGGGACCAAGATCGTAACACTTTGACGCCACGAATGTACAGAAACGATTTCCCCGATGTCGCTTCCGTGACCCACTTCTCGACTTCGTACTTCGTCATCAATGATAGAGATTCTCTCACTCAGCTGCCGTCATCGACCTCCGCGGACGGTCCGCATCTTCAGCTCATTAAGCAGCTGACCGCGACATTGGTACGCTCGTTAGAGACGCGACAATATTATTCAACGCTATCAGCCACCTGGAGAAGCCGGAATTCCGATTTTTCCTCAGGAGATCAGTGAGGTGCCTTATCGATTCCGGATTCCTGTCCGTGATGGACAGGTGGAGCGTGGGCATATCGAGGGCAACGAGGAAAATTCGTCGTCGATGGTAACTTCCCGTCGAGATCTTTCTCTTGTGGCTTTCTTTCATTCCGTGCGAATAATCCTCGAGCGGAAGGATAGTCCTCGACTATTGGCGAGGATCTATGAGGAAATACGTTTGCCAATGGTGACCTCTGGAAAGTTCTCCCGAGAGGCACGACGGGTACTTTCCAAGTTTCTTCTTCCTGAACGATATACATACATATACTCCGTGAGAATTCCGACGGGATCGTATGACGGAACGGAACAAGACGGCCCGGCGGCCGGCAGTCGTCTGCTCCGAGCGACCCTCGTTGTTGTTGAACTCCATCTCTAGTTGGCAAGCCCGACGAGGCCAGCCAGCGGCTGCCTCTGCTGCGCCGCTGCAAACTAGGACTGCCGCTGCTGCCGTCGCCGTTGTTGGTGCTCCTATGATGCAAATTGTGACGATGATGAAATATTTGCTCGCGCTCGCGAATGACGCTATACGAGTAGTGACGGCCGACGTCTCCTCGCTTCAGTTTTCCTCGAGGACGACGTCACGGAGAAATGTCGGAAATCGAACGTCATTCCCGAGACGGGTAGCCGCAAGGAAACATGGGTTTGAGCTGTTTTCGTGCAGATGATCGAAGTGGAACATTTTCTGTCCACAGTGTTTCTTTTGCTATGATGCTATTCTTCGATCGTATGATCGTTTGCTTAGAATAGCATTCCAGCGACCACCGCAGACGCGTGGCGGAGTGTCTAATTGAAATCCGAGGGCCGAAAACCTGGGGCATCAATGTGCCTTCGTAGAATCTTTCATGCAGGCGATTCTCCCGAAATCACGAGCCGTCAGGAGCAAATTCAGTCAAAGAGGGTCTGGAATGTGCATTGGATTGCTGTGTATCAAATGTTTTGTTTATGCTCGGTCTTTCCGATCTTTGGGAATTGCTATCGGTGCCACCTCCAGAACGGAACGCACCGAGTGCACTCTGCAAGACTCATATGTTTATGTGATAGTACGGCGGTACGCTGGGATTTGGATGCGCTGATCGTATACACATATCTGCGGGCAAACATTTGAATCGGTCAATTGACATGCCGGATTCGTTTGTCGGGCACGTTCCGACGACGTGAAGTTCCAAGAGGAGGAAGAGCGTTGTTGGGACTGAATCAAAACATTACTCCGGGCCAAACACACGGTATAGCTACGAAATGGATTCGCTTAAGTGCATGACACAATTTCCTCATTTGGATTGTTCCTCGCTCCAGAGAGGAAGGAAGACTTCCGCTGAAGGTGGGCACCTGCTTTTACCTCCCGGCGCGCTAGATGTCTCCCATGGCGGAACAACTTCAAATACTGTAAGGCGTCCATCCACACAGAGATTGGCGAGCGTTTTCACAGGCCCTAACAAAGGATGTTCCATTCGGAGCTGCCGCTCGCCGGATGCCCCGCGCCAAATCTCGTGAACTCGAATCTTAGTGGATTGAACTCCAGAACATTCGGTCTGGATTAGCGACATTTTATTCTGGGGACGAATTTGGAAATCTCAAGTTTTCATCGGATGAAGATCATCATCATCAGGCGGCCCATCAATGAGCGCTCCGAGAGGGCGATTAGTCACAAACAAGCATGGATTGATGCTTGTGACTCATAGATTAGATTCTTTCTCGGAGATAGAGGCCACTGTTGCCTAAGAGGCCAGAGGGTGTTGATCCAGATCGGAGAGATTTCAAACAGGGTTAGTCGAACTGGTACGCAGCTCTTCTCTCCAGAACCGACTCTGAGCCCACCCGTCAGCAAGACTCATGTCGCTGAGGTACCCGTCTCGGATTTTTGATTACGTCGGCGTCGTCTGAAAATAAGGAGCTATAGTGGCTCAGAGTCTGTTCCTCCCCGGGCATTCAGTGAGACATGGTGTGTATCGATTGTCTCCTAATAGCCTTGTTGTTGACAAGCTGGGCAAATCAGATCCTTGGCCGGGCAGTCGGTGTCAGGGATTCCATGTGTAAATATCGAAGCTGTTCACCCTCCATGAAAGCAGGTCATCGCGTTTACATGACCACGATTACCACCAGCATGTTTGCACGGCCAGTCAATTTTATAGGCCGGAACTTTGGCTTTCGGAGAAATGTGAGTTTTTTTGGAAGTTGCGCCGTCATCGGAAGCGTGCGATCAATCCACCACTTAGCCAACGATCCGATCCAAACATGTTCATCGATGGATTGTTTGGTGGGTAGACTGATCCAACGCATGCTTCGGAACTCTCTGGCGACGAGGAAGGCGTTTCAGTTTTAGGCTGATTCCGGGTCGCATTTTGTTCAGGAGCTTTCGTCTTAAGCTCCTTTCTGGGGAAACTGTTCAGGGTATCCTCGATTGACCGGCTGTTGAGTAAGCGCATTCTTGGTATTATTTGACGCTGGAATGACGAGAGGATTGGAACTTTCGATGACGCTGATACCGATCTCGAGCACTGGCTTTGAGATTTCGATACATTCCCAATCGAAACGCTTGCCGAATCAGTCTATTGAGGAGCTTCCCCCAATCATTCTGTGGAGCATGATCACCTGCTCATAAGACTCCGATCTCATGCGTCAGATCGGTCGAAAAGGTGTCCGAGGCGATTTCCGCCTCGTGCATGAATTGGGGAGACATTTGAGATGAGCCTCTGTATGCGCTCTGTATATCGCTGAGTTTTCCCAGAGCTTAGCAAAGATTTCGAGAACACTGACCCCGCGGCCAGACCACCTGATTCCTTCGTAAATCTGTGAACCGCCAAAGACTGTAGAGCTTGAAGTTCTCCATGTGAACGAAAACCATCGCCCCCCGATCAGGTGGCATTCTCGCATAGAACCCCCATGCACTCGCCCGAGTGAGGTTGCCCTCTCCATTTTTAAACCTTCTCATAAAGATTGGCTCACGATCAGAGGATCGAGTTCATGTCGCGAGAATCCGGGGATAACACGAGGAGCTCCGGAGACGCCAAGGTGATCCGTGAAGATCTCGCTATCGGTAACCCCAGCAGTGAACTTCCCGTGCGGTGCACTTGGCATGCGAGAGCGGATTTCTGCGACAGATACACTCGCACGCATCCGTGTTTTGGTTCAAGGGTGCGAACGGAGGTGCGTGCGCAATTTTTTATCGTTGGGATAGATTTACTGAGGTGAGTAGACCGCCTACGGCGTAACGTGGATTATTATTGTTGATACTCTGCGGCGGCATTCATTGTTGTTGCTGACAGTGTCGTCGTTGTTGTCGACGTCGATTGGTCCTCCAGACACATTCAGTAGTGTAGCAGTAGTTGGAGATCCTCCTCGCCGCAAGCGACCCTTGCTGCTGCAGCAGCCGTTCTATCGGCTGACTGGCTGGCCGACTGACTGCCACCAGCAACACCATCAGCTAGCGAGCTAGCAAGGAGGCAGTCGCCGCAGCAACGAGTGAACAGTGAATCAAGCGAACAGGCAGAAAGACATTCTCGCTCTGTCAAGCTGCAGTTCTTCTTCTTCGAGTGAAGCACAGAGTGGGCCGTTACTTGTGTTGCGACGGCCGTCTTTCGTTCGTATACGAAAGCCAATGCTATCGACGACGACGTCGTCGACGACGGCGACGTTCCTGCTTGTGTCTAAAAGTGAACTCGCTCCCGCTACGGCTGCAGCTCCCGATTGCAGCCAGTTGCAGTTTAAATGACTCGGATCAGTCAAAGACCTGTCAGGATACGTTTGAAATAAGCCTGGCTCCGACCTCGAGTACCCTCGAGCGGCAGCCGCATCTTGCGAGTGCATAACTTGCTTCCGGATCGCTCAGTGAATAGTGGATTAGCCTCTACGTTCGGAATAGTGATCGACAGATGAGGAGATGGCGCGACGGAAACACAGTGAGTTCAGTGAGAAAGCCGGAAAGGGGATGCGCTGCGCAAGGACCTTATGTCAGCTTACGTAGCTCTTCGGTGACTGCTATCGGGAAGTCGATCGACGGTGGATGCGGTACACACCGTTCGCCAAAGGTGCACGCACGCCCGTCGATGATGATAATAATCATGATAATGTTCGGAACATTGCAACACGAGTAATCAGAGTGCTCAACAGAGTCGCGAATGGCGGCGAGAGCGTAGCTCCAAAAAGCTAGCTCGAGTTTGGCTGACAGATGCACATCGGATGCTCGTCGCTCTGTCAAATTCGAGCACCATATATGTGCCTCATGTGCTTCCATGGTCCTAAATCAAGTGATAGGACGCAAAATGAATGAATGAATTGATACATATATCGATTGTTGTTGTTCGGGCGAAGCTCCTTGGTGAGCGAGCGAGACTGCCAGATGTTGCTCCGGAGGTGGAAACGCTCCCGAGATTCGGGAGTGATTTTCGCGCTTATCGCAATTTCGGATTACGAGATCCGCCCCTTGGTGATACAGGGTCCGAGTTCTCAATCTTCCGAGCGGAAGAAAACTTATCGGTCAGTACGTCGGCCGGCCACCGAACCGAAAAATATTCCGCGTTGTCAGGAGCCAGACCGTGATTCCACATCCTCTGTGTGACCTAGAGCAAAACGAGCGAGCGACCTCTCCTGAGCGGAGCCTCCTGAGCGCGAAGCCCCCCTTCTTCATATCGTTGAGCCTACGTGGTCCTTTTACGGTGGTCGGTCCGCTGGCCTCTCCACCTGCCTACCGATCGGACGAGCTATCTCGTTGTTGGTCCGTTAGTCGCCTGATTGTCAGATTCCGAGTCGTTCCGCCCTCGCGAAGTCGATACAAAATAGAGACTCTGCTCTTGACATTAGAAATAGCTCGAGTTTCTAGTCGATCGCCTCACCACCAAAGCTTTTATCTCTGGAATGTGTTCCTCGGAACAAAGAACAGCGGCGCGTGAGACACTCGCTCGTTCGCTACTCGTTTCCTAGATACCTAGCCATTCGTCGACGTGCTACCGCTCTCGGTTTCTCCTCGCTTGTAGGCGACGCCCGGCGAGATTTCTGGCGGATTCGTGAGAGACTCCCGGATTCGATTTCTCTTCTATTCAGTTCCGCTCCGGAGCTATATCGACGTTTATGTGTCGGAGTCATTCGGAAATGGGACCTTGAGATCGAACAGCTGATTCGGGGCCAGTTGAATAGAGGTGGAGAGACTCCATTCCAGCGGCTTAAAGGTCACCGCATATCTCTCCAGGTGCGTTATGTCAGCAGCGCTAACTGATGTAGCACGATCGAGGAACAGAAGCTCCGCTGAGCGTGGAGACTTGGGGTAGGAATTTCAAGAGGCTGCTGCCTCGCCCGGCAAGGTGTGGCTTTTCGGGAAGAGCAAAGAGTCAGCTGATCTGTCACTTGATGCTCATCCAATTGGAGATTTCGATGATATCTGTGCCTGAGAGTCCGGAAAGTCATCGAATCGTATGATCCTTTAAATGAACGATGGCAGTGGCGACGTCGAGTGCCCTCTGCGGAAGGGAGGGTAGGCTGGCTAGCAAGCGAGCCAGCCGACAGCTATCTGGCTGGTTCGTTGCCCAGCTTCCTCCGTGTGGTCCTCGTGCCGTTGTTAACCGCTAGCAATGCCGCCGCTGCCGCCACCACCACCGTCGCACTCCTACACATGACCGAGCTAAGTAAGAAAGGCCAATCTGATGTGCTTGCTGTAACAGAAACAACAAAGCTAACATTGGGGCCCTCGATCGGTCAACTCCAAGCGCTAATCGCCGCCGTCTCTCGGTGAAAGATCGATTCAGCTCAAAAGAGTTCGATAACAACTCCGGATACTGAGAATGACAGTCGAGATAATATTCACTTTCGCACACCGCATTCGGATGAGCGAAGCTCTGCCCGAAGCTAGCACGACAGCGAGCCGTGCAACAGGAAGGATATGAAAAAGAAGGGTTCGCTGTCCTTGGGCGCGGTTGATGCGCAAGGCCACTTGTGTAGATCTTCCTTCGCTGGCCATCGCAAGCGATCGTACACTACCGCCGCTATTGGCGGCCGGCGGTGACAGCGGGAGCACTTCGTTGTCCTCGATCGTTCTTCCTTACGGCTACGACCCAGGAGACTTCGGACCGATGGTCCCGTCGGTGGTGATCGCCGGGCACTGATTTCTAACGATCCGATCGGGACCGGTCACGGAGGCGTCAAAAGGGCGATTCCAAATAAAGGTGGAATGATCTAGCTAACTGCTGGAGTCAGCGATCGCAAGTTCAGCCCCCTCGGGGTCTGTCGGAGGTTCGTGCCATGGCCGATTGGAACTCGGGGCCAGGACCCCGTGAAGGATCAAGTTTCATACTGAATTACTGCATGTTCATTAATTTTTTTCTTAGATTTACTGCTACTGAAATACCTTCTGGCCATGCTGACTTCGGTTCGGTACGCGCGGTCGATTCGACAGACCGGTATGGACTATGGTATCCTTGGAATTCGTTCGCCGGCACGCTTCGTATCAGGAAGAGGGTGAGCACCTGGAAATTCGGAGGTGCTCAGCTCCGGGTAATTTCAAATGACTGGATCCGCATGGTGGAACCATCAGATTATAGCGACATTTCATGTCGGTCGAATAATGCAGCGTTTCCCCTGACGAGGAGCGTATTTTCCGGGGGGCTTCCTCAGCTCGCATTGAACACGATGCCGGTGGACGGAGAGAATCACTGAAGTTGACAGCCAAATTCCTCTTGCGACGGAGCTGTCCCCGCGTTTCACCTGTGAGGAGTGTTTTCGCCGTTGTTGACATCATCGTTGTTACCGTCTCTTGCTGCGACGGCGACCGCCGCGCCATTAGGATTAAGGTTGTTGGAGATGAGTGATCTTAGCGGTGAATAATGAAGCCAGGTCACCTTGCCAGCGAACGCTTTTTCCGGGCCTCTCGAAATCGCGCTCGTAAATGGTCGGGTGGCGTTCAATGGGCGTTTGTTCATATCATGGGGGCTGATATGGAAGTGTCGACGCGGACGTCCGCAGGGGAGGAATTTGAGATTTGCAAGCCGCCGCTGTCGTGCGCTGAAGATACACAGAGTGAGCGTTCCTCGCTTTAGAATTCTCACAAATACGCCTCGATCTATCTATGGACGTTTCGACGTACGCAAGGCCGGACGTATCCGAAGGAAGCGAGTACGAGGCGGCTTCGTGTCGGTTTTCTTCGATCCACGGGACGAAGTCGCTCGAACGAAAACAACAGCGATTCTGAAAATGTTGACAGGATACCCATCGGATTCCGTCTAAATCATTTTTTCTTTCTATTTTTCAGTGAACATGCCTGAACGATACGGAGAGTACGTCGGGATGAACGACTTCGAGCTGCTACGGGTGCTCGGCACTGGAGGTGAGTTATTTCATTTTTTCTCATTTCGGCTTGAGACTCGATCCGTCCCCGTGATAATCGCGCCCGCGTTCCCGATCCTTCCCATGCTGGTCTCAACCCTCGGTCGAGTGGAAAAAACGGAAGTGGCGAAGTTCCGGGGGGAATATTCGAATGAATCTTCGAGGGTCCGGGGAGTGGGTCAGGGAGCTGTAGACTCCAGTCGAAACATAGTTTCGCCGCGAGTTTTCCGTGTCAGAGCTTCGGAAACGTGTATGCTGCGACAGAACGTCAAAAGCGGGCGACCGAGCAAGCCAATGCGCGAAAATCTTCTGGGATCCGAGACATTAGCGGTGACTGAAAGAGGCAACGGAGCCTGTCACTGCAGTTCCGCTCCGGCTTTTCTGGTTGCTCCACGCCGGAGTCGTGGACGTTTGCGTCTTCGTCGTTGTTGCTGGCGGTGGTGGTGGTGCCGCTGCTCCTCCTCGGATGTGGGCCATGGCACTAGGTCAGAACTTCGGCCGGAGATATCATCATCAGCAAGCAAAGCTGCTCCGGCCAGCCACTTCAGAGTCGGCAGCGGCTTCAACGAGTGAACCGCCGCCGCCGTGGCTTACGACGACATCGGCAAAGATAAGCGAGCATCGCAAAGGATGCCGCGTCCCCGCGTCATCTTCGCAGCCGCCGTTCTTCCGTCGACTTTTTTCCGTTCGAGATCCGTTCTAGCCGCTTTTGCGTCAGAATGGATAGAGCCGTCTCAAGTCCGATGATGAAATCGTCGATGGTCGGAGGAAGTTGAGGGAATCCTTTGTCGCCTCCAACTTGTTTATTATTTCGAGTTTCTGGAAGCAGAGCCTATCGGAACATGTCGTAGACGTAGACATGTCTCGCGAGTCATGACAGCCCATTTCGGCTTCTGGTATTGCACGCCTGCAAGCAGGATAGCGCAAGCGATCGACGGTTTCGATGAAACAAGGCTTTCTCGAGCCAGCTGACAGCGACGTCGGTTGCGCCGACGGTGGTGGTGGCGAAGGCGGCGGCGGCAGAAACAACGACGACAACGAAAGACGGGACGGCTGGACGTCGATGCTCGTGCTTTCTTGGATGGCTGGATCGCGATGTATTGCTTCGCGAGCCAAGGCGCTTCAACGCGACGAACAACGTCCTTGAGAGAAAGTCGCTTCCTTCTTATTACCGTCAACAACTGCGCACTGTCAGACAGACAGACGGACGAGCGAACGAACGAATGAATGAACCGAGCGACCAGGTCTCCTTCCTTCGACAATTGCTTTGCGCGCCCTGAAGAGCCGAGCAATTCGGGAAGGGTCCTACCCAGCAGTTCCTTTTTCACCACCCGAGACGTTTGCGTCCGTCGGAAGGAGCGGAGGGGGGACGCTGGAGTCTCCGATCTCCTCCCCACTCCCGACCGCTCCCTTGTCCGGTCACCGCTCTTGTGTTCTTCGACGGTTGCGTGCGTACCATGCCCCGTCATTCGGCCTCATCACTCCCTTCGAACACCTTCGTGGACGTTTGCGGTTTCCGTCGCGCAGCGAGCGAGCGCGATTGTCGAGCCATTTTTTCCCTTCCGGTTGCGCGGTACGATCGCGCAATTGGTAGCCGGCCAAAGTATCCGTACAATAAAACGTCTCTTCCGACCGACTGTAGAACCTCCTCGCGCGGAATGTAGAATAATTAACGGATTCTCGTTTGAATGAATTTTTTCTCTTCATGTCGTGGGCTGGGAATCGCGTTTCCGTCGAGGGGAATAAGTTTCGAAAAAGGTTAAGACCACGGCGGATAGCGCGATCGTCGTTGCCGCCGAGTAAACGGAACGGAGCTGAGAAGAGTGATGATGAAAATGAGGATAAGAAAACGGCGAGAAGGGGAAGAAGAGGAACGAAGAAATCGCAAAATTCTTCCGCCGGTAAAAACAGGGTCAAGTTGGTGTTCGCGCATGCGCAACGCATCCAAAATCTAGCACAGCAGTCGCCTGCTTGCCTGCCGCTAGCCTGCCTCCGAGCCAACCGTCCGAACGAGCGGGCGGACGGACGGCCGACAGACAACGACGCCGGCCGACCGAACGACCAAGAGCTATGAGGGTCCGCAGGACGCCCGGAATCGGCGGTTCCGGTTGTGCGCTTGATTATATTCCGTAACCGAAGGATGCAACGCGCGTTTTGTTTGAGTAACCGCTCCAAGAATTGTACCGGCGACGTCGGCAGCCACCAGAGGAATCTGTGTCCATTCCAAGGGAGAAAGGGGAATACGACGAAAAAATCGTTCACGAGACAAGTGAACAACGATATCAGCACGATTGCGACCGCGCGTGGCCTCCCTGTCGAGCGTCTCGTTCGGGATATGGGAAAGCGCATTTCCGTCGGCCCACCTCCTCGACCGAGGATATGCGCCTCAGAGGTAGCCGTGGCCTCAGTGGAATTTGCGCTTGGTTACGACACTTGACCATCTGACCCAGTTTCGCTAGTGTACTCGTACATATATTCGCCGAGCTGGGTTCACCAGCCACCGATCTGCCAGTCTGAATGGCTGCTCAGATGATGTGATTAGACCGGCTCGATTACCCCTACATTGTAATTCTGCGTAGGACCGCGCGTTCGTTTCCGAAGCACGGCGCACTCGTTCGTGCCCTGAGAATCGCGCTCCTCGAGCACGAGTTTTGGTTTGCCAGAAAACTTCACTGTGCCGATCACCGACGACGAGACATGGCAACAACCGGCCGCCCGAAGGAAAGACGTCGGAAGGGGTTGCGGATCCGCTTGGAATTCCTCTGTCAGACGTATTTCCATCTCGCGATTCCCGAACACCTTCCAGCAGCCCTATAGCCGACCCAGAACGGCCTCTCTATGCGGCCATCCTTCGCTCGTCCCGGCACTCGGGTTCCCGACGCAGCCATTGCTGCGACTCCGGGAAAATCATCGCGACGATCGAGCCGAGCTCAATGACAGTATTTTGCGATCTGCGACAGAAAAGAAATTGACATCAGGCCAACAAATACGTTGGGATTTCTCTCTGTTGCACCACTTCCGGCTTTCATCGGAACAACAAGCGTAGAACGTGTCGCTCTCTCGGGTCATGCTGTATCCGCTGACACGATCCGCGTAATTCCACGAGTTGGAACGAAAATCGGTGGGGTGTCCCGTTCTCCGGATCACCACTCTCCTACCGTGATCGCTCGCCGAAAGCGTTGCTGCGGACCGACGTCTGACCCACTTGCGCTTTGGGTCAGGGTTACAACAGCGGCGGCGGCAGCAGCAGCAGCAACGGCTCCGCTCCCGCGGGCAGCACGCGGGGCTGACTGGCGGCTGCGAGCGGTGCCGCGCAAGCGAGCGAGCGACTAGTCGGCCAGACGCCAGGGGACTTCCTCGCAGTTAATTCCGCTCACGGTTTGGAAAAGTCCCGAGTGGAACTTCACGTTGAGCGAAAAAAGAAGAGTGATATGAAAGATCCGCGCTTGTTGTTTACGGATTATACAATTCGAGCTTCTAGCGGTTCCAAGGCCAAAAAGAAGAAGTCCCGGCGCGTAGGGTACTCACAGTCAGGGCCATGAGCGCCGGAACCGCTCCTTCTAGCAATCTCGATCGAAGTGGTATGAAAAATAGTGGAAAGTCCTTGGAAGAGGTAAGCCCTCATCCGATGGACTTCTGTCGACCTCTCGAGCGCTTCTCGCATGCCTACCTGTGAACGTGCGTCGAGAACGCGCTTCTGCGCGTCAGCCGCATATTGTATATGGCCACCGTTACGTCACGTAGCATATGTTCAGATCTCGAGAACATAACGCTCTTCTCGAGTTGGCGGTGGCGGCTCGAAATATTCTCTTCGCCGAACATACAAGGAGCCCCGCACAAAAGACTCGTAGGCGTGCATGGGGTTACATATGCTGTTTTCGGGAGGCCGCGAAGTCGTTTTTCCGCGACGGTCGGACGAAGAAGTCGGTAATTCTCGAAGTAGTGCGAAGTCGATCGATGTTCGGCGAGGAGAGGACGCTCCGTTCTGGTTCCGCCCAGAATAAGGAATCTCTCCTGCGTTATCCAGTTTCGACTGCTCGACGAGAAATGTTATCAAAATCATCCATGGCCCACGATGAGTCTAACCCGACTGATTTCGTGCTAACGAACAACAATGCTTCATTCCAGCATACGGCAAGGTGTACTTGGTGCGGAAGATCGGAGGTCTCGACAAGAACAAGTTGTACGCCATGAAGATCCTCAAGAAAGCTTCGATCATTCAGAAGCAGAAGACCCTCGAACACACCCGTACGGAGCGGCAGGTGCTCGAAGCGATCCGTGATTCCCCATTCCTTGCCACGCTACACTATGCCTTCCAATCGAAAGCCAAGTTACATCTCGTTCTCGGTGAGTACTGATCCTCCCTCCTTGGAATGCTTGAACCGGAGCCGATGCGGAGAAAAGCGAGGGGGAGAGGGGGGAAATGCATATCTCTCCCGCTTTTCCATCGATCCCTAGATTCCATCGATCCCCCCCCCCTTGTTGCACCTGACGGAATCGGAGAATCGACTCGCTGTTCTGACATCTGTTTGAATTCTTCGTCCCCAGATTTTGTCCGCGGCGGAGAACTCTTCACACATCTCTACCAGCGAGAGCACTTCACCGAAAATCAAGTGAGGTTCTTCATCGGCGAATTAATTCTCGCCCTTGAACAGCTGCACAAGCTGGGTATCATCTACCGCGACATCAAGCTCGAGAACATTCTGCTCGACGCCGACGGTCACATCGTGCTGACCGATTTCGGCTTGAGCAAAGAATTTGTTTGCGATCACAATCAGAGGACTTTCTCGTTTTGTGGAACTATTGAATATATGGCGCCAGAAGTTGTGAAGGCAGGAACCAACGGCCACGACTACTGCGCGGACTGGTGGTCGGTAGGAGTTCTGACGTATGAATTGCTCACTGGAGCGTCGCCGTTCACCGTCGAAGGCGAACGAAACAATCAAGCTGAGATCTCGAAACGCATCCTCAAAAATCAACCACCGATACCGGCCTCAGTGTCACCCGACGCGAGGGACTTCATCGAGAAGTTGCTCATCAAGGATCCCACGAAGCGGCTCGGTGGAGGTTGCCGAGGCTCCGACGAGCTGAAAAATCATCGGTTCTTCCGCGGGATGGATTGGATCGCCCTGAGCAAGAAAGAGCTCAAGGCTCCGTTTGTTCCAAAGATAAGCAGTGAGTAAACTAGAAATATTTTTCCTCCTTCGGTGCCGGCGATCGTCTTCTCGTATCGATTTTCTTGAGGCGGACTAGCCGTCTGCTCGGGTCCGGATTTTCTGAGCTACTCGCACTCTGTTTGATCGTCTATCGAGTCGCTTATCTCGTTCGGGATCGGGATCCCCCCAACGGCGTCAGTTTTAGCTGCGCCGTGGCTGAAGATGAGCTCTTGAGATAAGATGATCAGCTGGCCGTCACACGTCTTCTCTTCGCTGGAGAATCGAAAAGCTCATGTGAAATTTCTCTTCCAGATGAGATGGATTTGAGTAACTTCTCCGAGGAATTCACTTCAATGGTTCCGGTGATTGACTCGCCAGCCGGCGTGCCCAATTGCTCGGAAACCGACCTGCACGACCTGTTCAAAGGTTATTCGTACATCGCTCCATCGGTGTTATTCTCCAACAACACCCTCTCGAAAGATCTCATGGTCAGCGAAGCTCAGACCGCTACGAAACCGAAAATCAACGAACTCGTCGCTGCGAAATTTGCGAATTCGACGTTTTTCCGCGAGTACGAACTCCAGGTCGAAGAGTCGAGTTTCCTCGGAGATGGCTCATTCTCAGTTTGTAGGAAATGTGTGCACAAAAAGACGAAAGCCGTTCGAGCCGTGAAGATTGTGTCCAGACGTATCGATACCTCTCGCGAGGTTCAAATACTTCGAGTGTGTCAGGGCCATCCGAACGTCGTTGATTTGGTGGACGTGTTCCAGGACGAGTATCACACGTACATAGTCACAGAACTCCTGAGTGGAGGCGAGCTCTTCAAAATGATCAGCCAGAAGTCTCGCTTCACTGAGAACGAGGCCCGGAAAATATTCAAGCGATTGGTGTCCGCCGTAAACTTTATGCACAAGAAAAACATAGTCCACCGAGATCTGAAGCCGGAGAACCTCCTATTCACTGCCGACAAGTCCGCCATCAAAGTCGTAGATTTCGGCTTTGCACGATACAAACCAGACGAGGAGCTCATGAAGACTCCTTGCTTCACCGTGAGCTACGCGGCTCCCGAAGTTCTGAACCAAGCGCACGACAAGACCGCGCAGGGCTACAACGAGCAATGCGACCTCTGGAGTCTGGGCGTGATCCTCGTGAGTAATTTTCTCATTTCCTCTCGCCGAAGTGATATTTATTCGACATACATATGAAATACCGGGATTCATGAAAATCATACGAATAGGGGGTTTATTCATCGAGCGATTTTTGGAACCGATTTTCGGGAAAAACTAAAGGAAGCATTAACTTTCAGTACGCCATGCTCTCCGGACGGAGTCCCTTCCACAGTCCGAGCAGAGATACTTCGTCGGCGGCGATCATGAAACGCATCACAGCTGGTGACTTCAACTTGAGTTCAACTCAATGGGACGTCGTGTCGAAGGACGCGAAGGAGATCGTCCAGGGTCTTCTCACCGTCAACCCATCGGATCGTCTTACCATGTCCGAGGTTCGAAGTCATTGCTGGCTCAACAGCGCCAACAAAAAGAATCTCCGAACGCCATTGGCAACGCCTGAAGTTCTGCACGGAGATCTATGCATGCCACCGACTGTCAAGGAGAAGGAAGGAGGCTTCCGAGCCACGTTCGATGCCTTCCATTTGGCCACCCGCGGCGGATTCCGCCTCGCAGAGGTCAATTCGGCGTCGTTGGCCCAACGGCGTATGTTGAAGAAATCGTCGGACTCGACGTCGACTTCGACGTCGTCGTCGAGTTGTGCGTCGAGTCGGAACTCGAACCCTAGTTCTGCCGCCCGAAACGTCTCGTCGTCGTCGACGGGGATGCCCCTCTCGAGTTCCTCGGCGTCTTCAGCGGCGCCGTCCGTATTTACGTTTCCCGAGACGAAAGTGTCCGCTTACCTGGAAACCTTGTCGTCTTCGATGTCTCCTCAGCCACAGAAGAAACGCCAGCCGGAGCCGATCCGGAATCCGCGTTCGAACAGTCTCATCAGAGCCGAATTCACGGTCATTCAAGTGGAACCTCTCAAATTCAAGTTCGAGCTGTGCAACAACAACAAAAATAGCGGCAGCTGCAGCAGCAGCAGTAGCAGCAGCAGCGGTGTGAGCAGCAGCAGTTGCGGCAGCAAATCTGTTTCTGTGGCTTCGGCCAGGATCAATAGTGAGCCTTTGGAAGGTCTCGCCGTCGCGGCCTCGAGTAAAGAGCACAGCATGATGACCCGCGGACGTAAACGCCAGGCGAATGGTGATAACATGGTGCAGAAGCGAGTGCGGGTCTAGTGGTCGCCCGATCTACAATGTATATATAAGTTGTTTAGGGTTATTTTAGGCATCTTCCAATTGTAGACGGAGTGGGGCCGCGCGGAGCGTCACGAGCCGTCGCCGTCGTTGTCGTGTCTGTTACTGACGACGACTGCCCCGGCACCCGTCGAAACCTAATGTAAACTCGTGTACATTGGAGAGCATCGATCTGAGATTCCTCTGCAATCGGTGAAACGGGAAGAGAATACCCCACGCATGAACTTCAAGCTTTGGGAACTGCCGTCAAATCAGATGAAACACTGACGAGGAGACCTGATGACAGGATTCGAGGACTGCCACGGTGCGGAAGAGGCCTCCTGGGACGGTTGGCCGAAGTTCCTACAAATCACTGAGGCGAGGAGTTGAAGACAGTGAGGCGAGGAGTTGGAGACATCGAGCTGAGGACGGAGACAGGGCCGATTAGGCAACCAGAGGAGCGAACAGGATAGACGCGCAGTGACACTTGAGGGAGAAGTATTTTGATACATTGACCAGAAGACCTGTGAGAGGAAACGCTGATCACCGACGAGCGCCGACATTATTTGTCGAGCCAATAATGTTCCGGAAGTCACTGTGATAACGATTATTGGTGAAGCGTAAGCGACGACTGGGTAGCGAGCATAGCTCTCGGATTACGACAACGAGAAGCCGCGACGTGATAAAGGTTCAGTGAAGACGATGGCGTGACTCGACGATGGACTATCGCATATGTGCGTTATACGTAGCTGCTGGTTTCGAGTCGCCAAGGGACAATGTTTGCGTTAAGGGGGGGGGGACGAAGGAGGTAGGCAAAAGGAGATTAGTTGTTAAATAATAATATTGCAGACGACGTGCTCCGTTGTTTTAGTTCAATTTCTTCTCTTAGAGTCGAGCTAGTTTTGGTAGGAGACGGAGCACGCATAAGATATCTCGATATCTGTGAGCCAAGCGGTTCCTCGAAAGACTACTGCTTGAAGCCGCGGATCGACGTCCTTCTACGGACGAGTACATGTGTTCTGCCTTAAAGGTCCTAGGTTTCCGGCTTCAGTGGGCTTGAGTCGGCCAAGAGACACGAACGGCAGCCGTAGCAATATTTACATCCGTTTACAGACTCCCTATATGAATATATATATACTTACATATATGTATTTTGCCCCTCATCTCCCGAGTAGTTAAGTCAGAAGAGGGTTCGCTTGATGCGTTGAGTTTATAGACTACCGCTGTCGTTAGATACCAATTTAATATGCATTCATATCGAGTGAGAATAACGTGCATCCAATCGCTGCGGCGCGATATTAAGTGAGCAAGCCCACCAAAAATTTGAGTGAATCATGCAGCGACGTGAGAGGAAATTTCGAATCATTCTAGTTTCTCGCAGAGCCGCTCAGGGAATGTTTGTGCAATATTCTTTAGCGCCAAAGAGCTCTTGGTCGCGCCTCAAATTGTTAACCGGCATTAAAACTACACTACTGTCCCTTCATCTAGCGTTGTAACAAGCACACGGCGTTCCTTGTACTGTTCCCGCGGCATTTATACAACAACGAGCGATCCACACAGCAGCCAGCTGAGTGGACTCGCACCACATCATCGAAGGTTCCGAGAAGAAGTTTATTGAAAATGACCACGGTCGAGTCGGAATGAAGCAGGAAGAAGAGAGCATCGAACGATTCTTCGGAAGCCAGCACTTCCATTCATGAAATTGCATATTTTGGCGACGCCGAGCCCACGGCGAAAAACGATTAGGCTTCCGTTTGAGGGATCCATCTATGTATCGTACCAGCGTGCCCTGCCGCGCTGCGCTGCGGCCCATAGCATAAGTGCAACGCTGAAGCAGTGAGTTCGAGCGAAAAAATTCAGGAATATCGAAATAATCGGTGGATCAGCACATTTCTTCCCTTTTGGAATGACTTCGAAATCAGAGATGGATTCGACTTGTGACAGCTCCGAACCGGTGCAATTCTTCCGGTAACGCTCAATCGTGTGAATCAATCTCGATCGAGGTGTCGGAACCATTTTCTACCACGTACATTCAACGTTCCTCCACTTTGGCAAACCGAGAATGTCTTATCAATGCGAACTACGATAATCGTGATAAAAGGAAGACGCTTCCGCGGATATGGTGCACGAGATCAAGAGTCTGAAGATTTGATGATTGTTTGTATATAATCATGAGATGAGATGATTAACATCAAAGAGATGTTGTTGGAAGCTACCATGTGAATGCCATTACCGCCTATCTACTGTTGGTTCTGGTTGAACAATGTTTATTACAACGATGATGATGATAGGAACTATTTCGCGGATGGAGATGGAGAAAAGTTTATTAACCACCCGTTGTTCTTACGTTGTGCATAATCGTTCCAAAGGGGAGTACTCTTCAGGAATGGAGGCAGTGAAAACGAATCGGGTACCCTCTCCCGAGTCCTACAGCTTTGAAACCAAACACGTGCTCTCGCGCTGAAGATCTTGGAACATTGTTAAGTTAACCGATGATGGGGTCGGCTCCCATCTAACCTATTCCATAGAATTTATGAAGATCATGTTGTGAAACCGCAGTTTGACCAAGAGGGGACGGAGTGGGACGAACACTTAGAGGTGAAATATATACCGAGAATGCATGAAACAACATCTGAAAGCGTCAATAAAACACATCCGAGTATTTTGTTATTTATTGTACCAGAATCTTCTGTGTTTTCAATGCGGATAATGCGGGTTCGGGGAAAAGTCTGCGAGAGATCAAGGGGGCGGATCAGGAGAGGGAGAAGACCCGAGGAACACCCCGATGATGATGATCGGGGTGAGCGATGAACTACAAGCCATCGAGAGCGGGTCGTCATTACAGCCTAATTGTGGATCGTATGTCCTAGGTATCAAGAGCCGCTCGGTTCCCAGCAGCGGTGTAGAATGCAATGACCAGGCGATGAGTACAGCCCGTCGCCGACGGGACAAGACAGGAGGCCTACCAATGAATGGCGCAAGGATGGATCTCGAATTTTATCAATTCACCTAGTCTTTCAGTTTTCTGATTCCGGTGTGAGTTTTCGAGCTATTGCGGGTAGAGCCCTCTCGTCATCGTATTCATCCTCTCTCATCATTGCTCTCAGACATCCGCCTTTATCCATCCAAAGGCTCGACTCTGTGAATTTGATCGAAAATTAGCTCTCCTGGCGTTCATAGATGCTTTCCAGGACACAATGAGCAGTCGAAAATCGAGACAATCGTGTTTGTAGACGAAGAGCTAGACTGCGAATAGGCGCCGCGTTTCAGAGGTTGTTTTTTTTTGCAATGTCCGTCCTGACCTCGATTTTGGATAATGAGCGACTTGCACGTGGATAGAGCTCGGCGAACTAGGTATGTCTCCTCCTCCCGGAAGGAAACTTCAGAGATGGAGATGGTGGACTCGGGCACCCATAATCGAGCTCCGTAGCGTCGGAGGTGGCGTCCAGCTCCCCTGTCTGAGCATGTGGGATCTTGCCGATAAGAAGGATGATCGTTCCGGCTTTCATTGGAGCCCATCCTTCGAATTCATGAAAATCAGTCCGCGAAAGGTCACCCTGAGCGAGGTACGTCGGGCCCCGGAAAATAATCCAAGCTCGAGGCAACCAATTAGAATACATGACCTCGATCATCTACGAGCCCCAATGGATCACGAACTATGACTTTCTCCTTTATTGTATTCGCAAGTGTCTCAATATTGAGGGGGAAGTTTAGGAATAGACTGACTGAGAGGATCAAGAGTCTTCTGCTCCTTCTCGCTGAGATGAAACAAGGTTCGGGACATCCCGACGGAGCTCCGACCAAGCTTCCTCCGCATGGAGGAGCGGTAGCCCAGAAGTTGCTTGGTCCTCGCTGACTTCGCGAGCGTTAGATTCGTAGACTTCGGGAACCAGTCGATTCAGCGATTATCTGGGGAATGCTCCGGGCCTCCTATTCCTTCTTATGCCCGAAGTGCTTCTCGTGCTCGATCGCATCGCGCACGCATTTCTGCCGGAGAAAAAGTTGTTAGGTATCGTGGGCCTAATGATTCTCTTCTACCGCCCAAATTGGCGTGGAAGAATCGAATCGAGGCCCACCTTATAACGCAGATTCGCGTACTCGTCACCGATGCCGTACTCGCGCTGGAAATGATCGCTTATTTCTTGAAGGACAGGCTTATAGCCGAAAACGCTCGTCGGTGAATCGACAATTCATGGTCGGGATTTGGGTAATCCCACGTAAAGAGATACTCACCAATTTCTCGATCTGTCGATGTGCGAAACAAGCGAACATCTTCTTCTTGAAATCCGCATCATCTATCGCTTTCAGAATGTACTCTTGAGCTGTCATCTGAGGTATCAGTTCTGTAGTGCAGTTCTCGACAGCGAAATGCACTGATTTATCTACCTGCCGGGAGAGACAGAAGAGCATAGACATCGATCAGAACCGGCAGGGCGAACTTCTTGAACCCGCGCGCTCCGATCGATGTGGGAAAACAGTGAAAGATTGTCTCGTTTTTCCGAGTCAAGAAAGTCTACCGAGTATCCTCACCCTAATTTGGGTTCCGTGGTTTGGCATGTGGTTTGGCGTCAAATCTCCATAGAAATCGTGGAAGATTGCATCTTATCTTCGATCAGCCCCAGAAAGTCTGATGGAACTCACCCCCTTCCACGGCACATCTTCTGCCGCCGACAAATATTTCCGAGCTCTGAGCCAACCGACGCCGCGCCCGTGCCGATGCCGCAGGCGAGTCAACCTCCTGGGCATCTTAGCGGACGCGCGACTCGATCAAGAGGTGCGGAGACGAGCACAAAAAACGTAACGACCTTGGGCTAGCTCGGAATCTTGGAAGTCATCGACTTGCTACCCTGAGTCGGTATGTCGTCGGCGGGGAGCTCGACGGCTCTCCTAATGGAGGAGCCCGGATTCCTGAGTCCCGACCCGTTTGGATAGGGTGAAGCGTTTCTGATATTGTTTAATATCGTTTTCTCGTGGGAAATTCAGGAATCCTCGAGTGAAATTGATCGCTTCGCCTTCCGTCGCTTGGATTCCCTTGGTTCGGGTTTTTCCTTTGTGCTTCCTCAATAATTTACGACGGTTGAGGAAGTCGAGGCAACTGAATACGATTATGTCTAGAGCCTGCGAACCGGAACATCCAGTCAATCGGGAGTTTGAAGAATAAAAATGCCTGAAGAGACGCAAGTCAATGAAGGAGCCGTCGGCCTCTACTCCACCTGATATATTATGTAGAACGAAAGTCCCAAGTACATTCCATTGATTGCCCCAACAGTGCCAAGAGCCCGAATGGCCGTATATTTCGGGATTGCGCGAACATGCTCGTATGTGAATGATTGATGATAAATATAGATACGGGCTGGAAGGAAAGCCATCGGCTAACCGACTTGACTTGACCGAATCTAGAATCCGTTCTCTCTCGCTCACCTATCCCATCGCTAATGGAAAATCAGGAAGATCCGGAGTGAAAACTCACCTTCAGACATCGAAGATTCGAGGCTGTCATTCGTCGATGAGTTGTGCGGCGTGAAATTGGCTATCGAAACTCGGCTCCTATAGGAATCGATGCGACACTCTTGCAAACAGCCGCACGTTTCCTGAACGCAGAATGATTTCTGTTGACACTCATTCGGACTCCGGAGGATATCTTATCCCGCCAAAGATCTTTCAGAAATACATCAGCCTTCCGCCCCCTCCCCCCCAGCAGCAGGAATTCCGCGCGACGCACCTCGAGACCATGTCGACCATACTTATGTTTGACATTTTCGTAACAGGTCCTCTTATTGGACTGCCAGCAGTATTTGTAGTCCTCGACCGTGATACGATCCAACTTCACTGACGTATCAGTCGGTATGCATGCGCAGTGTGCGATCGTGAGATCCACAAGGCAATAAGATAGACAATCCTCTCTGGGGTTATGGCAGAAGAGAAGGAAAACTCCGGTATTGCTTCGCACACGATGGATGAGGGCACAATGAGAATATTAATCGAAACTTATTTGATTCGGTTATCACCTCATGTAGGAACGTTTCTTGACGTCTTCTCCCAGCACCGAGTCGTCTTTCATGAACACGGCCGGCCATTCGCGGATGCAAGGGTTCTGATACGGTTTCTGCAAGTGTGAACTCTGCGTCATCACCAGGCCCATAAAAGTGGCGTAACCTGGCGAAACGAACACGGCGTCCGAACTCATCGAGTATTTCTTCCCGTGCTGATGGATGAGGACAGCAAAGCCGATTTCATGAGAATTCTCGAAGTATTCCTGCGAGTAGCGGTCCAGGTGGGTTTAGGCAATTGGTCAGTCAAATTACATCAAGATGATTCGACCTTAGCTCATCGCAAGAATCCTTGAGCTACCTCCAATTCGGTGTTCAGGGTCATGACGAGCCCACTGAGCGGACTCGATAGGGTCCCGTAGTGGTAGTACTCTTCGGGCTGTTTCCCAGTGCAATGGAAACAGAAACAGGTTCCGTAGATGTCATTTATTTCCTCATTGAAATAGTTTTCCACTTGGCCTCTTTCGCCACATGAGCTGTTGCTGGAGTAACTGCGAACGAGAACTGGAAAATTTATCCCAAGCGTTGTATAAAGAAAATCGAGTTAAGGAATCCGGATTGGACGGAAGACCCACTCGCCTGCAAGCTTCGACGGTCTTCGACACGTTGTGTCCCATGGATAAGAGGAGTTTCTGAGAAGCTTTTCCGAGGGCCGCCATCTTCTTCACCCAATACGAAAGTTTTGTTTGTGCGTCCGAATTAGTGATCTTGGCCGACTCATTGGTCGTATTCGAAGTTCCGCAAAACCACTCGCATCTGAAAAACTCAGATGCCAGATTCAGCTCGATGCCTGCGGTGTTCAGATCCCCCGGCTCGGGGACGTATCTACGAGGAGTATATAGGAGGAAAACTATATTCTCGGAGATCCCACCCACATCGCTGTATTCATTGGATTCTCGCGACAGAATGGCTTCCACAGGCTTCCTGTCTCTGCATCGGGTGCATCTACATCTTCGTGCTCCTCGTTCCCCTTATTCTCGGACACGTCTCGATCCGTCCATGCAGGCCCCTCTTGATCACAAAACTTGCTTCTTGCGAAGGGATTGACGTTGCAAATCGTCACATCCGGGAACAGTAGGGTGTCGTTGGTTATGTACTCGTAAGTATAGATGACCTATGAGGTCGAAAATTATGACTTAAAGATGTCCTATGAGGTCGAAAATTATGAAGTATAGATGACCTATGAGGTATTCATCCACCGCATGATTTGCCCCCGCTTCGAATGCGTCGGTATTCGTAGGTTGACACCGTAAGCCTTCTCTCGGGAATGGAAAGTCTGCTCACGGGGTACTTGGTGAACTCAGTCACGACCAGCTTGAGATCGCTGAGTGTCAACAGCACGAGAGGGATGCAGAGGAGCAGCCAGATGGCCTTCCGGAACCGCTCGCGTTGAGGACACGCGAGAACGTCGGCGGCGGGAACTGTGGACCTGTAGAAAGGATTTCTCAAAGTTCGAAAAAACTTGAGGCCGCGCGTCAGCAAGCTCAGGGGCACAGGAGTCAAACCTCACACGAAAAACCTGTATGCGCAGTCCCGGAACAACGGTCGAAACGTTTTCTTGGTTTTCCACCAATAGAGGCTCAGAGCTCGTCTATGAGTGGTCCACCAACTCTCTCTGAGCAAGGAAGAATGAAACGACGGGTCGACTTTCACCATCTCGGAAGTCGGATGGACGCTCTCCTCGAATGTTCAGGCTGAGGCTTCGACTTTGGACTATCGCGAAACCCTCATCGACCCCTCACAGACGAGCTGATGGAATAAACTAGTGCTGATCACGAGAAGGGCGAACCCCTCATCGATCCTCGAAGCGATTTCTTGCGACCATTCCGTTTCGATATCGATAGATTTCGAGGCTTTACATCCGATCTGGAGCATGATTTCTCTGACCCTAAACAGCGGTAAGCACGATGCGTTTCGGTCACGCATCCTCCCTCGATCCAACGACCCAGGAGAGAACCGATTTCTGCAGAGAGAGAGAGGAAGTGGCCGAAATTCTGATAAGGTCAAGTCTCGGTCTGTGCCCCTCAGGCGGCTCCCAGTGTTTACGAAATCAAATACTAGCGCCGCGTCATCGTCCTCTCCGGCGTCTGCTCTGCCATATTCAAATTTGTAAACAGAGCGGAGTAGAGTCAGTTGTTCCGCCCGACTCGAATATTGGAATATTGAGCGAAAATATTGTGATTGTGTGAAACCATTCTCTAATACCCATGACATCATGTTGTCTTCTTTGTGCAAGGCGACTTTGAGCAAACAGTTGGAGCAGAAGGTTAAAGATGAGCCGGATCCGTACGCGAAAGGCCCTAGGTGACTATCGCTGTCGCTTATCCGGGGTTGCTCGGGATTTCCCCTCTTAAAGTGATAGATTCGGATGCTTGGTGTATGCTGAATCCAGGGTGCGACTATGTACGGCTCGAAAGGGCATTGTGAGGCAGCTCGCACAGAAAAGAGCGCGCTCTTGATTCTTGATTGAATACGGCTGACAGCTGGTCGCTTGAAACGAAGCATTCCGTTGGAGGACAGTTGTTCACACGAATGAGAATGTCACCCATGAATTTGTTCGGAATCGGGGAGTCACTGGTTGTTGGGATAGAGAGGGGAATCCCCGGCGGACATAGCGTTGTGGAGATATTCACATGAAACTTAGCGACCTCTTTCTTCTCTTCCATCAGTAATGCCGAAATTCTGACTTTCGAGAATCTAAAAACCTCCATCGAGAAATTCGATGCACCCATGCTTCGCAGGATCATATCAGCGGGTCGCGACATCGAATACCTAACAGAAGAAGGTAGTCTACTTTACGCAGCTGTCAAATTCAACGCTCCACTCTGGGTGAGTAACGAGCACGGATGCGATCAGTTCCGTAGTAATGAGCCGCCGTAGATCCTCTAGATTGAGGATTCGGTGAGCTGCAGATTGACTAACTCTTCTCCATCTAGTTCCTGGAGGAATTGCTGGAACTTGAGGCAAACCCCAACTACTTTTCCTACCAAGACCATCAAACCGCCCTGCATTTCGCTGCTCGCGAGGGCCTTTCCGATGTGCTGGAGGTTCTCCTGGACTACGGTGGAAATCCCATGGAGTTGGATATAGCTGGAAAATCAGTTATTGAGGTGGCCCGTGAAGCCGGAAACAGGAACTGCGTCGAAGTCTGTATAAGCTCTGAACTGTAAACAGTCTCCGTTTCCATCATTATGATGCATCACTTCTGGCTCGATTCCCTCAATGTCCCCGACCAGGAGTTGAGCAGGTACTTACGATCATTTTCCCTCAATCAGCAATTGCAGCACGTTATGAATCTGCAGAGAGAACTACAGATGCGAGAGCTCGGCGCGAAACGGCTTTGTGAGAGACATCGTCTGTCCACTATATGTGAGCGAAGCGAGAAGAGTTCGCTCTCGAACACCAGTTACAACGCCGGATCTACATCAATTTCACGCCGTCTATCAGCTGGTAATCCTTGATCCGGGAGCGAAATACCCCAAACGTGTGACTTCATCCTATTAACCGTTAACTCTCTTCCAGATCCCTTGAACTGCGCCTTCTGCCAGGAAAAGTCCTCGACGGATCTATCGGTGTCCAATCTGGTCGAGACCACACCACCATCGACTCTTTACGTCTCTCGCTATCCGCTCAAATCCACAGAGAACTCTCCCGAGGAACAAACCCCGTTGAGAACGAGTCGGGCGAGGCGAAGACTCGCGGACAGTTTCAATGAGGACCCCGACGATGAGAATGAAGATGTGCAAGCGCCTTCCGATAAAGGGGTGGTGCGAAATCTCCGTGACGGTCTCGGGAAAGTCGCTGCCGGAATCCTCGGTGTGTATACGGAGCTCACATGCGTTCGTAGTGGGTACTTCTCGAATTTGGAGTATTGCCGGATTCTGCCGTCCCGAGCAATCAGTCACGATGGCTGTTTCGATTTTAGCTTATCTCAGTTCGGATGAATCTCCAAGCGGTGATCCCAAAAAAAACGAAAGCGATGATTCTGGCGAATCTAGTTTCGAATCCGCCAAAACCACAACTTCGGACGATTCTAGAACTTCAGCTGAGCTCGACAACCTCAACTGGACTAGGGAAAATAGCGTCGCGGCTCTGAACGACTTTCTCCTGCGGGCGACTCTGCAGGAACGTCAGAAATCGTTCTCGTCCACCCTTTTCACCGAAGATTACACTCTGGGTACTCTTCAGTAGGAAGCTATAGATCACTAATCTGATCATCGCGTCACGCTCTAGCGATAGGCAGACGTCAGGATAGACATTTTATAAGCGGTTGCGTCGGGTTGAAGATCCAGTTTCCCGCAGACAACTCCACGATGTGATCTCGGGCTAAAATTGCGTTTTCCTCCGCAGACCGCGACGCAGGAGACCGGGCTACCTTCCACTCGATTCGTTCAGTTAAAACTCCTCTTCCTGAGAACATCCAGGTGAAATAACTAGTAATTCGAACATTTTCATGAGATAGCGTTTCCCGAACTGAGCGACACTCGACCAGAGTACGTGCTTGCTCTAATTTTAAAAGGTTTTGGTCCTCACCCAGGCTTGCTACGAAAGATACATTAAGGTATTGTATTCCGCTGGAACGGAGCAGCGGCGAAATATTCCTGAAAGATTATTCATGTTTTGAAAAACAAATTCTCTGATTCGGACGCGAGATCCTGTGGTGAAATCTGAGATCGGGATTCCCGATTATACCTCAGAGTTCGATACGGGGCTTGGTTCTTCGAGTGTTCGATTAGAATGAAATCGAAGGTGGAAATGCATTGAAGAGTTGTAGTTCTCCATCTGAATTCTTAGCGCGTGTCTCCTCCGTGTACGTATATAACGGGGCAAAGTAAAATATTATTCTATGAGAATTTTATCTTCAAGTGCCTCAGCGACGAGGAGCTCTACGAACAATTGAAACAACTCGGCATGAACCCCGCGCCTGTGAACGATGCCACAAGGCCCATCTACCTCCACCAACTTGCACATCTCCGTCTGGGGAACGAAGTCCGGTTGACGATAGGCGACGAAGTGAGCTTCGTCTCCGCAGTTGACGGAAACTGCGTCAGTAAGTTCCGTATGCGAGCAGGATGCGAAAGTCCAGGGGAGCTCAGACTCCCCTCAATTTCAAATTAATAAATCGAAAATGATTGGGCTCCGATCCATGATTCAGGCCACGCCGAGGCTGACTGCTGCCAAGTCGTTCACCGCGACACTGACTCGGGGCTGATGCTACTTGAAGACCACTACGGCACGAGACGCTCGATATTACCCGCGAACGTCGTACAAGCGTCGATCTCGCAAGCTATCCCTCCGGATCTTGTAAAACTTTCCAATGATGAACTCAGGCATAAGCTCACTGAATATGGGGAAATGCCCGGACCCGTCAATCGACAAACTAGAGCGGTGAGAATCTCGAGCTCAACGATCAGAAGTGACGAACGGTCACCGATGATTATTTTGCAAGATTTCTAATCTCATCTCGAGGTTCCTAAGTTGCTAATCCTCCCCCCGTGCAGGTCTACCTCCGGCTCTTACACCGTCTCAAGCAGCAAGCGATGCACACTCCATCACCCTCCCAGCTCCGCTCGGTTCTTCCATCGGAACTTCATCAGCTCTGCATGCGTTTCGAGCAGGTTTTCGAAACGTATTCAAATCTGGAACGTCAGATGGAAGAATCTTTCCAGAACCCTAACAAGCGGTGGCGAGAAGGCTCGGCCAAAACCGCATTCACCTACCTTCTCCTAGACTCTGGCGTCACCCAGAACCTCCCGCTCAGAGCAGCGAACTTGAGTTTGCCCGAAATGGTAATATTGTCGTGTCTTCCCGGTTATTCCGGAATCCTCGCTAATTTCCCCCCTTCGTCTCCCCATTGCTCGTTCAGTGGATTTGGCCCAAAGATAGAAATTATTCGATTACAGATGGAAGTGTTCGTCAAGGGAATATTCTACGTTGGCAAAGGCAAACGATCCCGTCCATTCGCTCACCTCTACGAAGCTCTCGAAATCCGGAACGGGAATGGCACGACGAAAGGATCGAAGACCACCCCGAAATACGGCCAGACTCCCAGAACGGGAGACAAAATCAAACGTATTCTCAGGATATGGGAACAAGGTCACGGGGTCATATCTCTGCACGTCTTCCAGAATGTGCTCCCGGTCGAAGCTTACACGAGGGAGGGTGCCATGATCGAGGCTCTGGGCATCAATAGGTGGGTCTGCGATTTCTTACGAGGCAGGATGCCCACGATGAGTGGACTTCTAATTCTGATTGATCTCGAAATGCAGGCTCTTAACTAACGAGAAGCGAGGAGAGTTCTACGGCGTGTCGGAGACGTGGACAGCGCGGCAGCGTAAACAGTTAGGAGCCTACTTGGTGTACCGAGCAATGCAAGTTTTTCTCGCCGAAGGAGAGCGCCGCCTTGGACCCCTAGATCTCTGAAGAGAGGAGAAAACCTCTCATCTCCCTCATCCATTCGCCCCCATGGGGGTCAAACGCGGACACGATTGAAAATGTAAACATCAACAATAAAACGGAATGGCCTCTCAAGTGAAATTCAGCATCGCGTCTTCTGGTTCCCAACCCCTCCGAACAGAAGAGAACGAAAGAGACCCTGGATGGGGGGTAACGATTTTATTCTATGCCTTCTCATGATCGTATCCCTAGTGCAGTTCCCCTGCACTAGACTCTATTCGATCATCGATTGAATACTCGTTGCCGAGGCGCATCGGAATCATTGCTCAGTAATTCAGAATCTACAACAAATGAGCACTCGATACGAGCTACGTCTGGATACCACAGTTAGTTGTTGAAATATATTGGAGGTATAATGGAATGTTCAACAACGTCAACAGACGGGACAACGAATAATTAAAGATTGCCTTTGGTATCGTTCAGAGGACTGAAAACGTCTGAGCTTGCCATGATCGATTCCGGAAGACCGTCCTTAACACTCCGCACAGGGTGCGCCACGAAAAGTCTTGATTAGTTGCTATGCAGGTATGTGTACATTTCTCGATCTGTGTTCAGCGCAATAATAAATGATCACCGACACAAAGTTAAATTACAGAATTGTCCTAGTATTCATCCGGCTTCCCCCGAAGAACGTTACAACAAAGTTCGCGCGGAACATTAAGGCATTTCAGGAACCGAGTAAATTGTCCGTTTGAAAAAAGGCATGGTCAGGAGGTCGGTATATTGTTTCAAGCTCCGCACATCGCTTTCTACGACTAGGCATCGGACCCGGGACCAGCTTAGTCCAGGACCGAAATTAAGGCGACCTCTGATTCTCTCCGCGAAAGACTTCCCGTCGACTCCGGGACAGTCGCTATTACTGACGGACTACGACCCGGAATCACCGCTGATCCGTGCGCTCTTACGGGTCTACTTAGATATATTCCTTTCATGTGACGATTTTCAGATCTCCGAAATTTTGTCTCATCTGCTCTAGGAAGATCCACATCAATATCGTGTGAGGACCCAGTCGCACGAAAGCCGGTATATATCCTTTGTAGAATGTCATCGGACCCTGTTTCGCTGTTTGTAGGATGCAGTCCATGAGGCCTTTGTATTCGCCCGGAGCGGCATTCATCATCCGAGTCTTCAGGACATCGAGGGGCTGAGTCAGAGTTGTTGCGATAGCACCCTGAAACACGAGAGCCTTCCGTGAAGCAATCGGAGAGCATGGGAGCGCGATTTTCGACGATATTTGAGCGAGACAAGATCGGCGAAATCAGGCTGGTGGTGGCCGGCTTACCGCGGCGAAGCTCGAAACGAAGTGAGCGTATATTCCGTCGTCGAAATAGGGAGTTGACAGCAGCATTTCTTTTACTTGTTCGTAAAAAGAGATCTGCCCGACTGAGACGACCGATGCCCGCATCGTCGCGGTTGAGGCTCCATTAAAGAGATGTAGGACTCCTTCCCTACGCAAGACCTGGTAGAGTCCGTCCACGGCGTTCTTGTAACTGGAAGGCGGAAAAAAACACTCAGCTCCAAAAGGTACTTAGAAGGGTCAGCTTCGAAATTCGTTCCGTTTCGAAAAACTTGATATGTTGGCGCGGTATCAGTAGCGTACTTTCTTCTCTGTTCCGGAGGCAGTTTCATATCGTTTTGCATTCGCACATTTATCATATCAGCCGGAGTTCCTACGAAGCCCCCGGCCGCGCCGCATAAGAAACCGGCACCGAATTTCTCATAGAAAACCATATTCTGCCCAGGTTTCGATATTTTTTGTCGAACAACTTCGTAAAGGCCGAACCTTGTGGTGGAATAAGTCAGCTGGAATGAAAGAGTGAAAATCACTTCCAACCGAGACGTAGCAAGCATTTTCGGGGGTATTGAATCTCCATCGATTACTATTTTCGGAATCGGGTAGAGCGCTCGCTCTGCTCTTCAATATATCAGGAGGGGTCTGCCAGGTCGATCCCGAGGAGGGACGGAATCGATGCTCGGAATCACGGAAGTCGCGGATCATGCGTAGGGTCATAGGCAGCAGGAAGGCGGAAAAACGCTTGGCTTATCGTTGGACTCACTTGACGTAACAGTGAAGCCGAGAGCCCGTTATAAAATCCGATTATTCCGTTGGCTTTGTATATGCTTCTTGTGCTCGCTAATATTCCGACCTTCTGACCGGGAGCACCCTGGTTCTTGGTTTGTAGGACGACCTGCAGAGGAAAAGCAAATCAAGAGTTCAGAGCTACCCCGAACGTTCTTCGGAAGATGGCCAGAGCCCGGAATTGCGGAAGTATCAGAAGTGTCGGACTCACCTTCAAAAGGTCCAGAGGATGGGTACAGCAGGCTGCCATCGCCCCAGCGCATCCGCCGAAATACCATTTGGCCACTCGAACTGTCTTTACAGCCTCTGTTCCGGGCTCGACTCTGTTGGCCATGGCTGTAACAGTCAAGGGTTTAGATTCATCTCATATCAGAATTTCCCGACCTCAGCTCACGTTCAGTAGAATGAGCGGAAAAATTCAGACAGCTCGGACGTTCCCTAGTTTGAGAAGGCTATCCCGAATGACGTCGCTCTAAGCTCGTTCGGAGGGAATATATTCAGAGGAAATGGTGATCCTAGGCGATCTCAGAACGGTAGAAGCGGACTCATTCGAGCGGGGAGAATTATTAATTATCGACTCATCTCACCAGCTATGAATCGCTTGCTCTGGATCAGGCCATATAATGCGGCAGTCTTTCCACAAACTCCGTACAGACTCGAGGTGTCTGACGAGCTGGCTATCAATGGGTTCAAGGACTTTCGACGTATCGGGTCGCTGAAAGACCGCTGAACTCTATTCCGGAAACGAGGATTGCCGCTCTAGACGTCAGGGATAAAATCGACCCGCGACTCAAACGCGAGCTCGGAAAAGCCACGTCAGTCATTGAGCATGATATGAGAGATTTCAGAGACAGCAGGAAACTTGAATCGATATTCTCCCATCACACGCTTCTATCGCTCGAGCACTGAGGTCGCTCACAAGCACCCTGGCACGATTTCCACGCCGCTCTCGATACAGGAAGATCACGAGATACGGCCCTCGCGCCTGGCTGCCACCGAATCGCCGACGAGCAGCCAGTCAGCGTGACCTTAAGCGTGCTTCCCGCTTGACAAAACGTCGCCGGACTCTCCATCGAGGGAATGAACAAATTATTCGAGCCTCCAAGGGAGATTTCAGGGTGAATACTTCCGTCGGTATTGCTTCTCGAAGCTCCCGAACGGAATGAAATCGATGGAGGGATCACTGCATCTAGATACGGAAGTTCCGAATTCCCGATGTCTAGCCATATCGACATGCTTAGCATTGACCTCTAAATTGCTCCTTCTCCCAAAAAACTCTCAGGAAACATCATTCCCGAAGAAACGTCGAACGAACCCCACTGCCGGTGTGGGAGTCGTAAATTAATGAGCGTTAGTCTCGAGGTGCGACGTGGTTCGACTCGGAAACTTGAATGTATTCGGGCGGGTTCTATCGCAGGGATCGCTCCAGAAGAGCATTCCGGTGGAATCGTGTATCGCTAGGACCAGACTCCAGGAGAAAGCGAGACTTCCCTCGAACAAATCTTTCCGAAGAAAGCGACCTGAACTATTCTCGGACCCGCGTTTTCGTGCCTTTTCCAATGGGTGACGCATCGACTTCGCGCGGCTTCGTAACAGCTGATTCTCCGAGCTAATAAGTCAAATGACGAATTCGGAGAAAGGAGTGATACTCTGCGGAATTTCCACCATAGTTCGAACTATCCTTTGATTCCATCGCGGCTTCGCCAGCCGAATGAGAACACAAGCAGAATTATAGCGTAGCAATATGACAGGTCATCGATTGTGGCCTGAATTTCTGAGCCCGGCTCTATGCGCGATCCGATTCAACCGTGCTGCACGCTCAACCCTTGTCCTTTATATGTAGTAAAGGAACCAATCTGTTTAACAGCTGAAAACGCGTGACATCTCAGGAGACACAATACCTGATTATAGATGGCGATGGACAGCGCTCTGTCCGGATGGATAGAAAGCTGCTGTACAACCGCGTGTCAAACAGCGAAGCGATTCACGTAGCTTGAGGCGAGGGTAAGCTGCAAGCAAGCGACACAGTGACACAGCTGAGAGCGAACCGAACGAAGACTCCGCGAAGTTCGCCTTGAAGATCCACGGAGGGCGCCACATTCCATCTCTCTGTTCGGCCCGATTATCACGATCATCGACGGTCGGCTCGTCTAAGGATCATCTTCCTCCAATCCGGGCTCGAACGATCACAAGCAAGCCATCGTGACCGAAACGGACCTCTCAATCCACGAGGTCTTTGGGAACGAGGAGCAGGAGAGCCAGGGATCGAATTCGCATCAGGACTAGCGGAACTCCGACTGATAATTTAATTGATAGCAGAAAAAACGGTCCCTTCCAGAGATGGGTTTTCAAAGGTCCTCACGCTACCTTTCAAGGGTCAATCTGCGAGGGAGATAGGAAACGGCTCAAAAGACGACATGGCTTTTCTACGGTCGACTGATATACGATCTCGGTGGCCCCGATTGGAGGGTCGAAGGAGAACCATGCCGAAATGAGATCGAGACTTCTCGAGAGCCAGCTTGCGGATGGGGGTTACTTCTGAACAGGGATGTTCTCGAGCACATAGGATGAGCTTTGTGAAAGAAGACGCGCGGATCAAGGATGCTTCCTCAATTTATCAATAAGTTACTCTCTTGGTTTTGGGTTGGTTCGTTGTACATTATATACAATTCCGGTTTGTGTACAGCGCTTATTTACACAACGATTCGTGGGAGGTGCTTTCGGTGAAACTCAATGGACTTGACTCACTGAACGAAATTATTCCGAAGCTATCTAGTTGGATGATCGCCGACCGGGTACAGTTTTTTTTGGTTTTCCTGCAGATAAAAATTTTCCTAAACCTTGACGTTCTCCAAAGTCGCTAAGTCGATATCGTTCACGTCAATTTCCTCGAGATTGTCGAGGTTGAGGTCATTCCACGCGAACACCGGATCGGGAACGTCAACATCGAGCACCACATTGTTGCCGGTCGACAATCCCACCGAGCCCATCGCTGAAGAAGGTCTCACGGATTTCTGATTATTTGTCTTGTTCAGAGGATGTTTGTTTTTTTCCGATTTCTTCTTCTTCTTGGGCGTCGATCCTTTCGGAGATCGAGTTTTGGTCTTCGCAGTAGAACTCCTAGAGCTAGGGGTCAATTTTTGTTGCTGCAGCGGCGGTACCGGTTGTTGGTAATCCTCGTCCACAACCAGCACCGACTCCCGGTCGTCGTCGACAGCCGTGGCAGGGGCGGCAGCCGTCGAATTCAGACTTAACTCACTAGTCGGAGATGCGGGAACGCTGTCCCCGACGGAATCCTCCACCGTCCGCGCTCTCTTCGGTCGGCCAACAGGACGGCCCGTCGATCGATTGTTCCTCTTACGTTTAGGCGCAAGATTCATCAATGAGTCGGCTGTGAGCGGGGCCTGCTCGGTGGGCACGCTTTCGCTCATCGGCGCCAGAGCTTGAGCCTGAGCCAACAGTCGTCGTTCCTCCTGTTTTTGGCGGACTGAAAAAAAAGCGTGTGGTCAACCGCTACGTCCTGAATTCCCGATAATAACGTTTACGGCCTCGACGCTCGGCTTTCAATCGATGGGCATAGCTACAGCACTTACATTTACGCTCCAGCTCCTCGTCGTCGAGCAGCAACGAAACAACCTCTTTCGGTTTGAGGGCGTCGTGAGGCCTCATGTGGGTTCCGCTCATGACCATACGTTGTATTTCGCTTTTCTCCTTAGCGCGTTCCAGGATGCGTTCTTCTATGGAACCCTGGCAGATCAAGCGGTACACCGTCACCTGCTTTGTTTGCCCGAGCCGATGCGCTCGATCCATTGCTTGTTGATCCACCGTCGGATTCCAGTCACTATCGTAGAATATCACAGTATCGGCAGCGGTCAGGTTGATTCCCAAACCTCCCGCTCTAGTCGACAAGAGGAACACAAATATATCGGCTCGCTCCTGGAAATCGTTCACCATGTCTCGCCGGTCGGAGATGCGCGAGCTACCGTCGAGTCGGATGTAGATGTACTTCCGGTGTATCATAAACTCCTCGAGGAGGTCGATCATACGCGTCATTTGTGAATATATTAGTACTCTATGCCCTCCGGATTTCAGCTGTTTGAGCAAGTCGTCCAGCGCGTGTAGTTTCCCACTCTGAGTGACCAGTCGTTCCTTGCTAGGGATCACGATGTGCGACCAGCCTCGGCTCGGTCGACAAGCTGAAATACCGAAGCTCTCGATGCGTCTGCCCGCCCTTATGAAAGAAGACGACGACGGTGATTTGAGATCCTCGATTGACATCTTCGTGAAGCCAGTTTGAAGCCAGTTGTGCGCTTCGCGGCTTCCACCCATGCTGACCCGTTGTAACCAGCGGAAGCCTCGGTTGTGGCTGGTGCACAAGTCGGGGCTAGCCGCCAGACAGACGCTCATGAGACAGTTCGTCATGAAAGCGGGAGGAGGCAGCAGGGTGCTGAATTCAAGAGCCGGTCTCGGTCTGTGTCGGACTCTCTCAACTTTGATGCGGATCGGTATCTCGTCCTCGTCGTCCTGATGCTCGTTGGCTTTCCGAACACGGTGCTCGTAATGGGCGGGGGTCTCTGGTATGGGAGTGATGGTCACCCGCGAACCAAAGCAGTACATCTCGTCGTAAACGGCGAATAGCAAACTCTTCAGAGCACTGTGTCCTACGAGGTTCCGTGATGGGAGTTTCGTTGGTAAGGTGTACCATTTGGTGGAGTGTCCCATCAGGGAACGGTAGTGCTCGATATCGACTTCGGAGTTCTTCTCCGATGCCAGTTGGAGTTTATCGAGCCTACTGCCGAGAAAACACAGGGAAACCTCGGCAGGGCTCAAGCCAGTGAGAGAGATGAATTCGAACGCGTTATTAAACGAATTTTCCCAACGCTTCGATGATTGCTTGTCGTTCGCTTGGCTCTGGCACTGAATTTCGCCGGGATGCCAAATGTTCGGTAGACGCTTGTTTGGCAATGATCGTATGAAGAGGTCCGAGTCGAAAAACGTCTTTGGTATACGACACGGATTCAGTTTCATGAAGAACGGACTGCGTACATCCTCACGCTCGAATAGATCCGGATGGTTGCAAACTTTACGGAATTGCATGACGATATTCATGAGGCAAGTCGTTGCCGATGTTGCTGCTTGCGAAGATCCGTCCAACCCGGTGCTTTGCATCAAGTCCTCGATGCGAATTTTCTTCTTTAAAGCGTGACACATGACTTTTTGACGTTGCGTCAGGTGACAATCGACGCGAATCTCGATCTTGTCCGAGAGCTCGTTCTCGACGTCCTTCTTTATCCTGAAAACGAGGGACACGGCGTCAGTGGGTACGGGAAAGGGAAAATCGGGAAATCGGTGAAGCATTCGAGAAATGCGCGCGCGGTGACCTTGAAGAGATCGCTTTCGGCAGACTCACCTCCTTAGCATGAATGGCTTGAGGATCATGTGGAGTCGGGATAGATGTTTTTCGTCGATGGCCGTTTTGTTCTCGGCGTGACTCTCGATATCTTTCGAGAACCACTCGTTGAACTCCTGGTGAGAATCGAAGAGGTATGGCATGATGAAATGAAGTAAGCCCCACAGCTCCTGCATGGCGTTCTGAATCGGAGTTCCGGTCAGGAGCAGACGGTTTCTACAAGTGAAACCCAGAAGAACTTTCCAGCGCTGACTGGAAGTGCTTTTTATGGCCTGTGCCTCGTCCAAAACCATGTATTGCCACTTGATGCGCTGGAAATACTTCACGTCCTGAATGACTAATTGGTAACTAGTAACCACAACGTGGAATGAACTGTGCTCCGTGTGAAGATCTTGGTTGCGAGCCGACCAGAACTTCCGTAGCACTTTTCTATCGGAGGCGTTACCCCAATATGGGACAACTTTGAACTGGGGGACGAATTTGCTCAATTCCTGCTGCCAATTGTGCAGTGTGGAGGCTGGCGCTATCACAAGAAATGGACCCCAGACCGATTGGCGCTCGACGAGGGCAGAAAAGAACGCGATCGTTTGAACTGTTTTGCCGAGGCCCATTTCGTCCGCCAGGATTCCGTTGATTCCTCGGTCGTACAAGCCGTATAGCCAGCTCATCCCTTTGAGTTGGTAGCATTTTAATTTTCCTTGGAACATGCGTGGCTGTGGCAGATCTTCGTGGTCGTCGAAGTTGTTCTCTGACTTGACGGGCAGTCCGAGATCAGCATCGAAGTCGTCTTTTTCGTGTTTGTGAGCCAAGAAGGCATCCCTGGCGTTTCCAAGAGCCTCTGATTTTAATCTGCGGGAATCGTGGCCACGGTTACTTATTGCGAAAATCGGGAGAGCATTCTAACGGCAGTATTCGTCTCTCATCAGGGAGCTACAGGGAATCATAAACCGCCGAAGGATTCGCAAATGAACAAATGAGTGAGGGAACGAACCTTTCAGAATCGACTTCGTCCTCGTTGTTGGCGTCGGGGCCCTGATCGAGTTTCCCCAAGATGTCCTGGGTGGCCTTATCCTGCAGAATTTGGTCGCCAGCTTTCTTCCGGCTCATGAAATGCGCATACAGCTCGGTCTGGGTGATCAGGAAGTTGAGCTTTCTCTGTTGACGTTTCGCCTCCCGAAGTTCTGCGTCGACCTTCAATTGTTCTAAGGCTTCTTTCTCCGCTCGTTTTCGCTGATCCTTCTCTGCGCGATCGTAGCGTTTCCAATATGCCTGCATCTCGCGACACAATCTGCGGAGGAAGTCGTAAGTTGATCAGCGCTTGGCTCTCCGAGAATCCCGGCAAAATGAGGAACGGGAAAAATCCGCAAGTATCGCGACAATGAGGAGATAGGGTTCGGGTGCGTACCTCCGAGATCGCGAAGCATTCTCCCGCGAAACTTTTTGCGAGATCAGTGCTTTTTTGCGAACTTCTCGCATGCATCCGACAGCGAGTTTCTTGCGCAACTGCATGGTATCTTTCCTAGAGTTTTGATTGGATTTGAACGCCCTATGAACATCTTTTTTCGAGATTTCGACCCAGAGTTTCCGACGTTTCGCGGCTGCTTCGAGAGCTAACTGCTGTGGGGTTTTCTCTTTTTTCCGTCTCACGTTCTTCTTGCTAACTTCGTGGACTGCAGGCGTTCCGGCCGGCGCAGCCGGGAAACGATTGACCTCGTCCTCGCTATCGGAATTATCCGAATTGTTGTTATCGGAATTCTCGGCCAGACTGGAATCGTCATCATCGCTGCTGCTGCTGCTCAAGAGACCCCACTGATGCGCCGAGCTGCCCCGACTGACGTGAGCGCCCGCGAAGCGTTTTTTGATCTTCTTCTCGGCGTTCAGCATGGCCTCGACCTCGTCAGGACGGATGTTGAGACGGAGCTGATCCTTCACCTCGTCGAAATCCGCTTCCAGGATGAGGGGTTCGCATCGGTTCAGAACCCCCCACGACCTGTACTTGTATTTGTTGCTCTTGTTGGCGCCGTTGTCCGGGTCGTGAGCGGATTTCTGAAGTTTTTCAATGAGACGTTTCCGCTTCTTATGAACTTTCAACCATTGTCGCAGATCTGCCTCGGTCGGCTCGTAATCCGAATCGGTGGAGTCCTCTTCGAGTAGCCGCTGCAATACGAGGAATGAAAGAAACTAAGTGATCCGTCCGTCGTTCGTGAGGAGCTGTGGTGAGGGAACGTCGGGGCGCGGACGCCGTCCGCTCCTGCGATACGCCCTAATGCCCGGGCAATGACTAACTGAAACACGCACGACATTCAACGGCGGAAGGACTCACTTTGTAGATGACGCTGTCCGGATTCTGGAAGATGCCACCTTCCAGCCATTTCTTCTTGACCGAGTCATCCCGGGTTTTCCTGCCGCTAGCGGCGTACGAATGTAGTAGCGATACGAAGTGAGCCGCCTTTTGATCGGACGCATCTTCGCTAGGAACTCGCGCCGTCACAAGGTAGTCGCTATCGTAGTCAGGGCATGAGTAACAGCGCACGGAATCCTCCACCGGCTGACTTGGTGTGGGCGGAGGACCCACGGACGTCGGACCTATCCGGTTCCCCCTGGACGGGTATATGAGAGGCATCCTGGAAGCGAGGAACTCATCTGTAATTCCGTGTAGAATTCTAGAGTGAAATAGGAATTTCTAGAATATCGAGGTGACCAGTCGGCTCAGTCATCGATCGGAGACGCCATGCGCTCCTGTCTATCCAGAACAAAATATGCGGGTATTGAAAGGCATACACTGCAACGACAAGGGGAAAACTCGACTTCAGGTAGGAATGCATTCACCGAGGGAGCATTCATGTATAGGGATGGTAGAGGTTTGGATGTAAGAGGAGATTCCGGAATTCGTGGTAACGACTGGCGCATACGCCGGAGCCCAGCCCCAGGCACGGTCAAGCCGAGGATCTTTTCATGAGTGAAGCAGAATAGATGATTTTTCTCGGTGGACGACTGATCTGGTCTTGGGAACGCATCCAGCCAGCAACATTCGTTGGGCACATTCTTCACAGGGCTTTTTGTCGTTAGTCGTGAGAAGTCAACATCGTCTCACAGGCACGCGTACTGAGCTTCTGGGGAAATGTTCTCATTCGCGTTCGAACGGCTCCTGGCCTTTGATTTGTCTTTTAGCCATAGCATACTAGTCGCATTGCAGGTTGAAAGTGGAAGCTAGACATTATCTAATCCGCATGAGGGTCAAAACATCGTCGCCGGAAAACAAGGAGCATTCACCGAAAGAACATCCAGTGTTGATTTCTCTGAGCGGGCGGCGGCTTCGTCCACGAGACGTTCGATTCCGTTCGGACTTAGAGACTTATTGACCGGCTACAAAAATACGCATCAGACCCTATAAAGCCGCCGCAGCCGCCGACGACGACAACACGACCGCAGCATCGCTGCGGACACCAATTCACGTGAGAGAGATCGCTCTCTGACAGCTAAACTGATCGTCCGACATTCGGAGACATAACCTACGTAAATTTGACATCGACTGATTATTCGAAAGACGTCGATCACGAGTCGACTTCGGCCACGCCGTACAGACCGCCGGTCCGAGCATCGAACGAGGAAAAAAGCGACCAGGGAAGCAAGCGAGTCCCTGGGTAATCCACCTCTTCATTACATATCTCTGCGAAGAGCAATGAGGAGATATCGTGGATTCCTCTCTGAAACTCTCCGGAGACACTCCCGGAGGCCAGTTCCTCGATCGGCCGGGTATGCAGCACCTCGAGAGAGACTTCAGCCGATTCGGACTTTTCCCGTGAGCGAAAGCTTGGCTCTTCCTGTTGCTGTGAGCTGAGGTTCGGTCTCTATCGGACGAACCGACGACTAGGGCGCGAATCAATCCCACTCCATGGACTATTACCTGGTTACCTTCAGGATCGGCGCTCAGTGGAGGTTCACTATCGGTTTGTTGGACGCTGGGCACATTTCCGTCGGGCTTCCTTGAGTTGTTGTTCAGGGCGAACCCGTTGGCTTCGTGGGCTTTCGACCGCTAAGAGTCGCACAGCCCATACTCTCCCCTCCACTATAGCCAACAATAACACAGGGACGCCATTACTACAGCAGCAGGCAGCGGCAGCCGCAGAAACTCAGCATCAACAACTAACCAGAGCAGCGGCGCCGCCGCTGTCGCTCTTCGCTGTTCTGCAACGGCACGAGAATCGGCTCGTGCGCGCGAGCGAGCTCGCGAGGAGAACAGAGCCCCTTGCAAGACCACCGATGCTCACAATTGGGAAATATTCCGAGTCGGTACTCCTCAGAAAAAGAGCGCGGAAGAAGGATCATAGGATAGAATCTTTTTAAATGGAATCCGTCGAGACGAGAGAGTGAAGACGCTGATGTCGATGATTTTTGCTGGGACTTTGAAGAATTGCGGGCTGCACGCTGGTGAATTTTTAGTAGAAGCAACCTCTTCCGCGACATTCTGATTCTCGGGAAGGTCGTCGTGGATGAATCTTGACCGACGCTGAAAAGAGCCCCCGGAATCGAGAATCTGTGCACCAGAGTGCACAAAGAAGGAGATATCCCCGGCAGGAGGGTGGTCAGAGGGTCTCAGGCCGCACAGACGGGCCCGGCAGAGCGTCATTCCCAACCAGGTGGTTCATCGTGATGCAAAAAAACGCTGTGAAAACTCGCCATGAAGCTGATGTAACGCTTGATGCGGAGTCTCTTATATTTCTACTCTTGCCGGCTGATCCGGAAGCTCTGCTCCTTCGCTTCGACGATAGGTTTCCAAAGCATACTAGAATCAGGCACCTTCCCTTACTCCGAAACTACCTCGTCCTGCAAGGCAAGACGCCGACCCGATCAGTTCGGAATCTTAGAATGCGGAATTCTCACTCAAGTCAGGAGTCCTGTCCCTCAGGAGAGATTTTTTCTCTCATGAGAGAACACATTCCTTCACATTTTCAGGTGAAGATAGGGGAAGTCTCAGTTCCACTCGACTGAAGGCCGCGATCCAGCGGGTCGAATGCTGACTCTGGCACCGATCCTGGACTCCTGCATGCTTCGTTCAAAACTAGCCCCGTGGTCCTTCCGTCAGGGTGTCATATACGCTCGACTGACGATGAGGAGCGGTGGTCTTCTTGACAAAACTACCACGGGATGCTCAGGACGTACTCCCGATGCGCGTCCCGAGTCGGGAGTTACTTTTTTGAGGACACTCGTCTGGGGATCATCATCGTCGTGCTTTTCGACCGACAGCTCCTCCCCACATCACATCCCGCCTGACATTGGTGTTACCTCCACGGGATTCGACCAGCGCTCCATCCATTAACATTCAGAACATCGAGATATGCTAGCCTCATACATGGAAGCCGTGTCTCCATGTGCATGACTTTCTGTGTGGCGAATGTGGCGACAATGATGATAGGGGGAGACAGACATGCTCCATGAAAGACCAAAAAAACTTTTTCGGGCTGATCCACACAGCCAAGGTTTAACGTCCCGGGTACTGTCATTCACATTTCTTCCGAGGACGGATCCATAGAGCAAATGTACCCGTGAAAGACCAAGAGGTTTGGGAACATGTGGGGAAATCGTTTTATTCAATATGATGATAATTGCCAGCCTCGGTAGTTTCGCATGAATACCTCTCCGGTCAGACCAATTAGTAGCAGAAAATGATCGGCTGTATCAAAGCAAATTATTTGATATCCTAACAGCCGCGTTGAGATCGCTCAAAAGCGAGATTCTTATAAAACATCCACGGCCTCTCTATCCGCAAGACACTTCCGCAGCAGAGTTAGTCGCCTCCACTGATAGCGCCGATGCTGAAAAGACCGCGGACAAGCGTCATCGCGTTGAGAGCATCGCCGTTTTTGACGTCTTTCAGCAGATCCTCGACCGTAATCGGCTCCTCGGACTTGTAAAGCTTCTCCAACAGCTCCTCGTATTCAAGGGAGATCGTGAAAGCGCCGCTGTCGTCCTCGGATCCCATGAAGGTGGCATCGATCATCATGTGACGGCTTCTATCATTGTTCATCGAGCTCATGACGACTAATTCGCTTCGGGAGGTCAGATCTTGGCTTTCCGCCACATTCTCCTCGTCGACACCATCGCCCTCATCCATTTCGGCATCTTCAGCCTTTCTCACGAACCAAGTTATGTGCTCCTTGTTCCTGAAGGAGATTTTTGAGGAGGACGTGATGCTCCCCGATTCCAGCTCGAATTTTGGCTGGCCGTAGGGCGGCAGACGGTTAGTCATGAATTCCTGGATCATTCCTGGAACAAGGGCGGGAGCCACGATTAGAGCGAGAAGAATTGGAGCAAGTGATTCGACCGATATCGATCGCTTGGAAAAAAAAGTCTCACCGTCTGCGGGTGGCAGGGGCTTCGAACGGCTTCGCACGCTTTCCGCCAACTTGACCAGGGTATCGGCGTAATCCGCATTCGAGATTGAATTCGCTCTTGGGAGGTAGTGGAACGGAAGACCTTTGCGAAGTTCCTCGCAGACCGGAACCTGCTCCTCGATTGTCGCGATGATTGTCTGAAGTAGAAGATTGGCCCGATGCATGCCTTGGAACGTGCTGAAAACGATGTGTGCTCCATCCGTCACGCCCTCGGACTCGAAAATCGTGGTTTTCGGGAAGTAGAGCACATCTCCGGCTTTGAGATTTGCGGCCATGATTTGATCACCGACGTTTTCTTCCTTGAGCGCATCGTCAAATTCGCACACCATTTCTCCTTTCAGCTCGTGCAGTTTCCAGCTGCTGCTACCGCTCAGTTGCAGTACGAATTTTTCGGTGTCATCGTAACGACGCTGTTGATTTTTTGTATCTCCCGGTACGAGGAACACTTGAGATGACACCAGAGAACCCAAATGACACTCGAGTTTCTCAATGAATGACCAGAGACAATCTTGGAAACGCTGTGGCTGATTGATCTGGATCGCGTACTTTTCTTTGTAGTGGTTTTTCACAAGATCTTTCGTCAATGTTTCGATTTCCAAGTCTTGGCGGTCTCCATCGACGATTTTCGAGAAAGTAAAATCTCGGTCTGCAATAAGGTTGAGATCACCCTTCTCGCTCCGGGAAACGATCTCCTCGAACACCTCGAGACTGAAGATTTTCGACAACTCCTCGGAGGCTTCAGGTGCTTCGATGTGGAGCGGCTTGCTGCCCCAATGATTCTTGAAAAAGTCGTCGATGGCTGTTTTCGAGTTCTGAAGCAGGAACTGCAGAGAGTCTTCCGGGTTCTTGAACCTCTCGCAAAGACTCTTCAGGTAGGGATCCATGCTCCTGGGGGAAGGACGGCCAGTCAATTCACGCGAGTTGCCAGCATGCGCGCGAGATTGAGCGTATCATTTCGCCATACATATCTGTTTCTCATAAAAATTGACGCATACGGGTCCGACACTCACTCTTCGCGATCGACCTTCTTCGGTGCGATCTTCTTTTTATCGGTCTTGCGCTTCTTTGTAGCCGAACCGGAAGTCGGCGAATCATCGGAGACCTGCTTGCTCCGCTTTGCGCCAGCTCGTCCCATTTCAACCTAATAGACAATTTGAATGACATGGACGATATACCAAGACGACCGATCACAAAATAACGTGGGTTTCATTCGCACGAAATGGGCATTCATTTCGACCGCGCGGCGATCTCGCCAGGCGGCGTGAATCGCTGAAAAGCCATCGGAGCTCCGGAACGAATCTCAATAGCCTCAATCATTCTCGTGGCGTCAATCTCAATCCTCGAAGGTCTTTAGATGGATCATGTCGAAGGAAATCGATGGGACACTCGGAATAGAGAACACTCCTAACCAACCTGATTTTTATGAGCGGTACGCTAAGAAACGCGCGCGAATCCCTGCACGTGTGGAATGAGGATAGTGGCGAAGACGGCTGTCGTTCTTGGCCGCTCACGTACCGTGGCGCTGTGGCCCTTCGTAGACGCGCGCGGAGTTTGATTATAATCCAACGAGGTCAGCCCCAGAGAAATTTTCGGCGACTCCTGACATTTTCTCAAGAGTTCGCATTCTCGGCTATCTCGAAGATCTCTCGTCAAGACAGAATGCCTCGCCTCCCCGCCTGAATACGGTCATCCGTATCATGTTGCAGTCTCGGCTCCCATCTCATTGCCTCCACGCTGTACCCGATTCCGTGGACACGAGTACCGATCGTTCAATTCTCCCGACATAAGGCAACCGATATCCGCAATGTTTCCTGCCGGAGTCTTCTCGATGAGCGGCTGGGGAGCGGACCCTGGGAGGGTGGGACTCGCCCAGTAAATGACGTCGATTGATCGGCAAGATCCTACGTACCACCATCAGGGTCGGTCCCATTCCGGTAAATCGAGAGCGTTCACGACTTCAGGATCGATTCCGATGGAGCGATCTTCCGTGCGAGGAGAAACTCGTGCGGGTCGGGACCGATTAGCGGATTCGGGAGGCTGCGGGCGAACGAATCTGAAGGGGTCTGAACGGTCGCATAAGACCAATTCTCCACTCGATCCCAGAGCTCCGTCAGGGCTCAGCTTGGGCCCATCAGAGGTGGGCATCTTTGTCATCCGGAAGACTGGATTTTGATGGAGAAACAAATACCAGCGCGATCAGCGGAGAAACCTGAACTCCGAACATGCCGCAGGATTCGGCAGCGAGGGTGGGCTCAATTATGCTTCACTCTTTGAAGTCGTTCGACGTGACTTCGGAGTTGTATGCGCGGAGGAGCTCTGGAACTTCGACCTCATGTTCCTCACCCTATATCGGTACCGGGTGAAAACTGCGCCGCGCCGCCGGGAGATGTGCTCATCGCAGCTCCCAGCGGAGATACGTAGTTGAGATCCTCCCTGGTCAAGCTCTGGGGAACGGGAGGAAGGGAAAATATTTTTCGGATCTGTGAAGCTTGATGGAGGCAAGATTTTCTTTCCTATTTTTGACGTAGCTCGCACGAGGGCCAGGTGTGGGTCAAGAGCTAGGAAGACGAAGGTTTAGAGGAAACTCTCGGCGGGAATAGGGTAACTGCGCTCACATCCCCTCTTTCGAGAGTCCAGGTGGCTTCTCTCTGATCAACGTGATCCTCAACTCCTACAGACGGACTTCTCGACCGGCTCAATGCGTGCGGGGAGATATGACGAAGACTGAGCGAGTGAAAAATGATAATCTTTGTTGAGCTAACTTCAGCTCACTCAGGCACTACTTCGGTATTCCGTCGGTTCGTCCGCAGTCGATCGCATCTCCCGAATTCTGTTGAGCACTGACAGAATACAATGCAGGGGCTCATTCTCATATGTCTGATGGACGTGGAGCAACTATGCATTGTCTCTCCTGCGCGGGGAGAAAAGCAGTGGCCGTAGGATATCCATAATGAAAAGAGGAAAAGAGACCGGTACTTTGGAAAGATAATAACAGATTTAATAACAGATTTTCCTACTCAAACAGTGTCATATGAAGATTGCACCATTCCGAGCAGACTCTCCATGAGGTCAAACCTGATCAGAGCTCGCTCCAAAACTTCCGTCTCCATTTCTTCTGGCACGTTCGGCATCAAGGATCTGATCTCATCAGTTTTCTCACTCTTCAATTTCAACTCGTAGTGGGCTCGCGAAATTTGTAGACCCTTCTTGAAACTTGCCAGGTACGTTCCGAGCGTGGGCAATTTTTTCAACATCCGATTCAAGAATAAATGCCTGAGCAAATTCAAGCTCGCCAAGAGATATTCACTGTGCTCTAGCAAATCAGTGGTCTCTCCCTCCGGTAAGAAGACGAGTTTCTGCACGATTTCCGATGCATTGACTTGATCATTACCAATCAAGAGCTTTCTCCACGTGTCCAAGAGGAAACCGCGCACTGAGGGATTATCGCAATTCCTGAACAAAGAGTCAAGCAATTTCGATTGAATGTCGGGATGGCACTTCTTATAAAGCTGGTTCCATAATAGCAGAGCCCTCCTTCGGGCTTCATCCAGAGGGCAGGCCGTCATGTTCTGGAAGAGCTGGCTCAAGACCCTCAAAGAGACAGAATACAAGGGGTGGGATCTGCCGATGCAGTCAACATAAACGAGAGCCTCTTCCATCAGATCCAGACCCTTCAACACGAGCAGCGACCTCGGTGAACTCAGTAATTCCAGCACTAGCGGCAAGAGCAAGTCGGCTAAGTATCCTGGCGAATAAACCCGGGGAAAACTTTTTTCAAAGAAAAATCATGTAAGCCAGCACTCCGGCGCTCGATGAGCTCAGACTGAGCTCTGCGCCGGAGGAGGCGGGTCGTCGGCAGTGAGCGAGCTCGAGTACGAAGACGGGGTCGTTGAATTTTTCTATGAATCCAAGCAGCTTCATTGCATGTACGTGTTGCTCACTATCCGATTTCCCCCTATCACAAGGTGTGAGATCCAGAAGGCCGAGAGTAGTTCCCAAGGCGCGCGCCAGGTGAGATGCCATCTGAAGTCGCTCTTTCGCATTGAAGTGGAGCTGATCTCTTTCGCTCATGAATGAGAATTGTCTCTTCAAGAAACTCAGGACAGTCCTGTACCGATCGGTGATCGCGCGAACGTCCTCGTCAACGTCCATAAGCTTCCGCTCCTCCGCGTTTGCGAAGTTCGTATCGTTTGGCGCTTGCAAGGAATCGAAAGTTCCACTCGCGACATCCAATACCCAAAGCAGAGAGGCTCTCGAGTACGGGCTTCGTTTCTCGAGGCAGTCCGCGATGTTTTCCATTACGACATCGAATACGTATGCCGTTCCCACGGAATGTAAACTCTCCATGTACATCAACAACAATTCCTTGGGCGTCGATGCTCCGTGCAAAACCGAAATGATCTCGTCTATCAACTTATCGAAAGACTCCTCATCTGGACACCTGTCATCCTCGCTATGGATTCGATCGCTAGTGGAGATCACCAGGGGCAGAATGACCCAGCCTAGGAGCGGGATTTCTTCAGACGGCAGTGATCGTAGCTGATCTAGGACCATCGCGAACTTGCGGTCGCTGACCAGCTGGATCAATTCCGCTTCGCGATCTTCGGCCGCCATTGGGGCTGTAAGCAAACGGATAATCTCATGAAGTCGTCGAGCCTAGCTGGAGGCAGGTGGATCGATAGCGGAAGGAACCTAAAATCGCTCGATGCAGGAATTGGCACTTTCAGTGAAGATGAGCCTCAATCTCGGTACACACCTGCAATTTGACCTGATTCGTCCATCATGCTGACGCCGGTCGAAACAACCGAAAACGTTAATCTGAGTCGATAGTAGGCGTTTGTTCCATCAGAATTTCTCCTGGAATTCGTCCATGCGCTGTTCCAGTGTCATTATCGCCCGGGCCGGCGCGAGCGAATCGAACGAGCCCCAACCAACAACACACTGACATCCAAACAAAGAGCAGACGACACCCGAGTACTCGCTTCGCTGAAAGTCACCCTCACTGCGGTTTCCCAACATCGAAAGTCGCGGAGCAGGACACCGTGTTTCTTATCTAGAGACCGGATTCGTGCATTCATCGAAAATGACGTACTGGAGGCAAGCCGGGATCACGTAAGTTCCTGGAAATCGGTGTGAGAACCTTCGGGGCGGCTTTCTATTGGGTCTGTGGGATCCATCCCAGATCTTCCGTCTCGGAGTTCTATCTGTGAGGAGCGTGACGACCGCTCAGATGCCCGTATCTTCGCTCTATTCATCTGACGAAGCTTTCAACTCCGCTTATCTCTTCCAAGGTTCATGCGATTCTCCGAAATCGCGAGTAAAGCCACGAAGGCATGCGTGAAAAAGGATGCCAAAGCGGCTATGGAGTTCTCGTCGACTATAAAGAAGACCGATTGGAAAGACGGGAAAGCAATTCGTGAGTTCACTGAAGCATGTTTATCCTATTTTTGCCCGCTCAGAATGTTTCCTCATCTTGGTTTTTTTCTGCTCATCGAATGAAACCATGCAGTGAATCTAATTGAGAGGATTTAATGTTTGTTTTGCTGTGATTCCTAAGTTGCCTGCTTTTTTTCATTCTAGGTCTCCCAAAGCCTGGTAATGTATCAAAGAGTGGCGCTTTTTCTATTTCCCTTCGCGTAGTTCCGTTCGACCAAGCTCATTCATGGCATGAGCCCATCTAGGCTGTGGATATCCTTTTTGACCGTGAATTTCGATTCACTGAGAAAAACGTTCCATTGAGAAATTGCCTGACTGCTCTCGAATGAATTTTTATAGAGTACTCGAAGGCACCGTGTCTGCGAACTTCCGTCGAAATCCGCCCATTCACGACGATTCATATTTTGCAGGTGCTGAGAACTAGTTGGCTCGCGAATTCAAAATGGTCGATGGATGTGTAAATTTTCGCTGCGTGCAAGTCGGGAATGGAATATAGGCGTCTGTTAAAGTACGAGGCGGTGTTTTCTCTTTTGACTTTCGAAGTGATCTATTATACGTGCCGAATCCCCCATGTTACGGCAAACCATTCGGGAGATGAACGAAATTTCATAAGACCCCGATGCAGTAATGCCGTATCTGAACTCCAATCTCTCCGTCGGCAGCTCAACTGTGTCAGAACGGGAATGAGTCGAGTCTCTTGGGAGTGGAGTCGAGTCGTTCCCAGGAAGCTCATCCTTATACCTAGGAGGTAGTCGTATTTTTTCCGGTGGATAGGGCGAAGTTTTCCACAGAAGTGTGATCCTGGCGGAGGCCAATTGGACCGATCTGCTCCCCAGTCGCTCGGGATTCCAGCTATCGCGTCGGCTAAAGAGAAGAGCCCACAACTCAGTCGTTTTGTGGCGACGTAGAGGAGATCCTCTCCGCTGCCGTCACGCTCGGATTCTTAGGAGCCCGAACTCCACGAGCAAGCATCTCGAATCTTTGAAGTCCTCCTTGATGAGGAGAGGGTTACAATAATCGACTAGAGCTCCAACCCCCCCCCCCCCGGACCGATTGACACTCCGACGGATCGCTCCATGGTCGGCCAAATCTCGGCTTTTTGTATTCGCCTGCGCTAGTCGGTCTGGAATCTCCTCCGTGGCGTGGAAAGCGAATTAGCGGACGTGTCCGCCGTCTTGAAGTGTTTCGCTCGATAGATACTGGCGCTAAAAATATGCGAGGTCAGGTTCAGCGAACATTTGCTCCCTTCTCGTAGTCGAGGAGCCTCAGTAATTTCGATGCAGTATCGGTTTCTTCTGGGAATGGAGCTCCCTCAAATGCCAGAATTTCATTTGGAATACTCTAGCCGGGTGATCCTAGCCCTGGTTGCGCCCCACGCATGTCGACGGAAACGCGCCACGACTCGTGTCACCCCTCGAATTTTCCTCCTTTTCGCTCATTCAATGGGAAACCGATGAATTAGTGACCGATACTCCGAGTCATGTCCTCCTTTTCTGTTTTATTAGGATGACGAACCGGAATCTCAACTCTATGACCTCTGATCCATTCTCGAACTGTGCCGCCGTGGGCACGAACCCCTCAACCCCCCACTGAGGATGAGAGTCCCGCTTCGATTGAGTCCCAGAGCTCAAAACTCGATATATCTTTACCCTGCCGGGATCATGCCGGAAGAATCGGAACGATCAGTGTCTCTGGCGGTCTCCGGTCTGATATGCGCATTTCGCCCACTAAATGATATCGAAACGATGATCTTTACAATGATATCTCTACAGCTCGAATATGATGGTATGACAACAGCTCGAGACAGGTTCATTCGGGGGAGAACGAATGCAGACCGCGAATACTCTCTTGGTCGTTCTCCCCTGGCTCTCGACTGAATAAATAACAATTATCGCGAATCCTCTTCAGGCTTCGCTGTTGGGACCACGAACAGCATGCATTGCAAGAACCGAGTGATGCCATCTGGAAAAAGAATTGACGGAGAGTTGAAACATTGAAGGAAATAACTGCCGCTTGTCGAACATACATACATACTACGCCGGGGTGCATTCCCGAACTTACGAGTGCAACGGAGTCTCCATCCGAGCGCTACGAACGGCACGTAGAATATTAAGCCAGATGCTACGAAAGCGCAAGCATACAAATACTCGGGTCGCGGCTTTTGGACGATCGGGCCGACCACCAGATACGAAGCTACTAGACACGTCACAATCGGAATTATGATATTGACCTGGAAGGGAGAAGAGTCAGAATTCTGATTCGGAACCTTGGTTTCGATCGATTTGGATATTCTTGGAATAGATTCATATGCTCCCCCCTTGAGAAAGTCGCACCTTGCAGGGTCTTGGCACATCGGGCCGAGTGAAGCGGAAGACGATGAGGGTGAAAGTAGCCAAACCGTAGAAGAACCAAGCCGCAAAACCGAAGAGATCGATGAGCTTATCGATGTCACTAACCAAGACCAACACTGCCGCAAGAATACCCTGAACAAAATATTAGTCGATCGTAATGAGTCGGAAAATCGAGACTTCTTTGATTGCTCGAGTGAATCATCCGAATTTCGTTGAGTCTCACGTTGGTCAGTAGAGCCGGCATCGGAGTGACACGGGTCGCGTGGGCGAACGACAGGATCGAGGGTAGGTGCCCTTCTCGGGCTGCCGTGAATGAAATTCGAGCCGCGGTGAACGTCGAACCGTTTGAAGAGCCGAACGTCGACGCGGCCACGAATAAAGTGATCAGCCCGGCTGCCGGTCCGAATACATAGTTGCCAAATCGCTGAAAGAAAAACAGACGCTTAGTGCTAAGCGGAACCCTCCATCGACGACGCGACGCCTCTCGGTGCTCATCTCTTGGAGCCTCGCTGGGCGTTGCAACTCACCACGGCCACGGCTTCGGAGGCGAGGAATTCGGAGCTCGATAACACTGTGAGATACGCTACGTTTACGAGAACGTAACTGACGGTGACTAGTGGTATAGCAATCCAGATGGCTCGAGGCAAATTGCTGTAATCACAAGGAAATAAGATCGACGCGAAGCCGAGAAAATGATCCTGATGAGCGATTCGCAAAATCTCCTCTCTAATAATTGAGATCTTACACATATGGGTTGACCAGTTCTTCGGTTACGTAATTCAGGTTGTTCCATCCATCGTAAGCCCACAGGCCGGAGTAGAAGGCCGTGGCGACGTCACCGAGAGACGTGGTCGATCCTTCAAATCCCGTTTCCAGATATTCTGTGTGGCCCATCGCTATCCAACAGAAACCGCCGATTACGATTGCGACGATCGCTCCGAGCTTGGCGATTGTGAACACTGTCTGAATTCGCGAGGCGAGATGAACGCTGGCGCAATTGATGTACGTCACCAGAGCTGGAAGAAGCGACAAAGAAAATCGGTAGTTGGAAATCGATGCTCAGCTTAAGAGACAGCTCAGCTCGGTCTCTACACCGAGTTCACTCACCGATGCACACGAGGGAGAGCAGTTTCACGGGCTGGGACGGAATTTCGTCGCACGAGAGGAAAAACGGCACCACCATGTATTTCGCGAAGGATAGAGCCATGATTCCCAGAGAGGCCGGCTTCAATAATAGCACCGTAGTCCAAGAGTGGAGGAAAGCCGGAACGGATCCGCATCGGTATCCTCGGAAACACTCGTAAATGTAAATGTAGTCGCCCCCTGATTTGTTGATTATAGTTCCTAGTTCAGCGAAGCTCAGAGCACCGAAGAGAGACAGCATCCCGCAACCGGCCCAAACAATCAGCGTCAACCCCACGGATCCTGTGTTCTGCAGTACTCCCTTGGGCGATACGAAAATGCCAGATCCTGGAATGTTATCAGAAGGTCGAATGAACAAGGAGCTCCGAGCTGTTCCCTGTGTCGTCTTGAAAACGCTCCAGAACTAGCGAGACACTCGCCGATCATTGTTCCCACGATGAGGGTCACTCCACTCATTAGGCCTAGGTTCCGCTTCAAGCGGGTCGAATCCTCCCCGGAGGTGTCCCTGATTGTCCCAGTGGGTGGGTCCGTCCCCGACATCCTGATCCCGTTTGAGTCCGAGGAGGGTCCGTAAACTGGAAACGAGAACGTTCAGCATGATTATTCAATCTCGAAGAAGCTTCCCTCTACGGAAAATCGATCCTGCCTTCGATACACTTCCACCGACGATTCATGGCTGGAAAACTCCGCGACGCCAGGAGCGACTGAACTGGAGTCATTTGTCGCCTGTGATCAGCTTGATCAAGCGGAATACATGGGACGATCTATTCTCTGTTGAGACCAATCACTCGATCCGCGTCTAATCAGTTTTCGATCAGCGGAGTTTTCGCGTGATTGGAGGTCGGTACAGAAGGAGAAATTTCGTTTCGGCTCAGAGAGGATTCTGGGTTCTCATTTGGGATGGTAGAGCCCTTCTGGATGAGCCAAGGTTCTCGTGTAAGGATCATCCTCCCGGCAACTATGGCTGGGAGCTTTTGCAGGTTTATAGATTCACGGAAGCTTCAGTTGGGGCTCGGGGACGAGCTGACCTAGTGCTTTGAGCCGGGAAACATCGAGCTCCTACCTGAAGGATTTATCGGAGGACAGGAATCACTGTGGAGGGAACCGGTTGTGGGTCAGATATATGCGAAACAAAAAAAGAGGGAAGATCAATGTCCACGGCGTCGAGACATGCGCCCTGGTACACGGAAGAGAGGAAAACTGTGGAAACGCATTCAGTACACGAATTGGAGGAGGGGGGAGATTTCTGAGGCTTGCGACAGTTTCGGAGCACTTCTGCTCGATGTGAGACTTTTCCGCTTCCTGAAGATTTTGTGTCTGCCAGTATCCGGAGCTCTCGGTGCGTTTTCCGGCGCTGAACTCAGTAGTTCACGTAGATCAGAGTCCATACCGATTCGGATCACTCGGGGGAGGCACAATTACGCTTCCATTTGGAGTCGGAGACCCCGCACAATTGAATCAGAAACGAGAAGTTCTCTCGGAATCGAAAAGCTTCAAGAGTGAAGCATTGTGACATCCACAAGACGCGGTACAGCGGCAAATCGCCAGCAATGAAGTGAGAGACAGTTGTTCCGTGTACAAGAGGAAAAAAAATGGAAAGATTAATACGAAACTCGAAACTCTGATGATAGCAATCAAGGGCAAGGTCTAAACTCATTTCGTGACGGTCTAGTCTTTGTGCCGCCTGCGGATGCAGGGGCTCATCCTTTCGGCAACATGTGTATCAAAGTCCGCTGGTCAGCTACCGAAATTCGACTTGGACACTCCTCTAGCTCCCACCACTGGACTCGAGCTGTTCGTCCCTTTTGCATCCGGAGCATCCCGTCCGTTCGGAATCATTGGGATAGCGGATCACCGGGCTCAGAGCAGCATCTTCTACGACAGACCTCCATGGTTGATCGTCTTGGAAGACACGATTGATGCGAATGATAGGTGCAAAGGTCGAAGCGCGAGTGATTCGTTACTCCAAACTAGATAGGTTCCGAGACTGGACCCGATCGCATTCCAATTCTCAGACGGAACAGAAGGCTTGAGAGCTCGTCGCGATAACATTGCATGGACAATTGACGTTAGACAAACTCTTGTCGTGACCCGGTCACCGTCCCCAGGCGAGAGTTTCCACTGACCTTTAAAATGGCCCAGAAGAAGATCCCATGAGAGCCTCGCGCGAGGAATCCACTTCCCACTGGGAATCCACGGGACAGGTCGCAGTCCAAATTATTCAGATGCCGGACCCGCTTAAGGGACAGTGACCTGCGCTAGATCTCGTTATGAGACTCCGAATCGTAAAAGAAAACAAGAACAAGGTGCGAGAGTAAAATTACTCGACTAGACGTGGGAGGTGTCCTTTCATTGAGAGCTCGTACCCAAGGTTTCAATTGTAGAAAAAGAAAACCTAAAGGGCTAAGAGCCTCTTGACGCGGAGAGTGGTTTGAACCGGTTTGCCATTCCGGACGGGCGGTAGGGAGTCGAAAGTAGGCAAGGCTCGCTGGGCATTGGAGTTTAGCGGACTGTAAGCGGGTGGACAGCTCCAAACAGTGTCCTTTCGCATGTGGTCGCGCACTTGTGGCATCAGAATGAGGCTGACAAGAATGTATCAGAAACCGCGCATCCACCTTTGAGCATGGAAAATGATGCAAGGCTCACCTCTCGGATGATGAGTAGCAATTAATTCCCGATGAGGGAATCGCAGGCGATGCGGGAATCGTCCTGGGGCGAACGAGGTAAGAGCCGCAGCTGAAGGGAGCCGCTGTCCAGAGTTTCAAGAGTTCTTATTCGGGATCGAGAAAAACGTGCGATCTCGGCTGAATGTGCCCCTGCCGGATGATTTGCTAGTTTTCCTCAGTCCCGCACCGTCCATGAATTCCCAGCTCTCGGAGACGGTCGAGCTGGACTCCTCTTCCGCTAACGTACAGACCATGGACGTGTGCTATCGTATTCTGGATATCCACGCGTTGGGAGGGACTCATGAACGCTTCCACAAACACACTCGCGCACACGCTCGTCACTTATTCGGGAATGACAAATGAACTGGCATCGACAGCGAACTGAGCTCCACTGAGCTCATCGTCGACACCTAGTAGCAGCCGGCTGTTTTGCGAGTGTTCTTAGTGCAAGGGAATGATCCGGTGGGACTCCGCTGCTGAGAGTCCCAAGCAGATCAAGAATCGCTAATGAAAAGTCCCGACTTTGACAAGTATCGAGACGCCGAGCACGACACTGGCTCTGGAGCCTCGAAATAGAATCAATTCGAAGGTCCACTGCTCATGAAAGAATCCGAAGCGGTGAGCGCAGCTCTCGGAATCTCCGATCAAAGGTGTAAGTCGTTATGGAGCACCGTGACTTCTTACCACAACCTCCTGTCTGGTCTATCCGAGATCCTACGGCCACTCTCGAGAAATGTCTATCTGTGAGATCACTGCGGTGAATCTTTTCAGGCATTGACGACCTTTTCGGAATCATCGAGCTCCGATGCACCCTCTGTACTCGGAGAGAGAAGTAGAAAAGACCGCTGAACTGTCGACTCACCCGGTGAATATTTGTAGTCGCCCTGAGTCGTCATGTCTGGATCGGGACCAGAGCGAGGAACCTGCGGGGGAGGACAGTGGCTTTCAGAGAGTTGATTCAATCGCAGAAAATTTTTCGACCGCCCTGACACGAGACACGACTCATTCATGAGGGTTCGGCTCCGGAGCACTCCCCGGACGGTACCGGTGTTTCCGCTTGCCGATTGAGCTCCGCTGAATAAACTGAACGCAAATGAGTGCGGGACGAAGTCGGCGCGAGATACATAAGTCGCCCAAGAGATTTCAACAATTCGCGGAGGAAAAGCTGCGCGAATAGAAAGTTCTATTTGTATTCGAACAGTTCAATACGTTGAACGTTCAGGAACGCAAATGACCCGTCCAATGAGCTGCTAAGCGCACATCTGTGCGAGCACCATGCTGTCTCAGCTCCATCTGCCCAGGCTAATTTTTGACGTTCTTCACCACTTGTCAGGCTAATCTCTGGTAAGGGTTATCTTCACGGCCCCGGGATTGGAAAGCGGAAAAAGCCCGAAGAGAAAATCCGTCAAAGCATACGAAACGAGCATCGCTTCGAAAAGGAGCACGCGCAGAGTGCAGCAGCCTCCTCCGAGCGTCATAAGGACCCGATGGCGGCGTGCCGCCGAGGAGAGGGCGCACTTCATCGGCACATGGAATGGCCCGGGCTTTCTCCAGGACGATCAGCCTCGATTCGCACGTGAAAGTTCCGTCATGTACAAGACGATCAACTCACCGGGCGCCGTCGGAAGAAGCCGGGTTCAGCTTGGACTCTCCGCTGGTGGTGTTGAGGGTATCTTGGCCTTTCTCCTCAGTCTGCTCACTCGCGGTGGCCACCACGAGAGCTCAGGGAGGCCTAAGGCCCTTTCTCGGCGTGGAAAGGGATTCGGTGCTGGGAAGGGTGGGGTGGTTGTTCTCGAAGTCGTGCTACGCTTATGAATCCCAGTGGGACTTCCTTCCCAAGCAACATGAGCGCTCCCGCTCATTGAGGGATCGCATCTAAAAATAGCGGCGCATTCCGGTGATTCGGCAATCGCCCGTCATTGACGGGGATGCTCTTCTTCGATGTCCTCCGCGCTGTTGTGGGAGAAGATGGAGATTTCTGGGCATGGGATTTCTCACGGTAGAACTCCGGAATACGAAATGACGGAAAGTCGATATCGTAATTGCATCTTCGAAGACATGCGGTCACATCTCGCGCAGAATTCTGTTAGAGGATAGCCGCTGAATGAACTCTTCATATCCCCCGGGAGTTCGGTCCGGCTCGTTGTATTCCGCTGCGGACTACGTGAATTTCATTTTGGGAAGGAGACTGAGGGAATTCTCCCCCCTTCCGATCTACATGAATTTTTGATTCTTCTCGGGGATTCGATCGTTCCTGTAGGATCTAGGAAGTAGGTCAGAAGTGATTCATCCAGCGACCGATTCCAGATCGCTGTGATTGGTAGGTCGAGGGAAGAGTTTCCGGGTAGATCTTGACGGAGGGCGCCCCGGGCACCAAAAAGAATTTCCTTTGGAAGGGAGCATTTCCGCAGGACACGATGACGATATCCACAAAAATAGTCCAAGAAGATATATTGAAACACAGGATGTCAATACCTTTCTTGGACGTCGGTACCGATGTTTCCCGTACCAGAATAATCAACTTCTTCTGAGTGCGACGAGCTCATCATCAATCGGATTCAAAAATGTCATCGAGCTCTTGTCCGTGAGATGAAGAGTCGGTCCATTTTGATCACTCGGATAAAGCATTGTCAGGATTCCGCTGCTCGGTTTTATATGTACATGTGCGCGACGATTCTCTCCACCGGTCGAAATGAAGCTCTGCTCACAAACGTCACGGAGAGAGCGAGGAAGGGAATATGGGCTCTGGAGAGCGGTGACGACTAATCGAAGGTACTCGTATCAGCCTCAATCCCGAAGAGCTCAATCGAGCGACGATACTCCCTACGGTCCCAACAGCATGTGCCTCGATTTCGCACTATGGGAATGGAGCTGTGGGCGTAAACAAGTCTGACGTCATGCACCTGATGAACTCTCTATTCCAGCGCGTCTTCTTCGTGCATGAGTAGCGACTTTTGGCTCGAGGTTCGACTCTGTAGTTATTGACGCCCTCCCGAGCCTTCATTTCGCTGAATGATATTTCGTATTTCTTGCTTCCCTGTGAATACATACAGAGAAGCAAGTGGTGGTGAACGGAACTCGAGGGGAGGCAGGAACCCGGATCCCTTCTACGACACAAATATTGCCAGAAGAGAAGAATGATAATCACAAGCCCATGCAATGGAGGGGCTTATCGAAATTTCAGCACGCTGATCCGTGTCCGCGCGTCCTGCGCGCGCGTTCTCATTCATCGATACACGACATCGGTGATCATTCAGCCACGCTGCGTTCAGACAGAGGGAGAATCTGTCGTCTGGCAAAAGTTTCAATGCCGAGAACTGGCTCTCTCCCCTCTCAATGGACAGCTTCCTGATATGGGACAGCTTACGGGAACCGAGCACGGAACAATCGTGCGACCACCAGAATTACCGAGACTCTGAAAGAAGATCTTCTTGAGGGGAAATTTGATTTCTCAGCCGATCAGGTCCCCAATGTCAATGATAACGATGACCGATCCGTGCAGGACACATAATTTCGTCGGAGCGGATGCTTTCCTATCCGATCCTGCATCGTCGATCTCTGCTCGAGATCCCATCAGATCTCATCGAATCAGATCGCGCTTCCGGAACGATGAGCGATTTGGAGCAAGACCTCAGCTTCCGAAACCCGCGCGCGCGGCCACTCGGAGAATCTCCGACTTCCGGCGATATCAAACATTTGCCAGTTTCGCCGGATCAGCCCCGATGTCTTCCCCCAGGGAGACCACTTTGATTTGGCACTTTCAGCAAAGCTGTCCGTGAGTCGAGCCCTCCGACTGTCCTCCACCCTCCACCCATCAACGAAAATCCCCCTTCGCCTAAAAGTCTGAAGCTAAGCGACGGAAAAATATTTACTTTGGACTGAGCGGATATTGCCGCTCTAGTGTTTGACAGTTCTCGCTTCCACCACTTTCGATCAAGAACGCTGAGAGCTACACTGAGCCGGAGCTCGGATGGGAGTCGTAGGCCGAGAGCTTCCATCACCAGAGTGCAAGCTCTCCGGCTGAAAGCCTCCGGGAGGAACCCGGCCGGGACTTTCAACTTCCGTACGCCCTGAGATGAGAACATGGTATGAGAAGAACATCGTTCGCTAGTTATATACGAGAAGATTCTGATACGCTTCGGCCGCCTCACGTAGATTGTCCCCTCGTTCAATTGTGCCTCACATCGCCTTTATTGAATCCGTCGACAGAGTGTGAGCAGGTCAACCGATGTCGTCGAAGGAACACTCTGCAAGTGGACGAACTTGTGGAACGGGTGGCAGCCCCGCTGGTTCGTCCTCGAGAAAGGAGTTCTCACCTACTATAAAAGTCGAGAAGAAGTCTGTCAGGGTGAGTATCTGCATAGGTGTGGACGGAATATACGGGAAGCCTTGACAATCGCTGAATGAAGATGATCATTCCCTCAGGCTGCAAGGGGAGCGTCAAGGTGTCTGCTTGTGAAATTGTTCCTCATCACGTGAACTCAAAGAGACTCGACATCATAATTCCGTCGGAGCAGCATTATTATCTTATGGTAAGTGCGGGGTTGCGGGAGCGTTAGGCCACCGCATGCACAGACGATGCTTCAGAAACACCGGGAACGTTTCTTCTGTGTACAATGGTCTGTGCGGGAAGTGGCTTACTTTTCCGCGCTGTCTCATCGGGGGGATAAATTTTCAGGCCCAATCCGAAACAGAGCGGCAGATTTGGCTCGTTGCTCTGGGAAGTGTAAAACAAGCGGCCTTCTCGGCTGAAACCGCCACTGCAGTCTCGACGAACACGGTCCCTGAACTCGTGCATTCGATCAAGAAGAAGAAAACTAAGCTGCGTTGGTATTGTGATCAGCTCATGCAACAGGTCAGTTCGGGCATCCTTAACATTTCTGGTCTATTTCATCGACACATCGAGCGGGAACTCCGGACACGAGGCCCTGGGAAACGCCCCTCGGGAAGATCATACGAAACCCGCTTTTCCGATTCTTTCGAAGTAGTTCATCCCTCAGAATCGACTCCATAGTCAATGAGCGACCCTCACCTGAGGGAGATGGCGATCGCCTTTTCCCAAGAGATGACGAGAAGACTCATCCGTTCAGGAGTTCAGGCGGAAGAGAGGCACTTCGTCGGCCTTGCTTGGGATTTCTTTTTCCATCAGGATAATTGAGTCTGACTGCATTCTAGGTGCACACAATAAAAAACAGCGAGGACGCGGATGAGAGAGTAGAAGCGGCGGGACGCTTGAACGCAACATGTGATATGTTCATCCGCTGTCTTGAAGATTGCGTGGACTACACTGAGTCCACGGCAGCCGATGATGGCGAAGCCAAGGAAATTCGCTCCACGATACCCGCTTTCAATGGAGCGCAGAGTGAGTGATCGACAATGATGATTCGAGACTTGTTTTTCCCAGTTTTCATGCGCGAGCGCCAAATTTGATGTAACTGCATTCAAAACGACTCACTCGAACTTGATCTCACTGCTAGGCGCGATAACAGGAATGGTCGGCGCTCTGGAGAAGCAGAAGAAATCTCAAAGGCCGTCATCAACTTCGTCTCAGCACAGCGGCCGGGATCGTAGCACTCGGACCGACTCCCTCAATATTAAGGTCTCACATCCTCATCTCCTCTCGACGACGTTCTTTCCCTTTCGGGCTCCTATGGATTAGGGAGACATTGAAACCTCGGGGTGGGACCGATTCCAACTTGGAGATAGTCAAAGCCGATCATTTTTCAGGACAATGATGAGTCAGAATCACGAGGGGACGAAGTGTTCCTCGACCTGAACGGAAACAACGACGACTCAGACAGTCGACGAATCTCTACTGAGTCCCTGATCCAGAGAGAAAGCTCCGGAGCTGTTGCGCTCGTCGGTGGCTCAAGTGCGGAGGATCAGGTGCGACGAAGCGTGCAAAGCCCCTGAATCCAGTTCAGACATGAATCCCGTGCCTTCTCGACGAGATTTGGTTTATTCTCTAGGCTAGTCCAAATAGCCCGCTCTAATCTCATTTATCCAGGTTCCCACGTTTTTCACCTTGATGGAGCATTCCTTCACGAAGCTCAAGCTCGAGAGCAACGATATCCCTCTGGGGGAGTTTCTCCTCTGCTGCGAGGGAATAGTACCAGTTTTCGACGTCCTCGGCTCTACGGCGTTTGCTCCTGTGAAAATGGACATACAAGGCAATATCAGCAAGCTACAGAAGCACGGAACGGTAAGTTTCGAGTCAGCACGCGAGGTTACGCGATGGATCGTTCCCGATGTTCTCGCCACCTTTGGGAATGAGTCAGAAGATGAAAACCACATTGCATATGCTGTGAACGGGTCGGATGAACGAGGAGCTCCTCGCAAATCCCGAGACTCGCGAACAATCGAATCTCCATGCGTTGACGACCCTGTCCCGAATTTCAGGAAACGGGATGTACCTTCCTCCTCGCCCTAATCCAACGCGAGCTGGACATGAAAACGACGACACAGGCAGGTTCAGCGACGGACGCACTACTATGGCTGAAACGAGCCCTCGCATTCATTCGTATCTTCCTCCACGAGGCCTGTCAGTCGGCAGATGTCGACTTGGCGCTGTGTGCGACGAAAGCCTACGGAGAAACCCTGAGAAAGTAAGTTGGAACTGCAGGTTTTCGGGAAAATCGTGTCGTTTCCTCCACCTCATCGCAGGGGCCCATTTCCCCCCTCGAATGAACGATATTCTTACAGACATCACAATTTCGTCGTGAGGGGCGTATTCTCCGTGGCGATCCGAGCTCTGCCTTACTACTCGACGTTCGTCAAAAGTCTTGCCCCGTCGCCCGCCGTGGCAAATAATCCCGCCTACGAGACCACGCTGAAAAGCGATGGAATCGAGTACACCAAGCATCTCCAGATAGTCGTAACCACGATCGACACCTTCTACGTGAGGAACGACATCGTCTCCCCGCAGAATCTCTGATTCGGAGCGCACGACTCCGGAAGAGATCAAGAACGATTACGGACATCGAAGTGATTTCCTGCGACTTTCTCCGGGCGTTTTGTGAAGCCGAGATACCGTCGATAGCGATATCGAAGTTTCCCTGCTCAGTCGCGATTTCCAAGCTAGTCAGAGTTACTCTCAAGACATGCGGCACTAGTCTCTATCGGCTATCAGAGTCAATCGAAGATTTATTGTAAGGTTCGGTTAATTCATTTTTCGAGGAAGTATGTCAATAAAGTTGTTACCGGATTCTCATTTTATCATTATTCTGCTTGATGACAATCGGACCCCACGATAATCCATAGCTACCAGAACCAGAGGAATACTACCGAGGGTAGCCCATGCCATCGCCGGGAATATAGCCACGAGATTTCTCAGCATGTCCGGAACGATAAGAAGGAATAGTAGCGAGGAATAATCAGAGCGCGTTTTTTCTTTCGATTCTCTCCTTTGTGGAGATATGTCTCATCGATCGTTTCGGAACAAGCTGACCCCGAAAACCGAGCTTGGTAGAGATCCGCAAATCCCGTTTTCGGCTGACGTGGGGAATCCTCCCATGAGAGCCCTTATCGGAGCTGTCCTGATGAGCGCAGTTCCACTCCTCGGTCATCTGATATAGCCCTTTTATGTAAAGCTTTTATGCTAAGCGCCTGCTTAGCGAGAACCGTTGTAATTGATTCCTCTGAATAATCTCAATGAGCTCGCTGGTTCTCCCGAGAGGGGAGAGCTGAGCGAATTCTATCGACAGATAGATATCGAGCGGGGAGGCACATAGGTAAACATTGCGAGTGCTTGAGTGTGTCTGTTTTCCAATTCCCACAACTTGTGCCTTCCCTTCGCTGCCTGCACATGCGCAGTTCGACGGCTTTCGGCCTGCTGACACTTTCGAGCGGACAAACGGATGGATAACACATTTCGATCGGAAGGCCGTCGGCAGGAATATCTCTCGGGCAGGAATCTCAAGTTTCCGACATTTTCATTGAGAGACTCGTCACGTTATGAGGGACGTGGAAGTGACTTCTTCGCCGCACTGTCAAGACCACTGTGAATGTGAGTGATCAACCAAGGTTTCTCTCCAGGAACGCTCCCGAAAGTCAGAATCCATCCTATCAATATGTCCCGCGGGAAGTCTCGTACTGCTCCGAATGGGGGAGTTCCCCCTCTGCGGTCATGCTTAAGAGCAGTAATCGTTGTCATAGGAGCATTCGAAAGAGAAGAGACGGCTCAAAACAACCGATAGAAACAGGTGATCAGCTGTACTCTTCCTGAGTGAATTCGCGCTCCTCAACGCGCAATTCCTCGACGAAGAAGCTGCTTTGCATGTCAGCCGAGGAATCCCGCGCTCGAGCGCGCTCTTTCCTAGCCCTCGACAGAGTTCTGCACAACTTCGTATCAGCGCTCAGAACCCGGATCACGAATCCTAAATATTTTTTTATATCTTAATCCCGGGTATTAAGTATTGTGTATCACTAGAACGAATGCCGACCCTCGACGAGGTGTAGACAGGCAGCATGAGAGCGGGTTCGATTATATTACATCCCGCTCAATGGTCTCGAATCCGAGCGAGTTCGGGCGCTTCGGATCGCGGTTGTAGAATCGACTATTGTGATGTCACTCCACACGGAACATAAAAGATTCTTCCGGGCAAGTGGTAGGTATATTTTGTCTCGCTGTCGGCTGAATTTTTAACTGGAATCTCTACGGGTTGCTCTACATCAGCCTTTGCTGCGGCGCGAGGCTAATGGAATTTGTAACGGATTACGTTAGGACGACTCCCGAGAAGGCATTTCCGTTGGAGTTTCATCGCGTTAGATGGTATCAAGTGCTCGAGAACCTCAATTTTAGCACTCTTTATTCACCATCAAAAATTCTGCTCTCCCCAAAGCCGGACAGGTTTATTCAATCGATCTTTAGCCGATCTCTGATAGGTTTATTCAACGGAGGCTGAAAACACCTGTCCCACATCCACCCGGTCTCCGTCTGAAGCGAATAGGCGTCGTATCGTGATACATACAAGCCAAGAGGAGCCCAATTTCGCCCTACTCGCTGACTCTCCTTTTTTTCCGAGCCCGTGAGTTTCTCGAGCACATCTATGCTTCTGGGCCGATTCTCATCCAGCTCTGTTGCTGAAGGGATGACTTATCGAGCTACCATTGTGAGCCCACGATGCCCACGAGGATCTCCGTCGAGCAATGAGTTCCTCCCGCTTAAGCGAGTACTCGACGAAATATCACTCTCAATCACTCGTCTCCCATAATCACTTGGAGCCCAAATCTGCGATCCTGACTGGTTGCATCGGCAGTTCGTATTACATCGACTATCGGTCTTTGATTCTCGAGATTAAGTAGATGACCGGCTTTTCTTTTCGGGGTGATTTTCCACGCTCCACACGTCATCACCCTTTGCGCGGCATCTAAATTCATTCTTTGGAGTAGGTGAGCTGCCCAACTCCGAGATGAGTTTCGGAGTTGCTCAGATCAAGCTGTTGATACGGTCATGGAATTCAGAACAACGTCAGACGCCACGGAACCTACAGAATTCTTTCGTTTCGAGCAATAAGCACTGATGTGCGCTGGCGTATAGAGGATTAGACTGAATCGAGACGGAGGATATGCGATTCATATACTGTGTGCGGCGCGGCGTTGCTCAGTTGATCTTCTCCTACAGCGAGCCTACTCGTAATTTCTGATACGATCACCCGTTCCAAGTCAAAGCAAGCGGTCTAGGCACGTCGGAACCAGCTGCATTCGCAGGACCACCGGAGATTTCGCGAAACGGCCCTCGTCGCCGGGAGCGATGGCGCTTCCGTCATGAATTTCAGGCGCAGAGAGTCGATAGAATTTTCATCCTCTGATTCTCTTTCGTATCTCCTTCGCGAGATGAATGGTACTCTTTAGCGAGGGAGTACCATTGGGGATGACGATCCGAGGAGAACGTGGCTCGTTTTCGCCGTCGAGGCTCCAAGGGGAAGCTCCGCTGCCTGAGAGGAGAACCTAGAGCTCTCGTCTGCCTCTGTAGTGCAGGCTATCACTACGTCTAGATGAGCTCTAGTTACGCATCGATTCATCGTCGTAAAGCCCGCGGAAGCGTGACCCTTTCATTCAATCGGCGTCGGAATAATCCCCGCATCATCTCTCGTTTTCTCGGAAACTTAAGTTCGATATCATTCCGTCTGGACGCTGTCCGCTCGAGGCGTGAATCAGCATCACGAAGCTCACCCTTTGGGCATCTAAATCGTCCCTCGATGACCTTCTGTGGAGATGCGGACGCTGGTGTCGGCTTCTCCGTTGAGCCGGCTACTGTCACAGATTACTTCTCCTCGACCTAGTAGGTGATAGGTTTACTTTTCTACGAGGGAAGCAGCGAATTTCCACTCACAATCAGTTACAAGGGAGAGATCAATAGTGACGGAATAATTTTTAATCTATCCTTGACGATCTGCGAAAGATTTGACTGCGTTATTGAGCCAGTTGCTTTGTTCGGTAGATACACCAAGCAGCGCCGCTCGCCGATTCCACTCGCTTCCCGAGGGGACCTTTGAACTTCTGTGACTTCTGGGAGAGCTGAGCGGAAAGAATGGCTCCTCAATCACTTCAAGGATCGATTTCGATCTCCGTGACCTGTAAGTTTCGACTTGTGATCCGTGGATTCGTCCAGGCGTATGTCCAATGGTCGTGTCCCATTCCATGGAAAGGATCCTCTCGTAGGTGAGAGTTCGTGGACCGAACGTCATGAAATGCTGTTATCTATTCGTCGCATGGCCTATAGACATCTCATTCGTAGTCCACTTGAACTCGACCAACGTTGACGCATGTAGCGGATCCGCTGAGATCACGCCCGTTCGCTTTTCGACTTACGATCCGGATCGTTTGTGAGACTCTTGATGGATGTGACGTCATGATGAGATCTAGTTTGGAAGGTAAAATTCCGAAACTCGCGGTCGTTCTCTGATGGGTCGAAGCTGAGCAATTGAGACCGTGATTCAGGTCTCGGATGATCGGCCGGCGGCGCGGCGTGACTATGTTCGCGCCTTCTGGAACGTGAGTCTCCACGCCTAATCGCCCGCGCACTCAAGGGCGGCATTGTTCCCACCCTCCTCGAGTTCTGTGGAGGAGAATTCCCTGAAAAGCTATCCGGTGTCGGATTTGATCCGGGGACTATCGGACCTCGATCGCGCGCGACGCACGATCGACATGCGAGCCCTTGTTCACGGCGATGCAGCTCATTCCGATCCCATTTCTCGCTGCCATCTCCAGCGCATACGATAGCGTACCGACGGCGGATATGACGCGTCCTTAATCTGAATGAGGTTTTTTTCTAACGAAACCGGAAGTCTCAAAATCGTCCTGTGATAATGCGATCGAGCGCGAGCTTCCTTTGATCGCGGCGACCGGCGAGCCAGGCTGAGCGGTTCTCGAGATAATTCCTGACAAACAAACGTCCTATAATCAGCGAGACAAGAGCCAGCCTCGAATCGAAATGTAATGGCGGTCTATCTGTTCCCCGGAGTGCCCCTATAGGTACTCTCAGAACGGAAGCTGCCGTTCCGCCGATGATTTTGCAAAGGCTTTCCTCCTATCGTCTTCACTCTCGTTTTGACTGCTCTCGTTTGCTCATAATCCACGTGCTGTTCGATTCCAAGCCAAAGTCCCAAGCGTACAGGACTCGCGTGTCGTGTTTATTGAGATGTTACTCCGAGCGGTGTCTGAGATGCCTTCGGGCCGATGCTGTGGTACGTCGCTTCGATAGTGCGTCGTTTGCGAACTTAATTCAGACTTCTGGTCATTTTTGTCCGAAGAAAGTGTGGCCTGCCTCTTTGTGACTCACTCAGTACCTTGATCCCGATATATGTAGATGGATCGTGCATGCTCGAGATGCTTCAATAGCGCGGAAATGAGGATTATCATCGAAGATCATTTCGATACTCTGTTCGGCTAAAAAACTCTCGATATAGATTCTGACGAAGCCGTTGTTCCAGCAAGTGGCAGACTGCCGAAGAAACGTCTCTTCGAAACCTCGGTGAACACCCCCAACTCTCAACATGCTTTCGAAAATCACGACTTCACTCTTTCGACCCGGAGCCGAAAATCCTGCTGCTCCGAACATGACCCCCCACCGCACTGGTTCACCGTGGAAATACCTCCGATCGTCTTGTGAGTAGGATTAAAATCTGCCCGGAACCATATCCAAAGGAAGGAGACGAGCAAGCAGCTCTAAGTTCTGTACGTGATTGTAATCTGACTTCTGTCGACCGCAGACACTTGTTGGGCACATTCCTCGCTCTCCTGGCGGGCTTCTTCCTCAGCGTCGGGGGACTCGCGATTGGAAAAATCCGAACTCTGAAACCGCTCGAAATCAGCGGTTTGAGGAGTTTGCTCGCATGCGTCTACCTCACCCCTCTTCTGCTCTACTTCAGACCTAAACACGAGTAAGATAAGAGTATGATTTGAGTATTAAGTGATTGAGAGTAGGGATAATTTCACTCCTACCTAATCCGTCTGCTTCGCGATGACTTCGGAAAATTCGTGAATCTGAAATGCCGAAAGCGGAAGGATCGTTTGGGCGGTCGAGATGACCTCTCGGTACAATGTTCTGATTTTCTGCAGCTTCGGGAAGAAGATGATGCTGGAAACGTTGGGAGTTTCCTTCGTTTTCTGCGTGAAATTCGTGACGTTCAGCGTCGGCAGCACCCTCTTACCGCTGTCGGAGTTCTCCCTGCTTTGCAATACCGTCCCAGTGTTCACAGCATTCCTCGGCTGTCTCCTCCTTTCGGAAAAGTGCGGCTTCAGAGAATGGATGAGCTGCCTGATCGTGATGCTGGGAGTCGCAACAACTTTCTTGCCCAGAATGATAGGAGGTTCGTAAAACGTGAAAGGAACGAGTCCGGAGGAAATCGCATACACAAGGAGCACCGGCTCGCGATCCTCTTACTAGACCGAGGACTCCGGAGACCAAGTTGAGCGGAAAAGCGGGATCAGATCGCGTCTGGATTAGGTTTTCCGAGGAATGTCCCTGGATAAATCAATTCCCATCTTTAGGACCCCCGATGACCGAAGCTGAGGCAGCCCTGAAGACCGAGGCCACCGAAGGTTACATTGTCACAGCCGTTTCCGCTCTGAGCAACGCAATGGCGCTCTGCTGGCTGAGGAGGCTAAAAGAGGTGAGGCATCCTCCTTGACAAAGCCGTATCTTCCGCCATAGAGACCGAGGCCGTTGAGACTAACTCCCTTCTATTCTTTCTCCTCGACTGCAGGTTCACTCTCTGTTGGTATCCTTCTACGCCTGCGCGATAACCGCGATCGTCTCCATGGGTCTCTCTTTCCTTTTCGGAGGATACAGGTAAAGTTCACAGGATACGCTACGACAACAAATCGATGGTGAATTCAGGAGCGAAAAAAATATTCAAAATTCTCAACGCATTCCAGACCACCGACGGATATGCGTGATCTACTCTTTGTTGCATTGGCAGCATTTTGTATGTTGTGCCAGGCGCTACTCCCAGCGATCGCTTGCTCATTGACCCAGGCGTCCAGAGTGGCGGTAGCCATGACGTTCTCTGTCGTTTTCGCGTTCTTGTTGGAGGCGATCTTCGAAGGCGTTCAACCCTCCGTATACGCTCTTGCCGGTACGTTAGCTTATCCGAATCGCGCGAGAGTCCGGATCGGAATCTCAACCAGGACGTCCGAATAACGGGGTTCTCCTTACGAGTAGACTTTCCTTTGGGATTTGGGATTTATTGATCCGAAAAATCACCCTCGATCCGATATATCCCACGACCCTTATCTGCATTACAATCTTCACGAGATTGAGACGTCTCTGTTCCACAGGAGGAGGGCTCATAGTCTTGGCGATGGTGGTCGGGAACTCACCTTGCGGTGACGAAGACGACCAGGGATTGCTCAAGGAAGAAGACGGTCTATCGAGGAATTCACGCTACGGGAGCATGAGCGCTGCCATGGATAACGTTCGATAGCATAGCCGACTTTCGCTCGGACGTTCCGGGATTTATTCCGTCTACGCGGAAAAAAAACTTCGCGCCTGGAGCCATCGTCGCTGCGGCCGACGAAGACCTCGCTTCTGGAGAATCTGCTTTAAGTGATGAAGGAGAGGAATCTGAGGTGTCCGACGTGGTCAGACATACCGCGAACTAGACTATATTTTGGCCACACGGAACCATCTGCCTACATATATATACTTATCAGGCTGACTGAGTTTCTATTTGACCCGGGTTACTACTCTTCGACTAAATTACTGACTGCCTGGTATACAATCATATCCAATCGCGCTTCGGGCCTCCACTCAGCGAGTTGAGACAGCACCAAAGCCTGAATCCCGCGTTGGATGTCTCTCATACGAAGCGAAAATGTGATAGACAGTGTATATAGTGTATATACATGGACCTTGACTTCGAACTCGACTACCTTTGCGTCCCGCGCGCGAGAGCAAGCAGCTCCGATTTCCGATGGGAAGACGCAAATAAATGTTGAAAACTTCGTGAATCTCCTCAATGCCTAGTATGAAAATCATTCGTATCGGTATATTCCGCTGTTTAGCGGCTCCGCAAATGTTTGGAATCCCTTATATCCAATCGGAGAAGAAATCTGACGATCAATTCCAACAATGTCTCCATAATCAGGTAATGATTCAGAATTGACAGCACCGCTCCCTCGGAACCAGCGGTTTCCGGATGGGTATCTCAGGATGAGGTTTTTCCTCCAGCCGCGGAATTGCTCCCCCCTCCCCATGAAAAATCCCGGATCCCGCCGGCAACGTCAAACGTTCTCTGCAGAGCGGGGAGGGTAATTTCCCTTTCAGAAGGCGTTGGTATGGACGTTGATCGGACAGCGAGCGACTTCTCCGACCGAAGCTCCTTGTCAATGGAAATGAAATGTATCCACATCCGGGACTCGGCGATTTTCTATGAACGGGGGGAGCCCTCGCCACTAAGATGGGAAACTCGGCGGTGACTCATGCGCGGTCGCGAGAGGAGATTGGATACTGATGTTCTCAGCAAAGCCAAAGATTCTGTTCAAACGTGGGTACGGCTTTCACTCGCCTTTACCAATGACCCTCTCCTCTGCACGTGTGTTCGGCCACTAAATGAAGAACGTGTTCTACACATTCGCGCACGCTCTCGGTCCTCGGAAAGAATGAGAACGAGTTTGTCAGATCGGTCATGTTCGAAAAACACCACCGACGCTAAGGATCACGTCGCTCGAACCCGAGAGGTGGCTGAATCCAGGGAACCGCCTTCTGCATTTAGTGCTCATCCGGAAGAACTGACCCGTTGGCGCAATCACTGATTCTACTTGACAGAATTAAGTTTTTGATTCAGGGAGGGATAAGAGACTGTTCTCAACAATGAGCGTGCCCATTGGAAGGGGAATCCCCGATGAAATCATTGATATGGCGCGCCTCAGCGATTACGTGAAGTCATCCCTCGGAAACCTCGACCTTCTCCGTAGAGTCGAAAGTTTCTTCCCCAAAAGTGACAGTCTATCCGCGATCCTCGAAGACGAATTCCTGAGACTCCTCGGAGATTGTGAGAACGATGAGTACATGCGCTGGTTGTGCAAAATGATCAGAAGGCTCTCGAGGGCAGAATGGAAGACCAAACGAGATCTTGTGATCACAGCAGTTTGCGTACGTATTCTGAGAGACCAGACTGGAGACGAAGGCTCGTCCAGAGCGCTCCGATCGCAACTCGGCGACGCGGGGAATCATTTCCTACCGAGAGGCATTCTTCCAGGATCCATATTTCTCCGGAGGTCCGAGTTTGGTTGACTTGGCTCTGAGATCGAGAATTCTCAGTAGAGAAACAATCATCTACCACCTGGATCTGCTCCCCGTCAAGGTGCTCGTCCAAGTGTTGCGGGTTCTCCCGGACGAAGACTTCGTTTTGAGGGTTGCGGGACTCCTGAAGGATGAGAGTATCCTGTGAGTTTATTTGAGATCCAACAAAACCCCCGATCTCGCTGGGGTGCGTCAAACATCCGATTATCTAATAGCTCTGACCACGCCTTACCCCGTCCCTTCGTTCCACAGTGATAGTCGAATGATGATTGAATTCTCAAGCACCCGTACCTTCCAGCATCGAGTTTCTCGTCCACGCGGAGCACATTTGTCCCAGGAACGTCAAGGTCTACCTCTCGGAGCCGGAGCGCTATCGGAGACTGATGGAAGTGCTCTCGAATAACTATGACAGTTCTGACCCTACGCTTCGGAAGTTTTCTGTGACCCTACTGAAAGTCATTCTGGACCACGCCCGCGTAGAAAGCAGAGAGCTTATTCTCGAAGTGTTGGCCGTCGCCGAGCAGAAACAAGTGCATTTGATCGAGCCAGTGAGTATGCTATGTATGTATCTATCTATATTTACCCACATCTGAGCTTCGGCGAAACCTCGGAACGATTGAGCGAATATGAGGTGAAAACGCAGGAGCCGTCTGACCTTGATTCCTCCCCAGGTGTTGAACATGTTCATAGAAGCAATACAGAACGGAACGTTGACGGACGTGCCGTGGATTTTGATGGTTTTCCGACGCCTCTTCAACCACCCGACGACATGGGTCAAATTACAGAGTTTTCGTTTCTTCCTTCGGCTGACACCATTGCAAAAAAGAATTTTCGAAACGCAAAATGACGATTTCTTCTACGGACATTTCCTGGACTCCCTGAACCAATTGTCCATTTATCCCAGGTGAGGGAAATGCCCATTCAATCCCTGAGATAAAAGGGGTTGGCTCACGGCTGCGCGTCCTGTTTCATGTTGGTCGGTGTCCCCAGACTGCGGTCTGAGGCTGAAATTGAGGACAACATCTCTGCCTCACGACCTTCCATGTTGACCCCTGCCGCGGCTCCGACGAATTTCGTGGCTCATCGGCGATCGACTGCTTTGCTACGTTCGATCGGTGACACGGGGTCGGAGGAGTCGTAACCCTCCCGCTGCGGCAAAACGAATCGCCCCCAGTTCGATTTGTGCCTCGCCATCTTAGTTGACCCGAATCCCTTTCCAGGAATCCCCTGAGTCCGGTCTCGAATCCCGCCGAGCTCGGCACTCTGCTGCGCAACTGGATGAGAAATGTTCGAGATAGCATCGACGGGGAAAGCATGGACTCATTTTTCGCTCAATTCATCACAGCCGTCTGCAAGAAAGTGGATTGGAATTCGGTTGCACTGTTATACGTAACGGAATGCATCGTCGATATAGAACCGAGATCGGTCATCGAGGACCTGGGCGTGATTGTCAACGCTTTAGAATCGTGGTCGATGCCAGAACCCCTGATCAAGAGATGTTTAGTAAGATATTGGCTTCGGGTCGGTTGCGAGACCACGCAGTTGCCAACCTATGAAGGTCTCGCGGATTTCATAAACAGATACGCTGAGGAATGCGACGCCGTTGATATATTCGTCATGAAAATCAAAAGAACGGAGACAACTCCCGTCGACATTTGCTCTGCGATCTGGTCTGGATGCCACGATGCGGTAACGTTCATGGAACGCTTCGGAAACTCTTCAAAAGTTTGGCTCAGCATGTATCGGATCAAAGGCATCAGCTCGATTATGACGCATCTCGTGGGAATACTCAATAGCCGTGAATATCAAACTCACGCCATAAATATTCTCAGAGAAGACTTTCGCCAAGTGTCGGTCAGACGAGCCGTTTTCGAATTGATGTGTGAGTGCTCCTTCGATTGCCGTCTGGTGGGCGACGCGCTCACGGAGCCCCTGCCCAATTGGTTCGTTTTCTGTCTGTGGACTACGACTTGTGTGGATGCTGACCCGAAAATTGTGGCCAGACATCTCAAGTTGCTGACGTTGAGATCGCAATTGAAGATAATGCTCGCGTCGGACTTGGCTCCGAAAATTTTGGATTGCATCGCCAGCTTCTGTGAGACTCTACCAGAAGCGATCATCGATTTCGTGGAGTTAGTTTCCAACGCACTCCCCTTGGCACCCCAGAGCCTGACCCCTTCGCTTCTTAAACTTCTTCTGGCAGGCCTGAAGTTCATAGCTCTCGACGACCGCAGGATACCTAGAATGATAACCTTGGCCTGGAAGAACTGTCTTGAGGCAAGAAAGGCCACAATATTATTCGCCGACTGCGTCGATGTCTTCGTGAAAATTTACTTCCACAAAGTTTGCATTCAACACTGGTCGTCAACCCTCAAAGATGTATCTAGAGATCTAGAGGAGCACTCGGCGAGGATGGCTTGGTTCGGTCAAAAATACTATATGGCCCTCATCAATCTCCTCGCGAAGAAGCCAGAGCTCCTCGCGTCTTTCTATGGAAAGCTCGGCGAAGCCCTCTGTTACGGCCCAACTTTCCGCAAGGATCAACAAATCGTATTGGACACCGAGAATTACGAGTGGAGACTCCACACAAATGTAGACTTCACAGGACTGAGCGAATGTCGGTCAGCGTGGGAAGTTCGAGCGCACAGCCTCAGCTTCGTCAAAAAACCGCGAACCTCGACCTGGACTGACCAAGTGATCGAAGGAGTTCTGCTCCACGACACGCTTGTATCATCGACGCGAAAGAGGTATTGTAGCGGAGGGCTATCGGCGATGCAATCGATCATGATTTATGATCATTCCAGAAACTGAATTAATGGAATACGTTCAATGAAACCGTTGGCCCCTCGGTTTCCCGCAGGTACTTCAATAACTCCAATATACACCGGGTCAAAACAAGAGCGTGGCAAGTCATCCTCGTGCTTTTGGAAACGTCTACGCCTACGAAGAATCATGAAATTTTGACGAATGTTTTCAAACAACTCCTGAACGATAATCATCAGCTCACGGTACGACTCCTCATGGAATGGTGCGCGGTGAAGATTCTTTTGAAATCCAAGCAGCCAAAGTCATCGATTAGGATGATTATGTCTGCCATCGAAACGGTAAGCTCCCGAGGTCTCCCATGGGGCGAATCCGCTCTCTGAAATTCCCCGATATGGTCCCAGCGGCGTGCCCTGGAGGGGGGCAGGGGACCAAGGCCCCCTCAAGATCCCTTTCTGGCCCATAGAGTTCCAATTTGAGGCTTATCATCATCGGTAGTTAGCCCCTACCAATACAATGGCCCTGTCCCGGCCCCCAAAAACAATTCCTGGGCACGCGCCTGCCAGCGGCATATGAGGCATAAAGCATCGAATAATCAGGCGGGTACTGGAAGTGACCTATCATCATGACGCTTGCAGGCGGCGAGAGAGCGAGTCGGATGCATCTGTTCTTTTCTGAGCATCCTCATGCACTTCTGCATTGCCAGAAAGAACTGTGACATTCTATCGGACTCCCTTGAAACGGTGCTTCCGTGGACCATGTGCCAGCACTTCGCTGTGCGGCTACATGCTCAATTCGTTTTCAAACGACTGATTGGTCTCTGTCGGTGCACAATGAAGTGCCATTCGCAATACACGCCGTTTTTGAGAGCTCTGGACAGCGTGATCAACTACGGCGACGGAGCGAAAACCGTCCAGAAGCTAAGTCAGGATTTCTACATGTCGGGCTGCGTCATGACCGAATGTGAGACGTACGAAGTTATTTTCGACAGACTACCGAAAGCCTATGGGTTGACGGAGCACGACTGCATACCGCCGGGATATTTCGACTTCGATGCGAAATGGTCGGTCGAGAATGACGATCTGGATATTCACACCGATCTCCAAATCGAGGTGAGGACGTACCGATGAAATTCAAAGGGTTTCGAATTTCTAATCAGAGATCGAACCTGCAAAGAAAATCTCTCTATTCCCCTCCGAGGTCCTACGAGAAGAATGTCGCCCCGACGAGACAACAGTGATCCGCGAGAAAAACTATCAGCGGAAAATGATCCCTGTGTCCAATCTCTTCGAAGAGGATCGACAGCCTCGCAGTAGTCAATCGGGGCTCGTGGTCGTAGCATCTTTGATCGACCGGATACCGAACCTCGGTGGTATCAGCCGGACTTGCGAGGTCTTCAAGGCCTCCGAGTTGGTTATACCCAACCTCAAAATGCTCGAATCGAAAGAATTCCTGAATCTGTCGGTATCCTCCCATCACTGGCTCCCGATACGGGCCGTGAGCACCAACGGGCTCGAAGCGTACCTGATGGAAATGAAGCAGGCTGGTTACACATTGATCGGAGTGGAGCAAACGGCGAAGAGTGTCGCTTTGGGAAAGTACTGCTTCCCTTTGAAATCATTACTTCTTCTGGGGTGAGTCGAGTACCCTCCCAATGAATCTCATGACCTCCGGGAAGATCCGGAGACCTCATACGCGAAGAAGAGCTTCTGATCGGGATCGAGACGCCTAAAAAACTTTTCCTTCCAGCCACGAGAGGGGGGGCCTGCCGGCGCACCTGATAGACTTGATGGATGCTTGCGTGGAAATTCCTCAACAAGGGGTCATCAGGTCCCTGAACGTGCACGTCTCCGCTGCGATTCTTATCTGGGAGTATCGACGACAATTCTTAGAAGGGATTGTTTGATGACAAGAATGGGCGTAAGATAGACCCGAAGTTGAGAGTAAAAAATATAAGGCGATCGCCTGGGGAGGCGCTTATTTTGCCATATGGAGCCTGTTCACTTCGACTTCCATCGACGACGGGCTCATCCCGAGATGGAAATCCTGCCGAGAATATTTGCGGATCTCAGAGGAAAACCGTGCAGGGTGAGCTCAGAGGTCCTGCCCAGGCTGCATGGCGGATGGAACAATGAGCAATGTAGGTGAGATATCGATGATTATCGATTATAATTGAGGGATCTGGGATGTCGTGGATGCTGTTCCATTCAACCGGGATGAAAGGACGAGACAGCTCTCGAGCTGGGCGAAGTTACGGAGAGGACTCGTAGCAGCAAACTGTTCTGGGGTACCCACCAAGTTTTTCGCTGCAGTCGCGAGTTATTCCGCTCCTGAGAATAATGAACGTCGAATGTCCTGTCCAGTGAGATTCATAGACTCGCCTTCCGACAAAAACGGGCATTTTATTCAATTGAGCCTACACTTTGCACCCTGAGATCCGACGAATCCTACTTCAAGCATCGATCCAGTCGCGAGGCAGAGAGAGGCGACGCCGACCTGGCGGTTGGTTCGGATGCGTACCCCGGGCGTGCCGCCGCTAATCGTGATCTTCCTCGGACTGTCTCGCGAAGATCTCAGTTCCAGAGCTTCATCTTGGGAAATCATTTTTTGCACGGTGCGCGATTGGATTCCTCTTGTGTGCTCCATGCGAGTGGACTACCGATGCTGTCAATTTATTCGGGGTTCGAAGTTGGCAGGACCCCCTGGGTCAGCTATCGAACGCAGCTCGAATTTCTTGACCATTAGGCAGAGGCAAGGGCCGGTCGAGCGGAGTATCTATCGTCAGTCATGGTCGACCTTGTTCGCCCGAGGGTCTCGAGGGAAGTTTTGTACCCGTTGTCCGCGAACTGTGTACTTGACTCCGGGGGAGGTCGTTCCTACTCCGTTACTCGCTGTGGTTCCTGAATGTTGTTCCAACAACGTAGCCGATGGAGAGTATTCATCAACACCGCGAATTTATTGAGAGCTCAATCACAAAGTTTGGATTCTTCGCGAACGATTCAGGCGCCGTTGATTGATTTAGCCTAAAGCATGATGTATGCCTCATTCAGGATCCACAACAAATTAGCTCAGGTCCTTCCCTCGACGTCATACGACCTGCGTCCATTTCCGACCATCCGTGGGACTTGAATCACACAACTGAGTCCCTTTGCGTTTTCCGTGGGAACATCCGAATCTACATGGTAGATGAACAAGAACCACCGAAATGCGGTGGCGATCGAGACGTCTCGTATCCACTAGAAAATCTCCGGAAGTGAAGGCACCTCAGTATTTTGGGGCTTTTCGGGAAATATTCCCTCTAGCTCTAGACTTGCGAGAGTATGTTCGAGGGCTCTCGGAGAATCGATGACCTAAGAGTCGATCTCTTCAGGAGTTGGGTCGAGATTTCTTGGCGAGCTCCTCGTGGATTCCTGGACTTTCTTCCAGGAAAATATGAATTGGAGCAGTCACGAAGACTATTGCCGAGACCCGAAAGCCCACGAATCCGCGACAGATCGCAGTTGAAGCTGCGACAGACTCGGGAGTCACGTAGTTTCCTCTTCCACAAGGTGAATAGCGCGTCCTCATCAGATGCCTCCCGGTTTCGACAAAAACTCCATTAACATTGATCACAAGTAAAGAAAAACATACTCCGGTGAGCCGTGACAATGATGGTATTGCACTCGAGAAATCGATCCGTCAGTCGATCAAAGTCCCGCATCAACCCGATCCCACACGCAAACCCGCTATCTGATGCGGGACGCTGTTCGATGCCAACCAATTGGGATATCACGCAACAGGGGATTATATTACCCAAGCTAAGATTTAGATGTAGGTATGCAAGGCCGAACACTGGGAAGTTTCGGGAACAGGAGGATAGTCGAGTGTTCAGAGCCTCATTCCTATCAGATGAGGGGTGATTGTATTTAAGGCAATGACGTGAAACCGTCAAGAAGGTCTCCGGTTCGAAATCTTCGGCCGCGACTTCACTCGAACACCCAATGATCTCGTTCACTCACGGACAAGGGTCGAAGCAGAATCCTCAGGTCGCCGCCGACCGAATCGTTTCACGGAGTCACAGGTCTGTGTGGTATCTTACGGCGGGGTCGGAGTTCGGAGAGCCCGAAGGAAGAAGCTCCCGAAGCCGATCAACCCGGCGAAAGACTCGTAAGCACGGCAGTCGTAACATTTAAAGTAGGAAAAGTTATTTTCCATCTAGGATCTACATAATTGGGCTCCGATTCGGAATCGAGTGGCAACTCTCCAGCAAACGACCAAAATGCTTTAGGATTTGCCGCTCGGGTCTTGCCATCCTCCGAAAGTGCGCTCTATTTCCTCGGCCACTGCGAGACACAGCCGATCCTGGTTCCGGCCCGCTACGATCTGGATACCCACAGGTAGCCCCGAGCTCTCCCCGAGACGCACGTGGCACGCCGTCACTGGCACTTTGAGCACATTGAAAATTCCGGTGTACGAAAAATTGAAGCCCTTGAAAATCGGAGTTCTATGTTTCGGCGCCGGTTCCGGGTGCGTTGGACAGAGGAAGACCGCATCATGGTTGTCCAGGAGGTTGTGGAACTCTTCTTGAAGCTTGATGCCCATCTCGACGTAGCGTCGACTTGTCTGTGAAATTGAGCGTTAATCAATCGATTTCCTCGTCTGACGGCCACACTCTCCGGGCTCTAGAAAGAGTTCGGTAAGAATAATTTTCAAATCAAATAATATATGCGGCTGCGGTATAGCCCGCTTCCATACCTCCGACTCCTTCGACGGGTAGAACCTTTCACCGACGGCAAGGCAAACGGCCGGTAACGTATGCTTCGATTGTCCAGTTCCCCATTTCAGCATTTCCATAACGGGATTGCCTATCGAGGAACCGCTCTCCTTCAGGACGTCGATGAACCTCGGACAGTCACCGGACATCATGAGATTATTCCAAATTTCAAACGCGTAGGACATCGAGGCGAAGTATTTCTCTTCGGCCGGTCTTGACGAAAGCTTCGAAAGATGATCAACAACCTAGAGGTAATGATGGAGCCAGTTCATCTATCGGAGCCCACAGCCATCGGAATTCATCATTTTTTTTTGCACTAATCTCCTCACACGGGGCGAGCTCCTCGCTTCGAGCTTTGCGACTCACGTCTTGCAGGGCGCGGCGGACCTCGCTGCTCACTGGAGACATTAGAAAACTACGGTCCTTGATCTCGCGCATAAAGTACAGCTGAATTTCGCGCAGGTCGACCTTCTCTTCAAGCTTCAGAAGTTTAGAGTTTTCCTCGCCAGCGAGCGCGATCATCATCGGTCGCAGATCTTTCGCATACCGGCACATGGGTCCTGTACCGAGGAACTCGGTCTGAACGTCAACGATTTCAGGATACTGTCCGCTGTTGGAAACGATATCTGCAATATTAATTATTTCGTCATAATTATTTTATTATATTAATTAATTTATATCGGGGGCAGTGACGGCACGGCGGCGCACGTGACTTTCCGTCGTGCGAATAGCTCCTCGAGTCTGCGCATTACGTAAAGGTCGTAGTGAAGTGTAGGAGGCGGAGAAGAAAAGACCGGTGAGTGCGGGCTACGCTTTATAAATAGTCGTTGTTGCCGGTATTGTACTCGGGACAGGCTTTGGAGAAAGCCCCTGAACGGAGCTTAATAATAACCAGGGCCCGGCTAACAATGAGCGGCTGCTTCTTTGCGAGTATACAAAGCCCTGTGTCCAGCGGCCGAAATGGTTCCGCTGGGAACGAGGTTTGTAGTCCGGAAAGAAGCTCCCGCTCAAGAACAGCGTTCTCGGGCCCAGTGGCCGGTGGACTATTTTCCTCTCTCCCTCCCCCACCTCCTCCCTCTGTATGGGCCTTTCAATCCTTCCCGGTCGGAGGCGCAATCCACCGGACGCCGAGAGATATCGCACGATGAGCGGATTGCCCTAATACGAAAAGCTGCGTGTACGGAAAGACGTAGTCTCCGATCTGCTCGGGACGAGCCCCGACTGAAAGAGCTCAGACTCGTGCGAAACATCTTACTCACGTGGGGAGGGTTTATGTCCGTAAATCCCGTTGAAGAATGCCGGCATTCTTATACTGCCTCCGATGTCGGTTCCGACCCCAATGACGCTGCCCGCTGATGCTAGGAGACTTCCCTCGCCGCCGCTGCTGCCTCCAGCGTTGCGACGTAGGTCGTAGGGGTTTCTTGTGCGTCCGTGAACCTAGAGAATGCGAAGGATGAGTTTGCGAACACCTCGGAGAGGATCGGTACACTACGGAGGAAATTCATTTGACGCACGAATATATCTTCATCGCGTCCGGAAGGACTCGAACCTTATTGTTAGACTCCCACCACATGGCCATTTCGGACACATTCGTGATCGCTAAAGGTATAGCGCCAGCTTTCCGCATCATCTCGATGGCGCCCGCGTCCTTCTCAGAACGGATCCCTCGTCGACATAGGAGCCCAACGTCGATAAGCATGCCTTGAATAGAACAAATATCTGAGTGGGAAGAATCTCGCGAGTCCGGATGATTTCAGTCGTCGCCCACATGCATTATGAGGCGATGAATATTATGCGTTCCAGCCTCCCGTCGGCACAGAGAGAGAGTCGTCATATCGATTCGAAGATCCGAAGGCGTCGCTGAAGGCGAAGATTCGGAATCCGGATGACCGCCCTTCTTCCGACACGCCGTGCTCGATGGAGGTATCGAATTCGCACGTTTCTTCGCACGGGATAGAAGCGCCAGCTGGACTCCGTGGGATGCATTTGCTATTTCAACTACAGGGCAAACTAATCGTTGTACCCGCAGCTCCCGATCATAACAAAACACAAGACCGACAAAGGACGGAGTTTACACTTCCCCTCGCTTATGAATTCAGAATTCCATTAGAAAAATTGGAAATTCTCGATAAGAGCTGCTCTGTCCTGCTTGACACAGGAGGCTCCAGCGTCGCATTCGCATGCGAGACCCATGATAGCATGCACGGTATTCTGTCGGAAGTCGGAAGGTGGGTCGCATCCCTCGGCGACCTGCCAGAGAGCTCATATAATACTTCTCCGATTTCTGCATGCGAGCCGACTTCAGGAACACAGTGCTGCCCGGAGAGCCCGAGAGCGAGGGTCGGGAGCAGTTCATGCTCGCGGGGTTGCAGGAGTTCAAAAAAATGTCGCTCGTGTCGAACGCTTGTTCCGCAGAGACCCGGAGAAGACACGTCACTCATAATCCCCTCCGACTCGTGAACGTTCCGCATATTCTCCACCGTCGCTTCCTCTGATTTCAACTTCTTCTGATCCCTCGCGTACATGTATTGAGTGCTGAAATCCGATACGCAGCTGACATACCGGGCCGTCCGCACTCCCGCCGTCCTTTAAGTCTTCTATCCTATGGCCATGCGTCGCGGGGGTCTCTCCGATGAGGAACGAGGTCTTAGCTTAACAAAGAACTCGAATCTATCCAGCGCAGCAAGGGAATTGCGGTAGGGAAAGTTCCCGAGTCTCGCCAAAAATCTCCTCTACCTCGATTTCTGCCTTTTATCGGATGAATATTTCTCCTTCCAGAAAGAAAATTCCTCGAACATCATCTCTCTGGTTTCAAAATGGGGATGCTGCGACCGGTCCGGCTCGGACGAGAGTTCCTGTCCTCGCTTTTCCGAAGCTCCCGGGGGTCTCTCCAATTTCCACAAGTCTGGTCTTCGCGGCTTTGAAGACACGATAAGAGCCATTGGGATCCGCCTGCTAAGCAAAAAGGCGCGTCTGCGGCGACAATGAGGAATCAAGGCAGGGAGACTCCTGCCCGAGGCGAACCAGAGCTGCCTCTTGCCCAGCTCCACCCCATCAGAATCTCTCGCCCTCGGAGATCTCTCCAATCATTTCTGAGCTCTAAAACTCATTCGAAGCTCCTCGTACGGCTCTGGCAGGGGATCTTAGTGTACCCAGCGAACCTCGAGAAATTGCAAATATCTCTCCGCTGAACCTGGATTCTGAACAGCCATCTTCACTCCAGTATCGAGCTCATCTCATCATTCGATCGGCGCGCGGGTGTTTGAGACTCTTTGAATCGTTACTGTCCATACGGGGCGATTCTCATGTGCGCGAAAATCCCGGAACACCCGAGCGTTCTTTCGGACTGGAATCCAAGAAGGCTAAACTAACTTGAACTCGATGAACTAAAAATAGAGGTACATAATCGTAAACCCACATGTTGACTCCACTGTCAGATACACACACAAGCGATCCCTAAATACTTGAGAGAACACCGGACTGACGAGAAGAACTCCAACGATCGCTGGTCCCTGGAGCCACATATTATATTGACGTTTCCATTAAATGTTCATGAGGCCCCAAAGTCCGATTGTTCTGGTTCCTAGTTCTCGGGATGAATCTGATTGGAGGTATTCCGTGCGCTTGCGAGGGAACATTTCGCGGACATCCCCCACGGAACGACGGATATAATCTATGCCGAACCATAGTAATCCTGTTTTCCGAAACTCGAACCGCAGCCCGCGTGCCGCGAGGAATATAAGCTCTGGCTCAGTGTGGTGCGACCAATCGCCGGCGAATGATTCGGATCTCAAAAAGAATGATCGAAGCCGTATTCCGGAAGCCAAGATGCACAGAAGGAAGAGGAGGAGCTTCAGCACTCCTCCAAAGCCATTCGGTGTACTCGGCGAATGAGGAGAGCACGCCTCAGCCCTCCTGTCCAAGGTCCCGCCGCCAAATCCCGGTTGCCGATAGAAGAACCGGGCCACGCAACTGACTGGAGGTCCTCTCAGGTGCGATTGTTCGTAATGCTTCGATATAGCGACGTTCTGCCGAACACCCGAGGAGCTGTACAGAGTAGACCGATCATGACCGCCACCGTGGTCAATTGAGAACGATCATTCAGCGGAAAGAAGTCAATCATATCTGACCTAAGCGCTTACATGAGCCCGGGGGCCTGAGCGCTCGTAGAGAGAACGGAAACGGAGAAAAGTAGGTTTTGCGCTGCTTTCATCTAATCGTCCAACTCGAGTCTGGCAAAGTGCGGTTCCGATATTGACATATTCCTCCGTAGAGAGCAAAATTATCTTCTCTCGACAAGGAAGGTCGGAGAGGATCGGGCACGCGGCTTCCTCCTTGTCTGCTCTGATAGGGCCGTTCCTTTTTTCAATCTCCGATTCTGGCTGGGAAGTTCGATTTCACGACGGTATAACCATCGACCGTCATCTGCCGTTATGAAATGAAGTCGGTCGACGATGTCGGAAATATTCATCTGTTTCCCGGGGAAGAACACATTCGAAGCTCAGAACAACGAATCGGACGGTACCGGTCGCACTCCCAAGCGAATGTTCGCTGCAGGGGCTTTTTACTCAAGAATTTTCTCTTCAGGAATTCGGCCGAAGGGAGCAAAAATAAGCTTGTTTGTTAACCCGGAAGATCCGTTGTATCGCGATCGGGATCGATGAGCCGAGCTCCGACTGTTCCAAAGAGGGATTATCTGTTGCATCTGAGGAGACCCTAGCCCACCGGCTTTGCTCAATTTGCAGTGACAGAGATAGCTTCGGATTGAGAGCTCCGAGACTCGATCCCAGGACGTAATTAAATCGGTTTGATTGAATCATTAAATCCAATCTGAGGAACCAAATCTCCCAGGCGTAAAAGTCAAGAAGGAGAAGAAAAAGTATACGGAACGCTTCCCTCGGTGGAAGATGCTCGGTAAGAAGCCTGCGTCTTCAAGAAACACGAAGGTTATCGGTATCGGCAAACTGTTGAGAGACAGAGGATGATCAACTGAGACATCGTTAGGTTCAAGCAACTGAGCGAGATACGATCCAGACCCGCGAAAGTCGTTCAGACTCTCGGGAGAGGTTCTCTGGAGAAATATTCATCTGTTCCCTAACGTCAAGCGAGAGGAGGACTTCTGATATCTTCCGAGTCCCGAAAATCAAGAAGTCGATAGAATCATATCCGACAATAAGCGGTCAGTCCTAACGGGAATTTAGCTTCATCGAATACCTCGAAACAGGAGATGATTTAGGGAAGAAAACATCAAGTTAGATCAGAATCGATGGAAAAGTCTAGTGTCAGTCGGTATCGGCGCAAGTCTCGGCAAAACTGAAACTAGCGAATCTTGGATATGCGGTGGGCAGCAGCTCGGTCGTCCTTGCCGGGAGGGATCTGCCTCAAAAGAAAACGTCCCCCGCCCGAGCACAGTAGTCAGTCGGAGGAATCGGCTCGCCCACTCACACTGAGGCTGAGCACCGGCGGAGCGAGGAACCTCGACGGACTCGAGCCAGTGGAGGACTTCTGAATGAGCTGTTGTTGGGAACACAACCAGCTGGCACTATGAGACCTGCTCGAAGCAACAAGGCGCTCCGCATACTCACAGTACGTCACTGTGGTCAGGAAATTCACCTGCGTCCACTGAAGCTACTCCCATTGACGACGACCGGGCCCACAAGCGACCATCAACAGATGAAGAGGCACACGGTCGGACCCAAAGACGGACGGACTAACAGACCACTCTCGGTACGCCCATGTTAATTGCACTCGCCGCTATTTCTATTTCAAGGACGCGACACTCAAAGCCGCCGGGAGTATTCTCACGAAAAATCTCGGGCCTGATGCTCCATTCCGATCCCAGAGTTTGCTCGAGCGCTATCCCGCTGGCTGGTTGCGTCTACGACTTACGAATGTATTCATTTCTCGACATCGTAATTCCGCCCTTGCGAATTCACTGACCTGAGCCGCGAGAAAATATTGAAGATTCCTCCGCACCTCGTGTTTCGATTCGTGGAGGAAATTTCGGAAGACTCGATGGGACGGAGAGAGTTCCCCCGTCATTCGGCGCCCCCGATTCGAAACGAGAATGCGGAAGAAGATGAAAAAAAGTCCAATCAACAGCCGAAACTCGGATGAGGGTTTCGTACAAAGCTTGCGGTCTGAGTCCGGCTTTACACTGATTGCTCCATCCTGACAGTCTCGGAGTCGAAGCTCCCTTTGCTCGGCAACTAGATGGTAGCGATCAAAAGCCTGTACAACTCAAGAATAGAACACCTTTTCGTCGTCGGATTTTCCGGACGGAAAATTCTGGGGTTCTCACGGTCGCCATATTTTTCTCACGACCGACGCACAAATATGAGGGCCCGATAGATATTCTGCTTTCGTGTTCTCCATCCTGGCAATCCTCCTCAAGTCCCGGGAAAACGCATGAGATGCATGGATATTTTCGGCAACGGCCGTATTGACGGCGGAAGTATTCGACGACATCCCCTAGGAGTCCAATATTGAAGCCATAAGAAGTGTCCACTAACCTTTGACGCCAACGAGATTCTTCGTGGTGACTGGAACGCCCAGAAAAGGTTTCTTGCGAAGGATTTCGTGTCTCTGACTTTCATCGCTGCGCGCTATGAGATCGTCAACTAGTTGCGATTCTTCGAGGGCTTCCTTGAATCGTTCGTCTACGACTGCGTTGATGAGAGGGTTCACCTGGGTTATTCGTTCGATGAATGCTGATACCACGTCCACGCTCTTGATCTGTTGGAAGAACAGAATGTCCACAATTATTATTATAATAATAATGGATAATTGACTCGTCGACGCAGTTCCTTCGGTTTTCTCGCAACCATCGACTCGTCAAAAACTTCCTCCTGACAGACGATGCGTTCAGATGAAGAAGAAACCCCCGAGCCACGCGGATTGTCGGCGGCCAAACCCCGTCGCGCAATTCCTCGTCGCGAAGATTAACCTGAGGACAGGGAAACGAGTTTTCTCCCCTCCGACGGGGATCCATGATCTCCGAGTACACGCGGGTATAGGAAGAGACTTTTCCGTACGAGCTCATAGCGTTCATTCGTCTAACGTCCCGAGAGGCTGACTCATTCGCAGAATCAAGGGCAACAAGTCAGTCACCGTAGTAATTCATTCTCCTCAGTAAACAGCTCCGAGCAACTCCGCGAACTCCGGAGCACGATTTGAAACTCTTCGCAACCTCTACGATCAGTGACGTAGGTACTTGTTTTGGAAAGGCTTCTCGGAGCACAATTCAAAGCCTTATAATATGAGGAAACTCGAACGCTCGACACCATGAGACACGAAGTCGAGTTCGTTCTCCTGAAGCTCGTTCTCGAAGCTCACCACTGGGCGGCTTCGCAGTAGAAAACCAACAAAATTCATGAAATGGAAATCGGATGAAAACGCGAGTCTGACGAGGATAGGGCTTTAGCCGATCGAGATCAATCGAGTCGAGATTCGACATACATACATAGTCATGGGGAATGGTCTGGATGACTCGACTGAGATTATTATCGACGTGGACATCAGCTTCCGCCAAGGAACTAGCCCAGGGCAACTTATGCGCATAAGCCGTTATCTGAAGGACACACGCGGTCTGTATCTCGCTTGTTGCCGCCGAGAGCAAACGGTACGGAGAGAGCGGTGTCGAGTACGGAGCATACGTCGCGCTTGGCTTAGTAGGTCGAGCCTGAGGCCAGCGGAGCTCGTCCGCGGCAAATGTGCTCCGAGCTCATATCAGCTCGGAACGCTCAGGCCCCGGATTTCATTCACCCGCCCACTTCATGGGTACTCGTCTTGATCTCGATGAAGCAGAGCCGAACGTGGACTCTCGCGGAAGATTCCTCGAATACTTGGAGATGAGAGTTCCGCGGAGAACCGAGGCTGATTCAGATCTCTAGCGAGACGCGTCCACGGAGGAATATTGGCCTTGGTTCCGTGACGGATATGCCGTCCGTCATAACGAAGAAGAGGAGCGGGTCACCCTTTCGATACATAACACCTTCAGATCCCGTCCCGACTTCAATCGACGCGCTTCGGACGCATCCCCATTTTTCATGGCACGCCTGATGTGGGGAATTATACCGTCGAGCATGAACCCTCGCCGGGATCACCCCCGGAAAGGACGATCTCGACCATTCAGCTTTGGAGAGTTTCGTCCGGCTCGACCTCATTTCCCGGTGAATTCCGAACTGCGTATCCTCAAGGTATGATGGAATTAGCGTTCCAGTGGGTTGAGGTCCACCATGGCACAGGGAGCCCACCCACGTATCTGACGGAAGGGATGGGAAGGAGGAAAACCCCAAAATAAATACCGCTCTCGCTGCTTCGCTGCCAGACTCAGAGCCGCGACCTCCCGCTCGGAACCGCGTCAATTCAATCGATCCCGGTCTGTATGTGACAAGCACCGCGCTTTTACGCTCCGCCGATAGGTCGCTGCATGATTTCCCGAAATTCGGTACGGCTCGTTTTTCATGCGCCGGCGGCACTCCAGACCTGCATTGTTCTGCCTGGAGAGCATCGTTGAAATGTCCTTGACTTCCATGGTGGCGTCATGTGTTGTCCACTCTATTACGAGCATATCCATTCTGAATCGCTTCCTCAAACAAGATAATTCGTGCTCGTTCGGGGCGATTGCTCCATCGGCGGGCCTGGTCGCACATGATACTAGAATGGATGACAAGAACCGCTGGCCGCAAATCCGGTCCACATCCGCATGAAACGGAAAGTCGGAAATTCACCACAATGCGACACCGCCGACGCGAGAAGCGATTGTTGATTTCGACAGGTTGTAAGGTGCGCTCGTATCGCTGTCGGCGATCTCGGGCGATCTTGGGCGAGCGAGTACGACTGGACAGTGCGCGACTTATTCCTGGCATCGAGTCAGAACCCCTCATTGAGCCGACTCGGGAGGCGGGGCTTCGAATAAAGGAGCCCAAGGCGGATATTCCCGGAAGGATTGAGCGCGTGTTTGTCGTATTTTCCGAATTCGAGCCCTCTGTCATCAGTGGGAATCACTCGACGATAGACATCGACGCAGCTCAGGATCTCTGGTTGAAATATTCTCCCGGAAGGAAGGACCCCCGAGGAGTAGTTCGTCAGCAACCGATGCGAAACTCCCAGATAGCATTTAGTGCATCGGCCGCGGCTCATTTTGTAATGCTAATCGGGTTACGAATCGAGAGTAAATCCCCGTCCCTGAGATGGGGAAATATGACTAGCCCACCGGAAAGAATCGTATGCGGCGCCGCACTCCTGCGACAACAACTCGACAACGTTTCGGCTCTATCTGTTTTGAGCCCACCGAAAGTCGGGAGAAGTCTCTCTCCAACCACCGCTAGACGTCGATAATTTGGATTCCGTGGACTCACTGAGCAAAAGTCGCCCGAAACAATTCGGATTCCTATTCTGACAGACGTCCCGAAAAGTCAGCACGAAAATATCATACTGGGGTCCCTTCATGAAGATCCACAAACTTTACGGGAGGATGGAGAAGTAGGACGATCACTCGCACTCTTGGAAGTTTTCTAGGTTCAACTCGACGGTTTCCTAGCGTGGCCTGAAGATGTCGCTCACCAAAACATCGCTTGCCGAAGCTCCTATGCGCCATTGTGCGATAGCGGAAAAGCAACCGAACATCTGCACGCATCCGCTTCCGCGGAAAAGTTTGACAGACAGCTGATGTGGATCTGTTTTCACTTACTTCACCGTGAGCGATCCGCTTGGCAAGCTCGGTCGCAGGTTCCAAGAGCCAGGGGTTCCTTATTGGCGGTAGACGCGGGGGTGGCAGGGGTTCGGCCAACGTGAAAACTGCATTTATCGAGGAATCCAGGCACTTTCGTAAGGATCTCATCTTCAGGTTGGATGCTTTCCCGGCAACGGAGCCACGGTGCTTCGCACGAGGACATGAGAAAGAGCTCTATCGGGGGAAAGGGAACTCAGTCCGCCAAATGGCGGGTTCTGAGAGCAGCGGCGAGCAATGCACAGCGCTGCCTCAGGGCCGCGCTCGTCATCGCTAACAGATCGAGCATTGTCCATTATTCCACTGTTCCTATCTCCTGCTGTGTGACGGCGTCGCATTGATCGATACTTGAAATCTTGGAGCGCTAATAATTCTGCCGAACAAGAGAAGAGACAACGGAATCTCCCGTGATTTCTCGAGATCTTTCGCGCGCGGATCATTACCAATTCGCGAGTGGTGCTGCCTCGGTCGATAAAGTATCTGGTTCGACCCGATTCCCTTGGTTTTCAGGGTTTCCGGGAATGCCCTTCATTAACATTCATGGAATCAGCGTCGTACCGTCCGAGGATCCAGAAGAATGAAATTCTCGCTGAGGAGGAATCCGAGACCTCCTCGTCAAGCAAGACACCCCACCCTGGCTTCGCGCGGTCACTCCGCTACTCGACAAAATTTGAATCGATACGCTATACCGTCACGGAAGCAGCGGGAGTCAGGAATTTTCTTCGATGCACTGACGAGAGAAACTAGAAACAAATTACTAATGGTTCGATATCAACCCTCGTTGTCGAACCCTTTGCGATTGCGTAGGTAGCCGACAATCAGCGATAAATCGTTTAGACTAGATAGATAGCCAATTTAGGCAACGCCAGCTCGACCGGCCCTGAGTGGAGAGCCCCTCCTGCGATCACTCTTATCGGTCGGAGTTCCTAGACCCCGGAATTAGGTCTGTCTCAAGCTCCTGCGTCCGTCGTCCCTTAGAGATTCGCAGTCATTATGATTTCCGGAATCTATGCCTATCTCGCGAAAGAATATGTTCACCCCTGACCAAGCCAGTGTCAGCGGTGTCTGGAGGGCTCGTACGCGGGTCGAATGAACATTCTCGGGACCGGATTTCGAGAGAGTCGACGCGCGGCGGGCATACCGTTGGAGCTTGTGGATCCTCTGGACTCTCTCCCCATGAACACGGGCATCGAGGATTTTCCACCATGTCCACTGAGACCGGCAATGAGTGAGTCATTTTTCATTATCGCTTCCGATGTGCGGCTAAATTTTCGCTCTGATCATCCAAGGCCATGAGTGGTTTCTCGTCTGAGTCGCCCGCCAATGGAAAGAAATTGGGCTTGGATTCCAAGAAACCGAGCGACATGGGTCAACCAATTCCATTCTCGAGTCCTTCTCCCCGCTGGTCCCGTCAGGCTGCCTCGTGATGACGTTTCCGCGTGTCTCGACTCGATGCTCTTTCTCAGTCGGAGCGCTTGTCGCGACTCTTTCCCATTTTCCCTGTGCCTACCAATTCCACGACACGTAATGACTTTCTGTAGACGTCACGTGCATTGCCATGCCGTGGCCATCAGGATTTCGCATGAATGAGAACCGCTGATTTGCAGCGAGAGTTTCGCGTATTTCGTGACGAGCGCCGAACTCGGGCTCGGGACGACGGCGGCTCTGAGTTGGCCGCCAAGGCGCCGCGGAGGTATCCAAAATATTCTGACGACAAACCAGGTCAGTCGGATTGCGAGGCAAGTTCTCCATTTCCGTCGAGTTCCGCGGCCAACGTCAGCCAGTGATCCATCCGTCGAATGCGAGTACATCGTTCGAATCGGCCCGGCGGAGTCTGTAGACTTCAATCACAGCAGCGGAATCCGCGTTTGAACAACGAGCCACCAGCTGACCGCACCGTCGGCCATGAGTCTTCTGGATCTGCCCGACGAGCTGTTGACGCTCGTACTCGTGAACTGTGCCTCACGCGATGTTCTCTCCGTGGCTAACACCTGCAGGAGACTCTCGAAGGTGGCCAACGACGTGTTTTTGTGGTGAGTATTCGATCGGAGACCTGCCGGAAACTTCCGCCTCCGAGCATTCCCGATGAGCCCGAAGAGCTCTTTAGCGCGCTTTCGTGCCAGACACGAGATCAGCTGTTTCCGAATTCCGTGGCAAGCCATTCCCGACGTATTCTCAGGAATCGTCCTCCTCCTCGGCATTCCGGACTCACGGATAGACGCGAAACGATTGCGATAATCCATTTATATCTTCTCGGACGTCTTCAATCATCGGAATCGAGCTCGTGTCACTCCGACGAGTAACTCCCGCGAGAGCTTATGGCTCATGGCTAGTCAAGCTGTCGAAAGCGCTCATTTCCGGAGTCAGCCATGAACCTCAATTCAAGATATTCCAAGATTTCGGCTTTGACGTGACGCTCCATCGATTCGTATGAACGCTCACGCGCGACTCAGACATTCCGACGGAAAAAAAACTGAGGAATGCACCACACTTGATCATAGCGCGTGGCCGTTCCGAAAACTACGGGCAACCATCCCACTACGGCTGACTGAGGGAAAAATTCGTTTAGCTAGGCAAATTGAATCGAGCTGATGACAGCACATTGTTCGGCGTCGGGACATTCGTCAATCCTCCAGAGCGATAAGTCGACGTCATCAATTGTCTTATCGCTTATCGTCGCAGTGACGTCGATATGAAGCTCCTAAGGAGGAAGCTCTCGAATAATTGGTGCCAAGCTTCATTTCCCATCGCTCCTGGCTGTCGAGACTTTTTTCGCGGAGCATGTCGTCGGTGACAGATCGCGGAGTCTGGTCACAGCGTGCTATCGCACTCCTTTCAAAAATAAACTCCGGGACTTCAAAGACTTGCCGATCGCGAGCTGTCAGTCCGCAGTCCTAAAATATCCATCGACCGGCAAACCCCTGTTTGGTTTTCCTCCAAGACAAGCTCGAGGTGCGAGCCCCTCGAGTCGTCCGGCTCCCTGGGCGGAATCGGAGCCTCGAGCGCGACACGCGGACTCATTCAAGCTCTCTGATTCCGAATGTGATTTCATCTCTATCGACGAAACGTTTTCGGCTTGGATAATTAATCGCTGCCGAACGCGTTCTGATTTTGAGTTAAACCGCTACCCCCTCCTCAGGCGGAAGCTATGCGATCGAGAGCTGTCCAGCTCCGGCCTCCAATTGCCACCGTCTGCTCACCGACGCGAAGTGCAGATGGGGGTTCAAGCACTGAAGAGACGACTGCAGCGCCTACATCGGATCTTACCGAAGATCACCAAGTGCAAAACTTGCAAGCATCTCACGTGTCAGCAGGAGACTTTTTGCCACGAAGATAGAGTGAGTCCAACCACCCGTGGAGCACATCCCCTTCGATCGGGCTCCGATTTCTCGGAGATGATCCTCCCCTAGTCCGGATCCCGTCCCGCCTGAAATCAGAATGTAATCAAGGAGTGTAATTCCAGGTCGTCCTCGACGTTGGGTCGAAAACAACTTGGTGTCTGGGTCCGAATAGCATGTGGCAGAAGCATCCGTCCGTCCTCATAGGCGACCAACACGGGAATTGCCTCGCTTGTGAGCATGCAGACAAGCTCAAACCTCAGGCAATGCTCCACACGAAATTCCACGGCAACATACGGCCCCACAGCCATCATCAACCCTTGCTGCCTCCTTTTGGACCCCAAGACCTCGTGTCATCCTTCGCCAGCATGCGCATGGGTAGCAGAGGTTCGTCCAGGATCGGTATAATCTCCCGTAATCTACATGGATTCATACTTGGCTCACACAAGGCCCAGGTTCTCCGTCAAGGACTCGTACTCCGTTCTTAAACCCTCCCTCTCTTTCACAGCGAGGTTTAGCTCCGCCTCAGGAGTTTTCGACGACATGTTTAACGTAGTGAAGAGCATCAACCCCGAAAGCTATCTACGTCATCCTCTGAAATGTCTCCAAGAAGACCGTGGCGATGAAGGAGGCTGCACCGTCTTCGAGGACTTCATATCGCACGTTCTAAAAAAATTCCAAGTCACTCAGAATCTGCAACAGGCGAATTCGAGTCTCGTGTTTTGTGAACCCTACTTCATGTCGACAGCGCAACGGAAGAAATTGTGCAAGTTTTTCTTCGAGTCGACGGGCGCCGGCCGGTACGCAAGGCTTCCGATCTCTGACGGAAATACATATATATGAGCAAAATTTTGATCGAGTGGAATAAGCTCCAGCAAGCTTACTGAGGTGCTCTGGGTGTTAATCTTTGATCGCGTATTCTATTCCTTGCAGATTGTGTTTCCTAAACAAAGCCTACAGCACGGCGGCACTCACACAGATAGAAACCTGTATTGTGGTGGATTCGGGCTGTCACAGCACGGTCGTGTCCGTGATCATCAACGGCCAGGTTCAACCGGAACGAACCCAAGACTGTCCTATCGGCGGCCAAGTCCTCTCAGAAAACCTCCTCGACCGGCTTCGAATGCGGCAATGGGACTGCCCTGTTTCTTGTGAAGGGCTGGATAACCATCAAGTGAAGCTGTCCTGTTACCTCTCGGCGAACATAGGACTCGAGCACACCACCGTTTACGATGAAGTTTTCAAACAGTGTTTCGTACAGTGTCAGCGAGGAGGCCTCTTGACCCAAGAGTGGGTCGAATTCGGGTCGGAGCTGTACATAGCGCCGGAGCTGATGTACAGCGCCATGCAGCTACCGGATATGATCCTGAAGGCCGTTCGGGGTCTGCCGAGATTCCAAATTCAACAGCTGGTGACTCATATACTCCTCACCGGAGCAAACACCGAATTGACGGGCTTCAGGAGGAGACTGGTTTCGGACTTGAGGAGGAAGATGCCAGATTTCGCTCATCTCAACATGCACACGTACAGTGGCTCCCGAAGCTGGGAGTGCTGTATGGGTGGAACTTGTCTGCTCTTGGCAAATACCAGTGATCCAATGACGCTGTTCCCAGTCGACTCCTATGTCTGCAACACGTATCAATGGATCACTCGAGAAGATTATATCCTTCACGGTGAATCCGCTGTACGGAATGAATAGAAAGCAACATGTGATAGCGTAGCCTGGACTCTGTTGGCAAGCTCGACCATCGTCTCGGTAACCTTAAATACATTAACTCTGAGCCCGAGTAGCCGACCATTAGGAGCTTGCGGTAGCTCCAGCCAGTTGGCTCGAGCCGGCATCCGATGATCTTCTGCGAGGGGGAAAGTAGCGAGAGTTCAGTTGGAGTTTGTGATCAGTATTTGGACGTCATATTAATTGAGACACGGTTGCGCGACGTTGCAGCTAATCAGCATCGACAAAGTATCCGTCGATCCCTGCCAAGCCGTCGAATAAACGAAGCAGCGTTAAACGACATAAATTGCCTTCTTGTTCACGTCCTCATTCTAGGGAACGATTTCCAAACTCCATCCTTCCCGCGGTCTTGCTCGGCTTCGGCAGACGAGGGCATCGAAGAAGACGTTGTCGAGCGAGCGAGCACCGATAACTCACGAGGAGTCTTCCAGCCTCGTCAATTCAGAATCGATGGTTCTCCGAGGTACCTCCGTCGAAAAACGCTCAGTGCGAATACATGGCACCTCTGTTGCCCTTGGAAAACAACGATTCGACCTCCTACTGCACTGCTGTGACCGACGAGGACATCAGTTGAAAATAATGCGCCCCTGATTTCCAAATTGCATGCGCCTCTGAAGTGACCGTATTAACCGCCGCGCGGGCAATTTTCGAGCATCACGGTTTTCACCTCATTTTTGAATTTGAAATTCGAGCTGACGCCAACCGCTCCCTAGACAGCAGTTTGAGGATCGTTACAGAGCCTTTCCGATCCGGAGTCCAACGGAGGAAGACGTAAGTGACCGAGTATCCCGAATTGTTGACCCGTTGATTGATGTAATTACTATCGAGTTCCTGGCATTGATTCCTTCCATAGACAGCGGACATTGTCCCCTGAAAATTATGTGGTTTGGTGCTGTAGGGATTCGCTATTAGCTACACCATACTCGTTTCCGTTCGTTCACATTCCCTACGAAGAAGTGGAAACACCAACCAGTGAGATCAATTTCAAGAAGTCGCTGATGTCATGTATATTCAGCTTTCTCGGCTGCGAATTAGGCGGAAATCAGCCACGGAGATTCATGAACGATAGACTCCGCGAATCGGCTCGGTCGCCGCATATCTTCAGCGTAGAAAGATGATGAGGTCCGCCTAAGACCGCTCGATGTCTCGTATCAGTCGGCGAATATTCTGTTTCGCTATAGCGTTTCTATTTCCTCGCGGAACGAGGAATTTAATCCCGTATTCGGCACATTTCGATTCCGCTTTGGGCAAATAGAGGAAGGCGAACCCGTGGTGCGCATCCGCTCGTTCCCTATCGGGTGACGGCTTCTTAGGCTCATATCAAGTCTATCAGATTCGTCACCGAGGCGAGTGCGCCGGCGCCCCGGCTGGGGAGAGATCAAATGAAAACTCGTGATTTTCGCTGATCAATGAATACGCTCACGAACTCTTCGCTAAACCCACTACGTGAGCCTTCAAGTGACTTCAGCAAAACCGATGGCGAGAATCTACCACGTAGCTTGAGACCTGGCCCAGATGATATATTCGACTGAGGGAAATCATGACCGATGCGGGGCAATCCTATTGTATGCGTCGTGTGCACTTCACACGACTACGTTTGACGAATATTTCTTTGGCCGCTCCATCGTCTGCTGATTGCGAAGCCCCTTTAATTTACGGCGGCCATTGTGCTCGAGCAATCTTGAATTTTGACTCGGGGTCGCTGGCCTTTTCAGCTGCCAAGGGAGATCATAGAGTCCTTGATTTCCCCTCCGATTACATTAGGTTTCAATCTGTTCCTGGAGAGCCATTCTCTGAAAATACCGCGCCTCAGACGGTGAGTGATGACGTCCTTCAGCTGAGTACTGCGCGGACGCGACCTGCATAGCTGTCAAACCAAGAAGTCTCGATCATCTTTCCATCGATTGGCTTGACGAGACCAAATCGTTTCCCCCTTATCGACGCGTTTTTGAGATAATCGTATGGACTGCGATTCCATGCGAGGTCTCGGCATCTGAGTACTTCAGGGCTTGAACGCCCTCGTCCCCTCTGTTGTCTTTTGTCTTCTGGACCAACAACTGGTTTTCGGAGGTTTCCATAAGTCATTGGTCCATCATAATCTGGTGGAATTAGTTGATAGCTCCGGATGGCAGGCGATACGATTCGACTAAGATTCAAATTCTTGATCGCCCGGCCGTTGATAGAATCATCCCCCACGTGGTCGAGCGCGAATTCATTTGCATATCATGGATTCGCCATGTCCGTGGCTGTATGCGCATGGATCAAGAAAATCGACAACGATAAGCGATAAGAACGCTCAGTGAACGACGCATTTGACGTCAGCTTTGACGCTCTGTCGGAAGACTTGGCTAAGGCGCAGGCGATTTTCAGCGGAGTCGGCGGTGACTCAGGGATATCATTTTCCTTTTTGTTGTCAGATATTCCTATCATCAAAAGCTCCTTTATGATCGTCATATCCCGATCCCTGCTCAGACTTCGCTGGGCGGTGGGTTCTGCGAGTTCTGCTGTTTTCATTCCCAGCAGCTTCGTCTTCTTCTCATTGAAAAAAAAATGGAGAAGGCTCCTCCAGAGGCGTCGTCGAATTAATTTATGTGTAGAGCAACTCGAACCTTTCGGCGACAATTATAATTGAAAGAAATCTCGTTCCCTACACTTCCCGTGAATGTCCGTCGCTTGTGGTTCGTGAGGTCTCGGTGATTGAATATTCGATCGAAATCGGCCACGATACATTGGTTTCTGACCCTACATCTCGGGGTCATGTTTAACATGAAGCATTTCCGCTCGACCACGTGGAAGAAATTCTACATTCGGAACACGTCTCAAAGTTTCGGCACAATGAGAATGTGCCAGGGAACTCTTTCCCTCTAGAGGAAATCTCGAGACAGTTCACAAGCGTGAACACGTTGACCGGTCATTATTTCTCGAGTCTTCACGAGGAGCGGTTGGACCAGATCTCGAGACCATAATACTTTCCAGTTGTGCTAGAAGATGAGTGCAGGACAACCCCCCCGAGCTGGTGTTCCTGGTGCTTTGCCTGTCCGAGGTACGGAATTTTCACTTATTTTCGTCGTCGTCCTACTCAGTACCTATAACTCATTAATGATCAAATATGTTGGCCGGCCACGAGCACGTTCTCCGCCCTGGAAGCGTCGCTCCGTACGGGAGTCATCGGAAACCTGCTCAGAGATCTCCATCGATAGAGGAGAGAAATCAATAAGGATATTCCCGTCGCTCGAGGAAATGATCGAGACGAGCCTCGAAACACGAGGCGAAATGTCGCACGGCGAGATTTTGTTTTCTTTTCAACAATTGTCGCCGTTGTGTGCGTTCTTAAGGAAGTCATGCTTGGAAAAACAACTGTTGATCGAATCCGAAACGTATCAGCCTCGAAATCCGATGCGACTCGGACATGAATCCGTTGGGGTATCTCAAAACTCACGCTTGAGCTTGCTGCGCCGATCGCTACGCATCCGCGTTCAGAGCTCATTTCGATCTTAAGACGCTCGTGTGCGCTTCGTGCTAGCTCTTCGATTGATTCTAAGGACGCATCAGGCTATCGTAATGCTTTTCTGCGATTTTTCACCACCGCTTCTGTTCTTCACCATCTGTGCAAATATTTCTCGGTGAAGCTTTCGACCGGAATCCTGGCTCGGTAAGCAACCTCCTCTAATCTGATTTTTGATGAGATACTATTTTCCATCTTGCAGTGCCCATGAGGCCAGGAGCGCCACCCCAACAACCCGGTGAGTGAATTACCGCATAGCGAAACCCTAGATTCTGGACCGTGTTGTTCGATCGAATAGAATCCCGATTGTACTCTGAGGAACTATTCCTTTACCAGGTGCTCGACCAATGCAACCCGCCGGTCAAGCCCGACCATTGGTGCCAGGAGCGAGACCTGGAATGATGCCTCAAGGAGCTCAACCAGGAGTGAGACCTATGCAGCCCCGCCCTGTGATGACGGCAGCCGGAGGTAAGCGAATATCATGAGTTGGTCAATTTCCTGGACATGGAGGTGATCCTGATCGTGATTCGACGAGAGCAAGCACGACCTTTCTCTCGAACGGTCGGAATTATTTCTCTTGCAGTTAGACCTCCGATGCCGGTAGCTGGAATGAGACCCGCGGCAGCAGGTGTGCCACCGCAAGGAATGCGAACCGCCCAACCCATGGCAGCCCCCGGACAGGCTGCGGGCCCTGCGCAAGTACGTCCGGGCTTCGTCGGTGCCCCCATGGCCCGAGCTCCGTCTCCGGTGAGACTGCCGACAGCTGGACCTCATCAGGCGATCCCTGGAGCCAGAAGCCTCTCCCCCGCCGGAGTTCGTCCCGCGGGAGCCCCGGGCTCGCCGATGCTAGCGAGACCTGCCGTTCCGGGTCAAGTTCTTCCACAGAGACCGGTCCCAGGTGCCGTGCCGCTCCAGCGAGTGCCCATTGGAACACAACCCGGCGCACCCATGGCCCGACCGGCTGCAGCTCCCCTTGTTCGCCAACCGGCTGGCGTCGCAGCTCCAGCGATGAGACCAGCCGCTGGTATGCCGACGTCTACGGTCCCGAGACCCGCTGCTGCTCCCATGATGATGAGACCAGCTGCAGGAGCACCCGCTTTCAGACCAGCCGCATCTCCAGGCGCGCCGCCCACAGCTGCGGGTCCTGGCATGAGACCCGCAGCCGCCGCTCCAGCTGCAAGACCCGCCGCTCCAGTCACCCGACCCGCTGTGGCGTCTCCAGTCACCCGACCCGCTGTGGCGTCTCCAGTCACCCGACCCGCTGTTGCGTCTCCAGTCGTCAGACCCGCAGCCGCCTCTCCAATGGTCAGACCCGCGGCCGCCTCTCCGATGGTCAGGCCCGCGGCCGCTGCTCCAGTCGTCAGACCCGCGGCCGCCGCAGCTCCAGTTGTCAGACCTGCGGCCGCTGCTGCTCCCCGTCCCGCTGGAGTCCCGCCGCCGGCTTCCGCGCCCGGAAGAGGATTTCCTGTTGCGTCAGCGCCCACACCGGCACCTCCGGCCCCAGCGCCCGTTCCCGCAGGTACGATCAACTTTTGGTTCCGCTGTTCATTTTTAGAGTATTCGCGTAATTATTACGATATTATATATGTGCGTCAGCGATCTTGAGGCATATGCCATATGATATATGACGGTTGGAGATCGATTGAACCGAAATTTATCATCCGCCGACTTCCATCCAGCTCCCGCGGCTCAGCCTCCTGCCGGACCTGGTGGTGACGCTCGGCCAGTGTCCACCGGTGAATTGAACATGGACGACATCACCGAGACGTTCCGTCAAGTTTTCAACGGTCAGCCTCCAGAAACCAGCAAACGAGCCGATCCCGGAACCGACGGGAGGCCGTGCAAAGTTCTCGTCAACATGTATCCGGTCACCTTGCCGCGTGGCAATGTGTTCCACTACGATGTCGAAATCTTCTCCGCGGCAAGGAAAGGTGCCGAAGGTGCGACGCCCGTGCCCACCCAGAAAAGGGCGCGTTGTGCTTCAACACTGGTCAACCGCAAGGTCATCGATGCGTTCTCTAAATGCTACCAGAGCGAGCTGGGGAACTGCATTCTGGCGTTCGACGGTCGGAAGAATATCTACACTCGACGCCTCCTACCCAACGCGGTACGTTACGAAGGACGAACTCCCACGCGTCTGTTCATTCGTTTTCGTCTGTCCCGCGGGCCGCTTTGCAATATTTCCGGTATGGTTCGCGTGGAGCTTCATCGATCTCGACTAAGCTGTTCCCTATCCGATTGCTAGGAGCACATTTTCAACAACGTCGAAGCAGAGGTCAACGGAGAGAAGAGCAGCTTTGTTGTGTGCATCACTTACGTGGCCACGGTATCCTTCGATGCGCTGCACGATATGTACGACCGCGGCCTCAAAGGAAGCAGTCAATTCCAAGACGCCATCCAAGTTGCTGATGTCATTTTGAGGACCGGGCCCACCTTGGCGTTCGTGCCCGTCGGACGATCCTTCTTCATCGATGTTGGCAAACCAGTGAGTTGGAAAAGCGCGGGATATTTCGCTTATCCTCATTCGGTCCTGGAGCATCACATGTTGCAGCCGAATCCGCGGGAATCCGCTCTCTTCATCGTGTCAATAATTGCCCCCGCAGATCAATCTGAATGGAAATCGCGAAGCTTGGTTCGGATTCTATTCGTCGATCCGTCTCGGGTCTTGGAAGCCCCTGGTCAACATCGACATGTCGGCGACAACGTTTTACGTGGCTGCTCCTCTGATCGATTACGCCGTGAAAACTTTGAAGAAAACCAATAAAACCGAGTTGAGGTCCGGTCTGAACGACCGTGAAAGAGCGTTGTTGACCCGTGAGATAAGAACTCTGCGAGTCACCGTGAGTAGCGGCCGCCTCCCAAACTCTCGCCTTCACGGTGAATGGGTATCGAGGAGCAGAATACACATCAATGACCCGTCCCGGGATGTATACCGAATAATTTTTCCCCGTCCTCCATCTAGGTCTCCCATCTGGACTCGAAGCGCCAGTACCGCATCGAGGGCTTGAGACAGATCCCGGCGAGCCAGGAGACGTTCGAGTGGGACGGAACTACTATTTCGATTGTGGATTACTTCGCACAGAAGTAGGTTTTCGGCAGAGGATCTACGTTATAGGCGGAATGTGGAAAACTCCTCTCCCCTGGATGAGAAGGAAGGCAGACGCGATCCCCCCTCCGATTCGGAGTCCTCCCTCGATCGAAGTAAATCCACGGATAGCTAACTCGTGGTCGATGATTTCCGCAGGTACAATTACACCCTGCAATTCCCGAATCTCCCGTGCATCTTCACCGGGAGAGGAGGCATCTCTTTCCCGATTGAACTCTGCAACGTGGTCAAAGGTCAACACTGTCGCAAGAAGTTGAACGAAACTCAAACCACCATGATGATCAGGCAAACGGCATTGGCGCCGAAGGATCGCTTCGAGAGAATCCAGAATTGGACCCAGCAGCTGAAGTCAAGCTCTACGCAAATCTGTCAGGAATTCGAAATGTCGTTTGAAACCAAGCCGCTCGAAGTCGAAGCTAGAATACTCCAAGCTCCGGCGATCACTTGCGGTGAAAAGAAGAAACAGCTCCCAAAAGACGGAGTGTGGCCATGTAGCACTTTCCTCAAGCCCGCCAACATCGAAAAATGGGTGTTGGCTGTGCTCGGCCGAGTCGCTAAAGAAAAGCTGAAGCTAGTCGTCGATCTATTCCAGAGCGAAGGCGGAAAGCTGGGCATGAAGATCGCCCCGCCACAGCTCATTCATAATTACGGCTTCCAGCCTGGTGCGCGTCAGGTCCTCGAGGATGTGAAAAATAAGCACCCGGACGTCGAGATGACGGTTATCGTCTTGGACCCGCGCAGTGACTACGGGGCTCTCAAAGCCGAGGCTGAGACCACAGACCTGTGTCTGCGCACACAGTGCGTCAAGGACAGGAACGTCGAAACGAAATTCAATGGGATGTTCGCAACGAATCTCTTGCAGAAGATCAACACCAAGATGGGCGGCCGAAACAACGGCGTCCTTTGTCCGAACACTCCCGATACTTTAAAGAAACCGTACATGGCCATCGGCGTCGACGTGAACCATCCGGGACCAGGTCTGTTTCGTTAGATATGCTCCCGTGAGGGAAAAATCGATGATTCGAACGATCGAGTTAGATGTATCCATCCTTTCCTCGAAAATTCCACTCAGTGGTGAACATTTTTCATTGCTCCAATCGTTTCAGGTGAATCGACGCCTTCGATCGCCGCCTTCGTCGCATCGATGGATTCGGTGCCCTCGCAATACTACGCCTGCACGTCGGTTCAGCTCAACCGAAAAGGAAGCCGATCGGAGTACGTCGTCGAGACGAAATCGATGTTCCTCGAGTGTCTCACAGAATTCGAAAGGCGGAACAAGAATCTTCCGGCTCATATTTTCATTTTCCGTGACGGTGTTGCGGACGCCCAATTCGACGCGGTTCGCGTTTATGAACTCGGAGCAATTCGTCAAGCTTGCCTCGAAAGGAGGCCCGACTACACGCCCGGGATGACTTTCATCGTTGTGCAGAAACGTCATCACGTGCGCTTCATGCCGGCTCCCGGCTACACGGGCAGCGGAAAAGCCGGCAACATCCATCCAGGAACCATAGTCGACTCCAAAATCATCAATCCTGCGATTTTCGATTTCTATTTGTGCTCTCATCATGGGCTCCAGGGTACTTCTCGGGCCGCTCATTATCACGTTGTTCATGATGATGTTCATCATTCCCAGAACGATATTTACAAGATCTGTTACAACCTCTGCCATACATACTCGAGATGCACTCGCGCAGTTTCGATTCCGGCGCCCGCCTACTACGCCCATCTGGCCGCTTTCCGCGCCAAGGAGCACATCAAGGGGCGCGCCCCCCACAATGCGGCTTACGCCGAATCTAATGCGGAGTCTGTTCGGTCCTCTTCGTCTTCGGAGCCGGATCTGGACAAGTTCCAGGCGGCGCAAAAGGTTTGCAACCAGATGAGAGGCTCCATGTACTTTGTTTAAACGTGGAAGCCTAAACTCACTCTTCCAACACGGGACAAGTGTTGGAGTCTTTCTTAACCCGAATAAATGATTTTCGTTTTCTTTATTGACGACCATTCTTCCGGGGTAGTGTCCTCTGGGCCGGATCGGGTTAGGGAACGAAATTTCACCCGAAAAATTCTAGCTTGGAACCTATGACTCGTGCGAGCTTCGAATCAGAAATCGGAACGGCGCGGCCTCATCGGACGAATGAGGCTCGCGCTTCGGCCCCCAACGAGTTCGTAGGGGGAATCGCTCGTGGCGCTACTCACTCAAGAAGCGACTGAACATACGGGTGACGCTCGCATAAATTATTCTCGTCCGCGGTAGTGCTCAACTACTATTCAAGCTCGAGGTGCGATTAGTCAGGGGAAACTTAGCAGTTCCGGCAGAAACAGCGGGCGGAGAATCATTCTCCGCTCTCGACACGTGATTATTTCTGCCGAACGCATTTTATTCGACTCATCGATCAAATCTTATTTGGCAGGCGAAAATACGCCACTGGGACTATTTTCCTCCACGTCGCACTGGGATCCCCTTTTCCATTTGCTTCCCCAAGGATTGTACAGCGTCGATCACCCATCACCCCCAGCGAACGCTTCTGGTCCGACGAAACCCGAGAAATCTGTCTCTCCCATATCGGCATTTCCGAAGATTCTTCCACACTGAAAGAAACTCCGTCGGAGAAATCTGGGACTACCACTCCCTGCCTGTACTTCCCCAGGGCCCCGGACTTCCAGTGCATGAGCTCGATACCGAGGGTTTGGATCGTGATTCTTCCGTCGGAGCACCTGCTGGCGATAGTTGCATGCGGGGGAGCCGGAGCCGGGTCCTTCCATGGAAAGCTCCATGGATATCTCCAACGACCTGCTCTCGGAGCGAAGGGAACTTCACGTAACTCCGATCCGACTCGGCAGGCGTATTGACGGAGTGGAGCTATTAATCGAGCTCCCGGCCAAAGGCCAATGCTCGTTCGCCTCCGTTTCGAGCGGTTCCTAGCTCATGCGGTGCTGCGAACGGGCTTTTGATCAAGATCGAGTAATGAAAACTCCAGGCGGGGTTCCGCGCGCCAGATTTCATCTGGCGGCGGCTTTTGCAACGATTCTGACGTATAGGCTCTCGCATCGAAGTCACTCGTATTCGAGCGATTGGACGACTCCCCCGAAACGATGCGAATTCGAAGCCGAATACTAAGCTTCGACAGGATACGGTAATTTCTCAGTGATTCCCCTGGAGGTTCCGAGATCACCCCGGAAACGACAATACGATTAATGGACGGACTTGCTCGATGCACGAATCGAACGCTCTCGTCCAAGCAAAACGTGTCGAATCTATCGTGAAGAATGATGACTTTCTCCGTCGTTTCCAGATGGAAGAGACGAGCACCCTGTTCGAAGCAAAGGCCGATCGGAGGGACGGCAGCTCGGACCTTCAGCACGCAGCTAGTCATCCGTTCGTTCGGTCGGTCAGGCGGACAGACAGACGCTGAGTGTAAACTCAGGATGAGAAGTCGAGGGAAAGGTTACAACACGACAGAGGCCGGTGCTGAAAGCCTGTTTACGTTTTGCGCGATCATCGCCCGCCGATGGGGAGAAAGAGGAACTCATGCTCGTTGGTGGGTTGGCTCGGGCCTCCGCGAACCTGGGTCTCCCTCCGCCGTGCGGGCCAGGCGCACTCGTTCGCTCGCTTGCTAACGCTTTCACTGACTGACTGGACCGCAGAGGCAAAGGAACATCCATAGGGAGAAGCGACTGAGCAATCTATAGACAAACAGTAAAAATGTGTATACATTACAGCGGCCGGGCAAGGTGCGCTGCTATTTCGTAGCATGAGCGCGGCGCACTGCGATATAGTCGGCTGGTATTCCGCTCGCTGTGACTGCCTCCGATAGAATCAGAGCTTCCCGCCAGACTTGAGCCGCTCTTCCCCGGAACGAGGACCGAAAGCAGCTCACAGCGTCCGAGGCTCCAAGCTCCGCTCCTGGAGGAATTCCGCCCCGTGGTGATCCCGAAGGTTCCGTGGGCCGGAAGAGAATTCGAAGATTTCACCCATCGCCTCTAGATACACGAAGCAGCCACTTATCGAGGCTCGGTAGACCGATGCCCAATAGGTCAGAGCCTTGACACCTTTCCGGTTTCAACACCGCTCTCGACAGCTTCTGGAGGCTCCGGCTAGCTGGTAGACGAGATCGTACTTAATTTGAGTTTCGAAATCTGACGGACCGCGATACACCGGCTCTCCATGCAGAATGATCGTCCGTGTTTTTTGTCTTGTTCTATGGGAAGGCAATTTTTTGTAGTCAATGGAGCGGTATCGATGAGGCCAGTGCGCTCGTCGATGCGATGTGCTCTCAGGCCGACATGGGAGACATAGAGGATTCCTGTCAACGCTTCTCGTCTCCACATTCCCAGGACATTGGAATCTATCGCGAAGCTTCCGAACCCCGCTCGATCGGAGGGGAGATCTTGATTCCCGAGGCGCCCGATCTCATCGGGTCAAGCACATAACTCGCTTTTCCCATGTCTGTCGGCTCACGAAAAACGTCGTCCACCGATTTAATCTGATTTGGGGCATTAATCGATGGAGTCGATTAGCTGACACCGAGAAGACGAATTAGTCCGAGGAAAAATAATTCCTGCCCTTAGCGCTTCCTCAATGCCCTCAATGGAAGTAGGTCACGAGCTGTCCCAATTCGACTCCACGGAAAAAATCGTGGACTCCGATAATGAGAGACTATCTGTGGGGGGGACATCCGCTCCAGCTCGGTCAAAAGACCACCGTGTTGATCTCTTACTCGTAAATCGACGACAAACAAGGATCTCTAAGCAGCATCGGTGTTGAATCCCGGCTGTCAATCGGCGACCAATTAATATTGAACCCGGGTCCAGACGACTGAGCCCGCTGAAATCCAGCACTTGGAGAGACGGAGTTTTCGGTTTGTTCCGGTGACCCTCTTGCGGCCGTTTCCGGCGGAAACGCCTAAGACCAAAGTGTCGCGTGGATTTTAGAATCCTGTGGTTCGGCCACTTTCAAGGGAGACGGCGACGACGTCTGCGGTTTCTTTCGCGACCCGAAACTCGATGTTGTTATTCAATGGTGACGTCATCGACAAGCTCATCTCCATGGTTCACGAATAATCCTTGCTCGCGTAGACGCTTAACGATAGGCTTTCCGTCGCGTAGGCTTTCAGGGACAACGAAAGGGGATGTCAGACCTTGGATTCTCGGACTTTCGTCGAGGTTCGGCCGTCGCACATCGACGTTCCCACGCATTTCGCTACCCCCGCTCTTGGCAATGTACGGTTGGCCATGAGCAGACACTCAGTCGGTCAGACAGTACGGCCTATCGGACCATTCGCGCTTCCCACAGCTGAGTATGGGAGTTCTGCAAAGTACCGAAATCTTTTGGGGTCTGGCTCTCGTCTTGGGCGACACCCACAACTGCTCGCTGCTACCAGTTAGCCATCAATTGATCCATTGTCGGGAGGAACTTCTCTCGGGTCTCTCCGGAAGGAGACCGCGACACCAATATCATCACAGGGGACGATGAAACGAGCCGCCACTCGGATCCTTCCGAAGCAAAAGGGTGCTGTCTCGGGATCGCTCTCGGAGTGTGGGATGTATCGGTGACCACCAGGAAACAGAGCCGCGATCGGGAAGAACCGAACGGAATGAATCACAGACTTCCCGGGTACCTTCTCGATGAGGCGAATTACCATTATCGAGCGCGTACAGCCCGGCATCCGATTCGGTTTGTTTGGAAGCGATTCTCTCCGAATCGTGACCATTGATTGAGCAGTAAAATCAGTGTTTCCAGCTGCTGTACTTCTCGGATCCGGCGCTGATGTCGTCGTGTCGCGGAGCCTCATTAGAATTAGAGTTTCGAGTTTATTAGGACGAATTGAGGAAGAGGAATATCCGTGTGCGTAAATGTGTGTTTGTGTCGTACCCGATTCCAAACAAGCGAATCAAGCTCGGAACAAGTTCCGGGCAGCTTGATCAGGCTTTCGCCCCCGATCGTGGAAACGACGTTTTCGAGTGTCAACGCGCGCATGTCTGTTCGAGGCGCTTTTTTTGTGTACATTTGTTATTGTGAGAGTGCAGATCTCGAGTAGTATCCACTGTCGTCATCGGGTCGGGCAGATCCCTGAAAACTAAACACAGAGAGTTCTTGACTAGCAATTAGGACGAGTCTTTAGGAGACGAGTAACCGCGAGTAGATGGAGTGCATACAGAGGACGGACGTACCGGTCGGACCTTAGGCAGACAGACGGACAAATGGATGGAAGCAGAGATGGACGCTCGGACTGACTGATGGACCACCGCTGAAGAAACTCCGAGTTTACAGCTTGCCGATGATGACGCTTAGATGAAAAAACCTAAAGACGGGACGGCGCCAGCGCGCCAGAGTCTCCTACAAACAAATCTAAATGCAACTCGTAAAGAAGAGCGAGAAAAAATAAAAACTGTTTCACAGCGTCCACATGCGGAGTCGAACATAGATGTGCTCTCACCGGAGCTTCAACATGGTCGTCAAGGGCGGAGAACAAGTCTGCCAAGCTTATTGCTCCCGCCCGCCTACGCCGTGAGACTCATCATCATCGAGGCATAGCGACCGCGGGAAACCGAATCGAGTCAACGACTCGGTCAGCTCCCGCTCGAAGAGTCTCCTCCCTTTCCTTCGATAATGACTTCGATACCGAAGCCCCGAGACTCGTTTCTCTGGAATTCTGAGAAACGCACGTAATCGATTTCCGGAGAAAATGTCTGCGTCAGACGTTCTGAGGAGGAAGGAGGTTGGGGCAGAGGTTCTAGAGTCTCGAGCCTGTGGAACTTTTCGAATTTCGAATCTCGACGGGTAAAGCGATAAACGAGTGCGAGATCGCCGAACAGCTCTACCCGGATGGGATTGAGCTTCACTTCTGCCGTCATGGGTGGTTCTCTCGGGGCGTAAAAACGTCAGACTATCATAAACAATTCCTATCGGAGTTTCAGCAACATGTGCATGGTTAGCTGTGTTGCTGACTGGATCAAATACAGAGTGTCAGCGAGGTAGAGGATCCTGTTTCGTAGGTTAGCACTTTCCGGCGTCGCGGGTGGATCGGCTTGGATAAACAGTGCGATGGATCAGGTGAACCTCGAGGGGAATTTTTTCTGCGATTTCAGTAGACCGACGTGTTTTACAGATCATCGTTCTTTGACGGGTCCGATCCTTGAGTGAGCAGCGTGAATCGTCCCTCCGATTCTACAGATCCAGGAAGCTCTTTTCAGCAGTTCGGAGCCATTATGATTCCTGCGATGAGCTCACTTCGCATGGTGACGACAAAGGAGGCGGCCGCAGACTGGATGGCCCTACGGGCAGGTAAATTGTCAGCCTCGGACGATGATTGCGACGGCAATCGTGGGCGACATTCCGCAACGTATCCGCTGAAATTCGAGCAATGAAACTTGCGGTGGGGAAGACGGCGTATTATAGAGCAGCGAGTCGCGGGAGCCCCTTAGAAGGATTTTATCTTCAGAGATGGAATTGATGTTCAATTTTTCGAAGACTTCGTGAGCACAGCCTTCCAGCCTGCGAAATGCCGCGAAGACGTTGCTCAAACGAAAGGCAGCGCATCCGGCGAAGTTAGCCGTCGTTATTCCCGTCCGAATGGGGGCGCGATGTCCGCTTGGGTTTCCCTAATGTGATGGAAAAAAATCTCCTCCCGATTTCCGCTCGAAACGGGTTCCCGGCGCCCAAGAGGAGCTCTCGCATGAGAAATCGACCTCGGCTGACAGCGGAACACATATTCAGTCCCCAGCCCCCACCTCGTATCCCCGGATACAGATTTCCCGAGGGATCATCTGATGGCTATGCTCTCCCAGTACAGTCCTAGGCGTATACGCGAACTTCCCGGCGAAGGAGAATAACTACAGAAGAATGAGGCTGAGTCAGAGACATGTAAACAGAGGGGGACTCTCAGCGTTTTACTTCATCCAGATTCGGGAACGGCCTCACCGAGAATCTCCCGGAGGTGCGTTGGATGGACTGCTGATCAATACGATCCGCTCGGCTTCAGCTGTACTGAAACGTTGCCGCGAAACGAAATTCTTCTCGAGCCGATTGTGGGGTCGTGTTCACAACGGGGGTCGAGCGTGGCCACGAGACGGAGCATGGCTATCCATGGAACGAGTCGATGATTCCTTCAGATATTGCGTCTTCTCGTCTCCTACGGAAGGCTCGAGATCTTCCTGGCATCCGTGATAGCTCGAACTCGCTTTCTGCGCCGGCATGTCGACGAAGACATATCCTGAAGTTCCGCGAGATTCCTTCGCTGACACTCCGGAGCCGGAATAAACGATGAAAGTGCGTTTCTCTTGTGGAAAAAGGGGGGGTGAGATCTTCACCGCAAGGGAAGGAGTCCTGAGAAAGCTCTCCTTTCTTACAGACATTGGAGGGGCCATGCCTGCAGGGGTATGGGGCTCAGATTTCCGATCGATGATTTCAGCCTAATCAAGCGCTCACGTTCGGAGCGTGATCAGGAGAACCCACCCTGACGCTTGAACGCGCCGATATCAATTTCCGCACTCATATCGTGCACAGGGAGGGGCGCGTCTCTTGATTCCTGAGGCCTCAGGCATAACCGATTTCTGGATTTCCACTTCCGATCATTTCGTAAGCCTAATCGTCCTGATCAGTCATTATGAACGCACCAGGCCAGGACTCAAAAGGGAACGATGACGGAATGTGACGAAGGGATTTTCCCACACCGAAGCGATCGTGAACGCGAATGGAAGAAATAGCGTAGTGTAGGTCTCTGTGGAAAATAGGATGATAGAGTGCAGGTAGAAGAGTCTCAAAAGTCCACCGGGACCTGACGCTGTGCGTTATGACGCGACCGTTTCACTAAAGCAGGGTCACCTTCATAGGCTTATCCTTGAAAGCACAGGAGAACCATCGAAAAGCGGACACGCCTCCTAGGGTTCTTGAATGCAGACAATGTAGTCGCCTAAATTCGGAACGATTCGTGAGATATTTGAGGCTTCATTCTATCATTTTGACGCTTTATAGAGTGAGGGGACGCCCTCGCGCCCGGTCGAGCTCTCCGGTCTCTGAGGTCATCTCCGGCAGTCAAATCCCTCAGGTAATTCTGTGCTGCAGAGGGCTCAACGGGCATAGATTATTATCGGCTAGATAATCCGCTCAATATACTCAGAGCATCGATGTGCCTTGGAGACGATGGTCTTCGGAGGCGAGGTGAGCGAGTCTCGAGCGATACCGCCAGAACCCGTACCGGAGTACAGAATTCGTTCTGGAACAGAGGATGAAGAACACACACAGATTTTCTTCTCCCCTTCAACTCTGATCAGGGTCCGCTACTCGGTGTAGCCTACACCACGACACCAGGGCCGGCTCCAAGGACTATCCGAGGACCAAGTATTATCCATTCCTATGCGAAAAGTTCCGCAGCGCGTCAGAGCTGATTCCCTCACCTGGAGCCCGCCAAATCAGAGCTCCCCAGAAGGAAACGCCTTAGCTCGAATTCGACCGAGGAGGCAAGCATTGGCGATTCGTGATCTGGAACATTTACGGAGCCTAATCTCTTGACACGAATTATATTGTAGAACTTGGTTTTTGTGGACGAAACACGGACGCTTAACTCTCCGCGTTCATTTGCAGTACTGGTAGGTAATTCTCAGAGATTCCTTCGACGATTTTTTTGAATTGACATCCGGAGAGGGCATCGCTTGCTCTTCGATACAAACGTGCCACTCGGAACATTCACTGGATTCCTTAACGCAGCCGGTCAGTCGCATAGAGTTCCTCCGAAGATTCCCTTTCCAGACAAGAATTTATTCTCTCGACAGCAAATATCGTCAGGTCCTGATACAACCCTCTCCTCAATAATTGTCGAATCTCACGCGGAGAAGTCGTACGACTGATGCGCCGTGAACCCTTCCAATAGGTCCTGCGTGAGCGCTACTCATGTTTTGCGACCCATAATAAGCGTTCCACGCCCTACCGTCTGGATGGCTGAGCCTATGTGTGAGAGCTTCGTCTATTCTCTTCGAAAGCCTATCGACAGGCGGCCTAGCGCGAAGAGCCGAGGGACCGCCTCCGACGGAAAGCCCGCCTCCTCGCTTCGCATCGATCCTCCAACTACACGGTCCAAGTGAGTGGCCTTCTACCAGCGGCTGCTGACGCGAGAACGACAGCGGCCGGGAAAACGAATCTCCGCTGTGAGAAGGCTGGCTCTCTTGCTTCCACTCTCCGAAATCCGCCTGCCGACACCGGCGGTGATGGTAGTGGTGTCGTCGTCGAGCAGATTCAAATATTTACCATTCAGCAGAGCGAGCACGGCAGCCAGTTAGCCAGTCGGTCTGATAGTGAGCAGCAGCTGTAGCGCACGAGTCGACGCGTCGTGCAACGTTTTGACGTTTTCACCGACGACGGCTGTTTACCGCCAGCGTAAACAGCAGGGTTCAGTCCGGACAAACCCAAACCTCAGTTCACATACATACAAACATACTTACACTTTCACTCTTATACAAACACTTACGGACAAACATACACACGCACACTTACTGGCGCACAAGGCCGAACGATTAACAACAATAAGCGTAGCGGCGGCAAGCGTGAACGTAAACGTTCTTCAATCATCGTTGTTGCTGTTCTTGACATCACAGTTCCCCTCATCGAGAACGTCTTCAGCGAAAAATCCAACTTTGTGTGTACCTCCAATTTCGGGTGTGCAAGATTCTGTGCGTCGAAGTTCTTCCCTTCAAGTTCCCTTCGAGAACCTTCGCCGCTCCAGGAAGTGCCGGAAGAGACTGCTTCGCGTGAAATCAGTGAAGAAGCCGCGAAGACACTCCGTGACCTCGAGACCATGTTGGTCAAATTGGAAAGCTCAGAAAGTCCTCAGAGAGAACACATACCCACCGTTTCGGCCGCTGCGACCAGTCCGTGCTTCCCGTCCCTTTCGTTGATGGTCGAGAATTATCTCCCTCAGAACAACCTGCACAACAACTACTACAATGGTCAAGCCCCTGCTTCCGTCCGCACGACGCTCCGCCAAGACTTCATCCAACCTCAGGTGAGTCGCGCGACTTTGCGACATATCTCCAGAGTTTTTGGTCGATTCCGCCCGGTACCCTCAGACAGAAGAGGAAAAAACTCCCGGAGCTACCGTGCCCGGAGCGTATGGGAATTATCGTCCTTTTATGGGCCGGTCGATGAATTGGAACTCCTGGCTTCTGCACTTCTGCCTCCTCACGAGTGAGCGCGGATTAAGGATTTTTCGTCTGTTGCGTGAGCTTCCGCTCTTAGGCAGAAGTTCGGCGAAATCGAGCGTCTTGGGGAACTCTTCACTGATTTGGGCTCGGAGTCCCGGCGGAACTCGAGAACAGGCAAATCTAACGTGATAAGAGAGCGTGTTCCCGCGAGACGATTTAGTGTCTGATCGACAGTAGTTGTTTTTCTCGAGCCTATGTGGTGTTGGCTACGCTATTACTTCTTTGCTACGCCATTCTTCTCCACGCTGGTCCGGCATGAATGTTCGCAGATCATCTCAACTAGAGTTAGTTAGAGCGTTCTGCCGAGCTCATCACTTCGAATCTGTGGCCGGCGTCCGTTACCAACCGCAGCAACACCACGGCCGGACCGCGATGACCATATGACTGTCTGACTGACTGACGGACCGACGCATTGTGTGACTAACGAGTTCTCGCTTGTACGGTCAGAGGGATCAAAAACCGCATGATTCATCCAACGAGCTCGAGCAGGGGCGCGAACTTTCATGATTGAGCACACGCCTCCAATTCAGATTACCTACCGGCGCGCAAGATTTGGGCTCGTGCTGATAACGCCTTGCTGAGAATTTCCGATGCAGAAGGCTCCGAATTCACCCGAGTTGCCCTTCCACAGGTGAATTGTGAGCAGAGTCCGGATCCCGGGAGCCCGCCCGCTGCCGAAGTCCCCGCTGAGAAGCCGGGGAGCAAGACGAAAAAACAAAGGCGACCACAGAACGTAGACTCGAAAAGCCTCCGTTCTCCTATATAGCCCTGATCGTCATGGCCATTCAGAGCTCGCCATCTAAACGACTGACTCTTAATGAAATCTACAAGTTCCTGCAAACACGCTTCAGTTTCTTCCGAGGATCCTATCAAGGATGGAAGAACAGCGTTCGCCACAACCTGTCGCTGAACGACTGCTTCAACAAACTTCCGAAAGGTCTCGGTAAGACCGGGAAGGGTCATTACTGGACCATCGATCCCAGCTCGGAGTACATGTTCCAACAGGGCTCCTACAGAAGGAGACCGCGAGGCTTCCGTCAGAAGTGCCAACAGAAATCGAACTACACCCCCACGGCAATGACAACGCCACCACCCATTTCCACGGCACCGCCGGCGCCATCGTACGCTCCGAGCTACTACAGCCCAGTTCAGACGACTCAAGGCTACAGTCCCGCCGACATGGTGCCGGGCAACTACACGGCAGCCGACTGCAGTAACTACCAGGGCTACGCCTATCTGAGTTCCGAATACTACGTGAACTCTGCCGTTCCCACCATGAGCTACGACTACATGAAGCCGCTCCCCTCTCTGAGTGGATTCGATGTAAATACCGCAGTGCCCCAAGCCGGTTATCAGGAGGTACCCCAAGATTACCCGAAGATGATCAACCCCATCCTAGATCACTCTTCTTCAGATGGTACGTTGTTTTGCGGAAACGCAGAACTCCTCCCTTCCTATCTGCAGATAAATTAATTGAGCGTGCAACATAAACTTGTAAATACTCTTCGCTTCCGAGAACGCAGGAAGTAGCTGCATCGATGTCGGTGGTCCTTAGGTATTCGAGCTGACGTGTAGACGCTTTATATGTCTTGATTTCTACCATAAAATCCTTTTTATAAAACTCACACCCGCTTCCTCGCTCCTATCCCCGTCACCTCCCACCTGCTCCTGCTCTTAAGAGAGCATCGCAATCTCATCGCTCGTCAAAGTGAATGTTCTGTTTTGTCCATTCCTCCTTGGAGCATGCTTTCATCCTTCTAGTTATTTGATCCCGTGTATAGCTCTCCAATACGGATGTCCATATTCGCGGACCATGTATCGAACCTGGGAGCGGATCGGATTGGATCTCTGACCGGAGATTATCTGTCCGTGGATCTCCCGCTCTGTTGAACGGATGAATTTGTTTTCGGACTCGCGAAAGCGCATCATCAATTTAGAGCCGTCATCAGCTGATCACGCCGACGATCGATCCCCACTCCTTGTTCTCATGGGTCGATGGTGTGAATGGTCGATTTCGTCGCCGTTTTCCAAATCGTAGTATTATTCCGGAAACGGGGAAGTACTTGTCGCGGTGTCTGCTCGACGATCTATCCGTCTCTGGTTCGTCGGCTCATTCGTCAACGCGTTCGTCTGGCCATCTAGATGTCTCAATATATTTGTCTTCGAATGTAAGAGCTTTCAAGCGATCCTTACCGACCGACCGACCAAGCGACTGGCTGGCTGACTGACTGACGGACGGACCAACAAACCAACTAGCCAACCAAGAAAGCAACCACAGTCCTGTTCGGCAGTTCGAACTCATGTTCAAAAACAACACCAACTGCCATTCCGCTCCCTGAATGCTTTCGTTTCATTTCTCTTCGACGCTCCTCCGATGTCTCGTGAGATCAAAAGGCTATTTATTTTGTGAGCGCTTCTCACCCCTCCCCGATGCTGGCCAATTCCCCCGTTTCCAGCGCCTCCCTCGAGCCGGAATCTGAGTCGTACTCGAGTCGACATCTTGACCTTTGACACTTTCGACCAGATCGATCTGATGAGGTCGAGCTCTGAAGAGGAAGAAGAGCGATATCGGACAAAAATGAATAATTCACTCTCGAAGAGGACTCTCAGGAGTGACGCTATGCCACTGCGCGAGACCTTTGAACGCGGGATGGGGACTTCTTCTGCCCCGTCGGACGACATGCCAAGTTTTGCACCGTCATCTGCGGTGGGAATGCTCCCTCTGCCGATTGCTTGGCAATGTGTTCCCGGTCCCGCCCGTGTAATCAGATATCGCTCTCCCCTTACACGACTCGATTTCACGGCTGTGAAATGATCTCGGAAATTTCGGTGAAAAAATTGTAGAAGAGAGCCTTCCCACGTCATCTTTTTCCTTTCTTCGGGGTGAACAGCAGAAACTGGATAGAGGTTGTAAAGAGTACGCTTTATGACCGTTCCCTTCTAGCGAGCGATCGACCGGCTAGCCAGGCCGCCAGTCAGTCAGCCGACCGACCGACGGACCAGGAAAGAAAGCAAGTGAGCGAGCAGCACCCAACAAGCGAACAGCTATTCTTCCCATGAAAAACCATCCGAAGTGGCGAGACTGAATCTCGGGGCAATCACCCTGGAGTGACCCGAGCCCACTCGTGGGGCGGATGGGAACTCTGAGGATCCGGATTTCATTGTCCGCCTTCATGAGACTCCTCATCTCTAATATTGATATAAGAGGGATCGAATGTTAGACCTATTGGATTGGGACCTCCCGGCGTCTTGCGAGGCTCGGACTCAATAATTGTTGGTCAGGGCGGAGGAGTTGCCGAAGAAGTCGGCCTTTCGGTCTGGCACGATGGCACTCGGTGGCGAAGAATCATAAGGGAGGAAGAGACTGGTTCCGTGAAAATTGCTCCCACATGATGTTCTCACAGTGACAACGTTTTACGAGCGGAAGAAATCGTCCTGTCCGGAGATTCTCCCTTTGGTTTCTCATAGCGAACGTATGATACTATCATTTGGCTCGAATGCAGTCAATGATTTTTTTACGAGTTCTCCGCGCGAAAAACTTTCGGTCCATGAAGAAAGTGTTGAGCATGTGCTGCAAATGCCATCCGTCGCTGCCGCAAATTCTCTCGATGCAAGAATGTGGGACGTGAGAGCATCCATTAGCGTCCGGTCCGTTGAAAGTCTCGAAAAGGCATTTCCCATTATTCGTAATCTGCGCACTGACGGATCCACCGAACCGATATTCCAGTCGAAGGCTTGTCGACGCGTTCGATCGATGCCGATGCGAGCATTCTCGGAGAACATCGGAAAAAGCGGACTCTGGAATGGCTGCAGGTGTCGCCGATTGACATGAGAGGATTGGGTTCAATGGTTCGCTCCGAACCGAGAAAGAGGAGACATGGTATAGGGGAGGTTCACTTGCTTCCTCGTCTGCCTGCCGTCCATTCGTTTGGCTGCCGACAAGTCTAACGACGTTGTCTACCCATTGCTGCATCTCTCGACGCAGTGAATCATCCCACTTCTCTCTTCGTCTTGTTGTTGTTCTTCTTGTGCCACCGTACTTTTTCCTCGGTGGGGAGAATCCGAGGGGCACATCGTATTCGTTTCGTAACAAGGTAAAAAGCGAATCTGCCAACGAACTCTAGAAACAACAGTGACGGCGAGCCTAATTGCTCCTGTGTTGACACAGACTAGGCATTAATCGACGGAGCGAATACTCACGATGAGATAATTATCCTCCAAGGGGAAGAATCTTGTCGATCGCCGCTATTGGCCGAATCTTCGAGTCGGGGAGCCTGGACGAGGTCGGAAGGGTTTAGCCCGGAGCTGGAGTCCTCCAAGAGCTCTCTTTTCCGGAAGAGCTCGAGGATCAGCTGTCGAGTGATGGCGAAAGAGTTACAAGCCGCTGCTACCCCATTGTGAAATTCACAGCGATCTCTTCTCCTCTTGCTGAAAGAACCCCGTTCAGACGTGTGCGTGCGTGTGTGTGCTTCCTTGATTTGTGCGCATTCTGTGTATGTCAGATCTGCTTGTAGTAAAGCTTTCAAGACCCCAGGTGGTACGGTCGATCAGCGGTCTTGAGGGAAAACCGAGCGAACTTGCGTAAGATGCGACTCGAGCCGAACGGGACAGGGACGGGAGCGGGACGGTGATACATGAATACATTCTACATCGGCCTAGAGGCCGAGTATTCGCGCGTCACGCCGACGAGGGCTCCTCCATTCGCTCAGCGAGGGCCCGGGAGGGTCCGGGAAAGGTCCGACCGGGTCCTGCCGGCTTCGTGCCGCAAAAGCTGCCGTGCAAGCTCGAGAGCCATTAGTGTCATGGCGGTGGTCAGCGATGTCTGAATGTTAGTGTAAAATGAATGTGTATGTATATTCGAGATGTAAACGTTCTCTCTTTCCTCTGGTATTATTTATAAACTCGACGCTTCGTAGGTTGCCTGTAGTTTACGCCGAAGCTGTTGTCTGTGATGATCAGTCGCCGAGCAGCGGGATCGGCCATCGTTCGGGAGCGTCTCCCAGGAGAATTCCCTTCGAAGTGACATGGATCTCCTGCGCGGCTCCCCAGCCGAGCACGGTGGCCGAAAGCGACCGCGGCGTTTGGACCGCGGTCTCTTGACGTGAACGATGCTCAGCCCGGACTAGAGTGAATCTTCCGGACTTCATGTCCCGTTCCGGTAGTGAAAGGTGCGCACAGTCATCCAAAGGAAGCGACGAGCTCGGATCAAAGTCATTTTTCAATCCGATGTTGAACTATCGGCCGGTGGAAGATATCGTCGCTCGGCGAAAGAAAACGTCAAGGAAAGCGGACCGGCTGACCCGGGTTGACAGAGAAGCTGACAGTGGAACTGTTTATGTGCTCTAGGTGGTACCGTCGACGATCGCCTGCAGCGACTCTAAGGGATTGCTCGCTTTGCTGGGCCCTCAGCTGAACATGTTCTCCCACTGGCTGTCTGCGTGTATGTCTAGCTAGCCGATCTCGCTTTCTAGATGCCAGTCAACTGGGTCGGTCCGCCTCTCGTCGACGATCATGACGACGACAGCGAATGTGTTGATCCAATCATTTCTCGCCGTCTTGACGCTTAGCATTCTAAGCTGTGCTGTTCGGTGTGGGTGGTCTATGCGAGGAATGCAATGGTGTCGGTCAGAGTCTCGGAGGGCGCGATTGGTCGGCTCGGCTCTGACTTCTTAAATGTAGCTCTACGCACAGTCTGGCATTCGTTCATGAACTGGTGATTAGGAATATCTCCCGACTGCTGCGAAAGATCGCTTGCGAGTCCCGAACTTGGGCGAGGTTTTGCGTTTCGCGAACGAAGCGTCCACCAACGGAAGAAGATAATATCGTGTCTTGGAATAGGACACGACGAAGAACATTACGTTGAGGAAGGAAACATTCGAAATGGTTTCGGGACTGCCGACTCCCCGGAGAAAATCGATGAGTGCTCCCCGAGCCGGGCCAGAGATCGGATGCTGCCAAAACGGGCAATCTCCCCTTTTCCGAATGCGCCGACGAGCTCCGGGATAGAGATGGATGTCTGAACGGACGGAGCAGCCGATGGACGAGTGCATGAACAAACGGACGAACGAAAGAACGAACGAATGCTTGGACGGACGGATGGCTGACTGGCTCTGATCCGGACTGGCATCTTACAGACCAGATAGACAGCGAGTAGAGAACGTTGAGCACGCATAGAAGACGTGCTATTTTGCTTTTGACGGCCACTTAAGATCCGTGGGCCCTACGGGCTGGCTCCTCTTAGAGAGGAGTCCTTTCGGCTGTATTCGTCTGTGTGAGAGCGGACTGTCTGTCTCTCAGTTTCATTCCTCCATTCGAAATGGAATGGAGGGCTTGGGAACGACATCGGCTTCCGTGCTCGACGCCGAACGGCCAGCGAAAACTACCGCCGAGCTTGAGCGAAAGTTTCAAAGCTCTGGCAATCCCCAACGTACATTCTGCCTGGAGTTCGCATTTCACCGCGCGGTGTCGCTTCTTTGATTCGGAATCGCGTCACTGTCCGGTCGGGGAAGCGCCCCGACAGCCGCTGCTCCGGGATCAATGCGAACCCGAGCCCGTAATGAAACGGTCGGAGCGTGGTTCCTGATGTGGCTGTGGGTGGACGAGGTGAGAATTGTTGTAGCTAAGGAAAGCCATTGCATGGCCCATGTCTTCGATGCGAAACCGCGACGGAGTTTCGAAGTTCCGGAGCAGTGGGAGCGATTGTCCGCTTGTTTCAAAGCCGCTCAGCCGCTGTACCGGACCGGCATGCGTTCTTGATTAGGAAGCCAGCGTTCATTTAAAGTTTGTCTTACTCAGTTTCCCTCCGACAACGCCCGAAGCACCACTTCTGCCAGCCACCACGGGGAAGATCCTAAAAGCTTCCGTGTTTGCTGAACAAATAGTTGCCGACTTTGCTACATCTCTCGAGTTGTTTATGTGAAACTCTGGAAAAGCCTCGAACCTCGACTGGAAGTCTCCTAATGAGACGTCGTTTATTCGCCGATGATCTAACTCCAGCCACGGACCGATGTTGTCCCAGCGGATCCCCCGTTGTCTTCACTTTCAACTCGGTTACATCATTTCTCAAATTTAATGAGCAGGCCGCCTGCCGCTCTCTGCTCTCATCTGCGATCGGTTAGACGAGCGAGTGAAACCAGAGATTCATGTCCTCTCAGTCTGTCGGTGGATCCATCGATCGCTTGTAATGTTTTGTTAGCGTTGATATCGCTACAGCGGCATTTTGCGGATGTCTCTTTCTGAAACATTGCCGCGGCGCTCCGTTCGGCCACGAGTGAAGACAGAGATCGTTCGAAACCCAATAGCGTCCACAGAATTGCGCGTCGGACTTTTCGAGCGGTCTTTCCATTGATCTCGACCGAGCTTCCGAATCGGATCGTCCACCTGGAATGTCTCACCTTCCTACACGGACACCGAGTCCAGAGCCCGAGCGTCTCTCGGTCGAGAATCCCAGCGATCCTACCGGATGATTGACGTCTACTCAGTCAGACACGAACCCGTCGAGTTAGTCCTCTGTAAGCCGTACGGTAGCGAGATGATCAGGATAGTTTTCAATCATGGTGCATGCTCTCGATCGAATGAGCTTTTTTATCACCTCCGTATGCTTCCCGATCCGGAATGCCTGAACGACAGATTGGGGAACGGTCCGATCGGACTCCTCTGTATAAGGGCTAATAGGCAGGCGCGAAACCGCGCGAGCTAACACTGAGGAAGCTATTGTTTATCGCGGAGAAGCGCTGATTGATGTCAGGCTGGCGCGCGACCACCCCCCAATGATGTTTACGGTGGGCCATTGTTGGTTTACATGAGTTTACATTAGCATCAATCCTCTCCAGACCCAGAACAGCAGCAGGCGAGAGGAGCAATCCATGGAAAGAAGGCCGAGGGGGTTTTCCAGACCCTAATCCGAGAGTCGTGCTCACTTTCCCTCTGACCACATGCTCCACGTCTGACAGATCTACGATAGCTCAGCTACCTACGGCATGTGGGTCACTTCGGTGCTATCAGGATGCTGCGGTTTCATGTGGAAGAGTCCACGAGAAATCATCTATTGCTCATTCATCCTATCGATTCGCCTAAATCGTGCTTCCCCCGACCGACGGGCTCCGGAACGTGGCTATGTCCTATCCATTCCACAAGTGGTCTCCAATTAGTGAGGGGAAGGGACTCTCTTCCGGGGAACTTTAACTTCATTAACGTCGTGGAAATCATTTGGTGGTCGGAAGAGGTTGCCTCGATCGTCCCGGCCGAATGGCACACCGCCAATGACTTTCCGAATAAACTTCGTATTTCTCGCGGAACACATTCGCGGAAGCCACAATTTTCCGCTCCTCCATGATCCCTGATTGAGTCTGATTCCTAGATCTCGGGCCCGCTCGGAATATCAAGCCGAATTCGGGGACGATCACTTATAGAATTAAGCTCCAAAGCGTGTCGATGGGAACTGCGAGATGCGTCCATGGGGACGCTCGCGCCCGTCCCCGCGAATCCAATTACTGAATTTTCCGCTTCTGCCCCATCGGAGGCGGAGGAAGGAACCACCGTGGTCGCGATCGCATCCTCTGGGATTCCGCCTCATACCTATAACTTCGTCTCCGCGGATCTGTCATATAACAAGGCTCGTAAAGCAAGAGCGGATGAGCAGAGCGCGCTGTTGATTTTCCGGCGTACTTGATAAGCAAACATGAACTCGCTGTTCCTGGACATTGGCTCATGCCATGCTCATGTCGGCTGATTCCGGAGAGCAGATGAGCCGCTACAAGGGGAGAGACGGGACATAGCTGATGGCGTTGTCGAGCGGTCGCAAGCACTGCAGCCGTCAGCAGCATGATTATTGTGAAGTTGCTTTGTCTCCGACGGCTCGATAAGTGGCTCTCGGTCCGTCGGCCGGACGGTCAGCCGGTGTTTTTGAAAAGAAATTTGAGACTTTTACGACGCTGCATCGGTCGGCGAGAAATGTGTTGTCGCTCTCTCCGTGCTTGTCGTTGTGGCATTCTCGGAAGATGCTGAACAATAATTTAGTCTCAATCCATTTGATGGCTACAGAGGTCGATCGAGAAAGAAGGCCAGCAAGCGAAGAAACGGTCGCTTAGTTGGTCGCTTAGTTGGTCCGTCGGTCGAACAAACCAACCGACCGACCGACCAACCTACAGGCGTCCATCCATCGGTCGCTCGAGCAGGCGGTAGAAAATCTACCAAGCTGGCTGGAAACCCAGCGACTTAGCCTCCGCAGCGTCTGACAGCTAGATCGCTTAGAAGAACGCAGAAAGGTCACGCGTAGACGCTAAACTGCGACGACGCACGTATCATGATTGAAATGCGACACGTCCATCAGCAGTTCTCGCAGAGGAAAAAAGCGGGGATCGTTGTCCGGGATATGACTCTTCCCCGACATGAACAATAATGAGAGCGAGCACAGCGGATCCGGAAGCTCGGAAACTCGACATAAGGCTGTTGAGCAGCGCTCCCGTCAAGCGTTGCTCTGGGGGCCCTCCGTCAGCTCAGGAAATTATTCTGCATATATCCTAATTGGAATGCTCTGATTACAGGCAAAATCCTCGAGGAAGTTCCCCGATTTTCGGTGCCGTCTTCTCCTCTAGAATCTACCGGAATCCCGCCTCACGACCTCTCATCGTCCGTAGAGCATCATCAGGTCCACACAGCGCACTTCTACGACTGCAGCTCGTACTGAGGAGAATTGAGATAGCATAGGTGTGGGAAAATAAATCTTGCAGACCGCGGCTCTTGCTCCTTACCAGATCTCTAGGTATTCAAGGTTCTCTTGCCGGTATCAATTTCTCATATAATGATGGCCGCGAGAGCAGCCAATGAACGTTGCCCACCTTTCATGCGTTAGCTGTGAATTCTGAAGAAGTCCCCGTCCGCTCCAGACTCTCCTCCGAATTTCACGAAGGAAGAAGCATTGTACATGTAGACTTTCTACGATAATTCTGCCATTGATACGGATCCAGAACTCGAAGGAGAGCGGAGCCTATCTAATTCGCCCCTTGCGAAAGGCGAGTTTTCAGTTATGTGCTAGAGATCGAGCTTATAAGTACATGTACATGAGTAATTAAATAGGCACGCGTTCGTCTCATGAGTCGCGGTCAGACCGCATCGAGCGCTCGACAGAGAAGGCGCGTCTCGACCACGGAATGGATCCTTAACGACAATCAATTTCTGACCACATATCTTTACGTGAGCTGCAAGTATCTGCGCAAAGAATTCCGTCGAATGCTGGAGGTTCCGGAGAAATGGATCCAACGGAGGCCTTATCGAGTCGCTCACTATTGACGGATAGCTTACGATTTTGAGGGGAGCGCATGAAACGATACTTGAATAAAAATCGAGCCTGAAACTGTCTAGTCTATGTATCCGTATGTTTTCATTCGGAGCGGAGATCGTGATTCATTGCACTTGTCTGGTGATGTGGCCGCTTGCGCGTTGCGGTTCCTAAAAGTCAAGAAGATTCTGTTTCAAGGAGCGGGAGCGGGCGACGGATGGTCGAGTGGTTAGAGCGTACTGTTAGTCCAAGTGCAAACGTGCATTATCGAAACTAAGTTCTTTCGCACGTGGACGTGCATCGAGCCGGGATCGCGGCCGATTTTCGGGCTGCCTATGTCGAGCCTGGCATTCCCGAACGGGAGGGGTTTGATACCCCCTGTCGGGGAAAGTCGCAGGTAGTCCCCAGGAAGCCGGTGCATTCCTTCTCGAAATATGTTCTCCTCTGAAGCAATAGATAGTTTCATTGATAACTAGCGCGACCCGCGCGCTGTGCCGCGCCCCTGTTCACCACTTGATAAAAATTCACCAAGAAAGAACAATTTATAAGAACAGACTACATAAGTCAAAGAATCCCTCACAAATGACAACGATCAAAAAAAGCGACGGAACAGGGACCTAGTCTTCATATGACCTATTCTAAACGATTAAATACGTAGAGCTTTTTTACGTATGACTACAGCGCTCAAACGTTGTTTCACTTCTCTGACTGAGACGGTATATTTTAGGTGGGTATATCGAGCTCTTCGAATATCACATTTCCCTTGCTGCTTCTCCACCAATCTTCGAGCTCTCGTGTTCTCGAATTGGATCGTATTGGGAACTGGATGCTTGTATTCCCAGTCGAGGAGATATTCTTCCTAGCTTTGAACTCCTTCACAGAGAGTTTTTGGAAATCCACGACTTGACCCTCACGATCATCAACTTTGTGTATCAGTGAGCCCCATAAGGTCAACGACACGATCTTCCTTGAATCCCATCAGAGGCAATCGCCATCAGAGAGAGATTGCCATCAGAGGCAATCGCATCTCGTAAATGAACATATTCCTCTGACCGTAACTTGGTTTGATTCAATCGAATGAACAGGAGTCTTTCGGTTTCGATTTTCGCATACATATCAACAATATACTGATGAAATAATTGTCGGCAAAGCAGAATATGATTCTCTGCGTTATCGCGTATCATTATCCGGTATGAGTAGTAATTCATGGCACTGACCTTCTTACTGGTCTCTTCATCCGTTCCTGGATTTCTCATTCTCAGATTGAAATGATAACCATCTTCGCCTTGCCAGAATAAAAGCGGATACTGCAAAGCATCATAGGAGCGATGGGTTTCCGAAACTCTCTTAAGACAGCCGTCTCTGCGACGAAGGACTATGTCTCGTGAGTTGAATTCTTCACCAACAATGACGATAGCCACTTCATCCGATGTTGGCGCATTGAATCGCCCTGCGTGTTCTCCTGGCGTCTTATCAGCTTTGATAACAACCACATAGTCATCTGTCGGCATGAGCTCAAGAGAAGATCTGAACACTCGTACTAATTCGTTGTGCCGATGCAGCATGTCCTGTAAATCTGCAACAATCTCACGGATTGTTCCACTGTTGAAACGACGCCTCTGATCGATTTGCTCGTTTGTGTCGCCCATGAAATAAATCTGAAGGAATTGGTGATCAGCCCCCGGTAGCGGCAAAAGAGACCCAGCGCGATGATATACCTGACCTTGTACTTTGAAGGTGGGCATATAATTGTCTCGGATGATTTCCGTCGCTCCGAATGATGTCATTTGGAAACATGAGTTATACTTTCGAATGTTTTTCAAAAAATGTCTTGACTGATTCGTGCTCCCAGATATTAATGTCGCTAAGGGCTCAGGCGGTGGACACAATTCAGACAACTTGACTTTTCCTCCCGCACAGCACATGCCTGGGGTCTCTTTAGCAAATTTGAGTGCTCGGCAGAAATTACATACTTGATCCATTCTTCCTATATTCACACCACGGTGCTTGCTGTAATCTATACCAGGGTCATACTCAAAAGCCGCAAGGTTCAAATCATTATGTATCATTATCTCAGCTGAAATAACTTGATCAATTTTATCAGGTGTTATTTTGCTGATCAACCATATCAATATATGCGCGTGTGGCAATCCTCTTTCCTGCCATTCGATTGAATACATCCAACAGCGAGTTTCCCCGAAAACCCGCATCTTTACAATCGAATCCATGAAAGCTCTCAGTTTTTGTTTGAAGACTCGCGCGATCAAATCGTGCCGATCTGAGGCTGATTGCCCAGATGAGAGATGAACTTTGATTTCCTCCCAAGCTGGATTGCATGTAATCGTGATGAATAAATCGGGGCGTACCGTAATTGCGAACATACGTCATTGCGTCCT